>NW_022900932.1:15481318-15496329 GCF_012274545.1 Fukomys damarensis
AAAAAAAAAACAGGATAGAAATGATATTTTTCATTCTAAACAAAATAGAGGTTTGGCATGGGACACCAGGCTGACTGTACACAGAATGATCACCTCCTCCAAAATAAGTGAACATCTACTGCTCTCTCAATGATTTTTTTTGTTTTCATCCTTTATTAATGGGCAGAATCTTGTGTATGTGTTATCCTCCAATGAATGTAGGTTGACATTTCTTGAATTTTAAATACAGCTTACCTTTGCCTTTAAGTAGAGAAATATCTGCCAGATAGAATACTTGCTATTCTTTATTAGATTATTTGTCACACCTTTTGGTTGAATAATAACCTTGGTACACTATGTCCTAATCTGGTAGTTTTCAAACATTTCTCTCTCCAAATACTTGGTAGATGATTTTATCAAGCCCAACCCATTCCTAGGAGTTCCCTGAAGGTGACATGTGATTCTCTCTAAGGTATCTAACTTCACTCATTCTCACTGCTCAGGAAATCTTAGAGGAGGGCAAGCAATGTGACTCTGCTCTAATTTACATGGATGTGTATCACCCACAAATGTCAGGACTTTATCAGTAGTCACTGGTTGCTTGTGACTTTCTCATAAAATGATCCCTATCCTTAATTGTGGGTCAGGGTGAAATCCCAAAATATATTTAGGATTTTATTGTTTTTCAATTTTTTTTAGTAGTACCTACTTGTATCACATGATGAGTACATTTCTTGTGTATAGTTGATACACTGACATCACATATTTCAATTCCTTTTTCATCCCCTTTCCTTCCTCTCCCACTCGTTTCTTTCCATCTTTTGATCCCCTTACCATTTGAAAAAAAAAAATTACCTCCCTACTTCCTATTACCTGTCTTTTATTTTACTCTATATTTTGAGTTTCTTATATAAGAGAAAGCATGTGATATTTAAGCTTGTGTATATGATTCATTTCAGTTAACATTATGGTCTCAAGGTACATCCATTTTCCTACAAATAACTCAAGTTTATCCTTCTTTATGGCAAAGTAGTACTATGTTGTGAGTAAGTACTACATTTTCTGTATTCATCTGTTGATGTACATATAGGCCATTTCATATCCCCTTTACTGGGGATCAAAATCAGGACCTTGCACTTGCAAGGCAGGTATGGTGCCACTGAGCTAAATCCCCAGCCCTGCTGTCTAGAATATATAAAGAACTTTTTAGTGCCTATTAACAACAAAACCTGGAGTCATGTCCTTAGCACCATGAGACTACCATAAAGTTTCTACCGTGAATTAGTCCACATAACATGAAAGAGTCAACATCTTAGAACAGACAGGTTGTTGGTAGCTTATGAAAGGCTGAATTTTTGATATTTCAACCTAAAATCACCATGAGAAAAGTACAAGGACCCTAACTCTATTCTGAAACCAAGTACCACCATTCCACCAAACACTGTTCCACAACAGAACTTCTGAAGGTTCACTGCATATTCCAGTGAAGACAGAATCCTCTTGTGTGCAAAGTCTACTCAAATTTTGTATAAGTTCATAGAAAAGTTTGGCCCTGAATGATTCCCTTTGACTGTAGAAGGGATTGAAACTTATCTGGATTGTATTTTGTATAACTGCCTCAAAGAGTACAGAGCCAGTCTTTAAGTAACCATTCTTAGAGTACTGGGTCACAGTCTGCTTGAGCTAGTAAGGGTGTATAATACTAAGATAAAGCTCATGGCAGTAATCAAATATCAGAATTCTATAACTAATGAACATTTATGTATTCATGATTAATCCTATAAGGCCTGTGCTATGCAAGCATACCCTGGGAAAAAGCCATCTCCAGGAGGGTATACCCTGTAAATCATCTGCTCTGTAACACTGCCATGGGGACTCTAATAACTCTGGGAAGATTCTAGTGTGCTTTGTACTCTATGCTGAAACAGATTTATCCCACAAGAAAGGCCATTTAAGGCTTAACCATACCAAAATCCTACTTAGTCAACCACTGTTGAAAGACAGTAGTATTAACATGCCCTAGTTGGGTCTCTTACCTCCATTCTTCCTTCTTCCTCCTTACTGATCACAACACTGAATGTAGCATGGCTAGTAAGTCTGTAGTCACAACTCACTGATAGCTATTGTTTGTATGAACAAAGCTATACTACAAAGTGATCCTTTTCTTACCGAGCATAGATTTCTGATATATAAACTCAGGTACTGGAGATCGAGAAGATAGCAGGAGCTGGTTGCTTCCCAGTCTGGATGTTAAACCTTATTACACTGAAAATATATGAACAAGAGTTATCTGACAGATATGTCTAATGGATATAATAGTTTAAGAGTATTCTGGAAAATAGTTGAAGCTGGAACTACTATCAGACCCAAGATCAGCCCTAGAGCGACTCTTGGATATGAGTAATGGACTCACAGTATATAAAAGTCAGAAAAGAAACCAGACTTGCCAGGTAAAGCTCAACCCAATCCAGTTTCCCTTGAATGTCAAAATGGCTGCCCTCACAAACCTTGTCAATCAAAATGGCTGCCATAGAAGCACAATTCTTTTGAAAAGATATCATCTATAAAGACTGCTTGCCCAAGGGGATCCAGTGAGACTCCATTTCAATTAAAGTTTGAAATTTTCACCTGGAGGTCAGAATGCTTCCATGAAGGGAAAGAGGGATTTTTATAAGAGAATAAAAATCAACATGTTGCCAGGAAACTTATATCTAATAAAAAGGTAGGAGACATCTAATCAACAAGACCCATCAAGGGCTTGTTATATGAAACTCAAAACAGGAAGCCTGGATTCTAGTTTTGGTTTCCACCTGCTCTGGGCCTCAATTTTCTAAACTGAAATCTGAGTTAACATAATTATAGATTTTTACATTTCAATCTAGATATAAAAAAATTATATTTCTGTAAATTCCTGTTAGCTTTTTATATCATTTCTCTTCTCTTTCTCCCCCCTCCCTGCCCCATATATTCTTTTATTTCCTTTCTTTTCTTTTCTTTCCTTTCTGAGTGCAGGTGGGGATTTAACCCAGGGCTCACTGAGCTATGCTTTCAGCTCCACATTCTTTTCTAGGTAGAACATTCAACATAGTTTAAAGGTATTGGGCCCAGAAAGCAGACTGAAACAGCATCTCTGCCTGCTTTTTGTGGCTGTATACAGCATTGCAGAGTGAGCACTTATACAGAGTTTGCAGGAACACACCCATGTCCCCAGGCACAGGTGTGGCACCCTCACATCAGTCCCATTGGGCCCATAGAGGCCTTATTCCAACCCATCAAGGAATATAAACTATAAGTGCTAAAGTGCCACCTCCCACCATGCTTTCCACAAGTCCAAGCTGGCAGTCGTTGATGCACTGAGGACCTGGGAAACATCTGCAGTTTTGTGATTCTTCCTCGTTTCCATTCCCACGATGCTCCCTGTGCCTGCCTGGATCACAGAAAGGTCGAGGGCTCCATCTGGCCACCCTGCCCCCCTCCATTCTCTCCCCTCACCACTCTCATCCCCCCTAAGGAGTTTCTGCCCATTTTGTCACTTCCACCTGTTCTGACAGGTTCCCCTGCCTGACCCCAAGATAGCCCTTGGGGACATTAATCATATAACAGCCGGAGCCGTGAAAGAAACAAGGGTTTGGCTGGATACTGTTACCATCTCTGTCACCTACTAATCATGTCCTATGACACGGAGGGGCTTAATCAGATGGTCTGCTCCCTCATTAATCATCCTGGGCTCACTCAAACTTCACAGAGAGATTAAAGTTTAGCTTCACTGGCTCCCCACACCTCCTCCCTTCTCAGTCTCCTCATCAGGGGAAGGCCTCAGGTTCCTTCTGCTTTGCCAACTGGTAAGGGCATCTGAAGTATCCGATGCCCACCAGCACCACAGTGTTGGGGAGGGCGATCTGCCTCCTTTCTCTGCTCTCCCCTCCCCTCCTCACCAATCCAAGACAACTCTGATACAAAGATCAAAACTGTGTTTAGCCATAAGGCTGGGGAGTACAGACCCAAACAAAGCTTTCTATATGCGAACAATCCCTCTAAGTACCTTACAGAGCCAATAAAATGGTCCGGTCATGTGTTCGATCAACAGCAAAGAAAGTTGACTAAAATTCATTTTTAATGATGCATTCAAATAGGACTTTGTGGCACAAGTGGCTGGGCAGTGGCTCCAACCATGGCAGGGTGGCTGTCCCTCTCTGAGGACATCCTCACTTGTCACTCCACTGAAATGATAGCTTCCAGCACGTCAAAAATAGCCTGTATCCTTTACAAATTCTTTCCAGACAAAAATAAAAATGACAGAAAGGACCCTCCAAAAATACCCAGTACGTGAGAGCCAGGATGCATTTCATCTCTGTGGATTCATTCTTAGCCTGTGTGTGTGCATTTCTGTGAGTTTCAAAGGCGCAGAGCAAGTTGTGGCAAAGGCATTCAGCAAGGCCCCCTCTCCCAGTATTGGCTTTGTGCTTGCTGCGGGTGCTGTTGACTTTTGCAATGCTGTACGATTATGGGAAACAAGGATAATATTTGCCCTCAGAGCCAGGAAAGAACAAATATTTTATCAACATCTAAATCATCGCTCATCTGGCAAGGGAGGAGGTGTGGAACACTCAGCTGCACACACGTAAACTAGTGAGGGGCCGGAGAGGGACTGCTCGGGGATCTTCTACCTGTGTAAACTTGACCTATCACTGTCTGGGACCATAGCCATCACACAGAGCTCGCCCTACGAAAATCCAAAACGCCTGACCTTCCCATGCCTTCCCATTCCCGTCATACTCCCCATTCCAAAATAACTGCCAAAGTTCTACCAAGGTGCCATTTGCATTTCCAAAGGTAGAAGCTAGGCCCTGAGCTTGGGAAAGTGAGGGATTTCTGTGGATATTTTGGGAGGATGAGGGCTTGCCCTGTTGTTATGTTTGTTTCCATGCACTGATCCTCCACCACTGGCCCAGAAATGACAGTAGGTGGAAACACTATCTTTCATTACACAAAGTATAAATAGTGTAATCTATCAGCGCCGTCAATCACAATGATTGATTACAGGCTGTCATAGAGAAGAGTGACATATTAGAAAAGTTTTGTTAACAATGCCTATTGCTAGTCAGCCTGCCACAGAGGCTGGTGATTAATGTGTTGTCAGCCTGTAATCCCACACCCTTGGCTAATGAGGCAGGAATTTATCATCTTTACAGAGTGGCAGATGTCAGGGAGAAAGGAATCCAAGTGCTGGAAACAATATACTTTTTCTTACTAGGCCTGACAAGTCTGACAGGCCGAAAAAACCCACAAAGCAGCTTTGTATAAGCACCAACTTAAAACGAAGAACTTTTCATTTGGCATCTTCGCTTTAAATAGTGCTGCAAACCAGCCTGGATCCCTTCGGAGAAAAAAAAAAAAAAAAAAAAGGAGGGCACAATACTGAGCTCTGTGAACTTTGCACCTCATTTTGACAGCAGGTGACCCTGAGAAAAGGTTACCATGGCAAGCAGACAGCTCTCTTTGGAAGAGAAGCCCTCAGTAACTTTTCACTTTTACCTGTGAACTTGTGACTGAGAGAAAACCTAGCACAGGAGGGGGTGAAGATGTGCCTGGCTGGGGACAGCAGCTCCCTCTGCCACTGCCTTGGGCTGGCTCTTACCTGAGATGTGGATCCACTCCTAGAAACACAGCCTTTTTTTCCATTGTGGATGAGAAATGGGGAGAAGGACTGGGAGGGAGGGGCTTCTCATTGGCGCAGAAAGAGCAACACGTGAGGAAGGGTGAATCCGTGGAAAGTGATTTTCGGCAAAGCTCCGCTCTTAATTTTAGCCTCTTTCAAGTCAATTACCCCACCGTCTATCTTCTCACCCATATTTTCCATTTTGCATAGGGGGCAAGGACTACAATCTCTCCGAGGCCAAGCAAATCCAAACCCCGAGAAGAAGCCACCTCCAGAGGCCCTTTTAAGAAAAGCTTGTCCCTCTGTCTCCCATTCTGTCAATTGTACCCCTCAACTGCCACCCCTTCCCACAATTCTAATGGCAGAGAAGACTGGAGTGAGCCTTGTGTCTTCCAGGACACTATGAAATGCTCAGAATAGTTCACCTTGACCTAGGCCACCCATTCTGTTCAAAAGAACTCATAAACACTGTCCACCATACTTTTCCATAGAACATCAGAGAAATTCCCAACTGAACTGTTCAAACCTCTCTCTCTACTGGTACATTCTGCCCCATCTTAGAGCTCACAGGGGAAAGTCAAAGGGGAAAGGCTGAGTTCAGGAGGTCAAGTCCTCTCTTTTGGAAACTTCTCCATACCAGTGTCCTGCCAAGACCTAACGTGTTGCTTATTCTCCTGTCAGTATCTAAAGAAGGGGCAACTCTTAAATGGCAACATTCTGACAGATGTAATCCTTTTTCAAACACATACCTCTGCTAATGTAGACAAATGCAATGCAAAAAAAAAAAAAAAAGTAGGGGGGTGGACAGCAACCAGAGGAGAAAAACTCTGCCTTCCGTCAACAACACCCTCAGGCTAGAACACACAGCAAACATTAAGTAACTTAATCTCCAAGAGCCAGCATTCTGGCTTTAAAACTGCAGCAGGGGCTCAGGAGCCACACCACACCCAGTACAGTGAGAAATGGGTTCAGTAAACCAGGAACTCACAAGAGCAGGGACAAACACCCTGGCCTGCTGGGTCCTTCCCCAGACTGGAGGTGCTGAAGGCTGCCAGCCTGGGGTCACAGGCTGGACAGCTGCAGGTCCTGGACAGAAGTGCCCCCTTTCTACTGCTCTTAAAGGGATCCGTGCAAGAGGCCAGCTGACCCTGATGCTAATCAGAGGCTCTGTGTGAAGGGTGACATAGCCGGCGCCAGCTCCACTCTGCTGGCCCAGGCTGCAGCCCTGGCCACTGATCTGCCCAGCGATAAGCAGGGAGCTCTTCACCCTTGTCCTGCAAGCCTTGGTGTGCTCAGAGAGGGGATCAGGCAGAAGCCAGGGTGCTCGGTGTGGCTCCCTCCAACTCCCTACTTGCTGCAAGGAGACAGAGCCCCCATCTGGCCCTCCCACCGACAGCTCCAGCCGGCCGCCAGCCCCTCCCCCACTTCCCTGCTTGCCCCTGCAGTTTTCATTAACTCCCTCAGCCTGCAATTTCCATCCATTTGATGACAGATTAGAAGTGGAATTCAAAAAAGAAAGTCACTCGACCTCCCATAATGTGCTTCTCTTAATTACATTAAAGATTTTCAAATGTAGCCACACTGGGCTTGACAGGTAAGGTTTTAATCAACTTCAGGTGGCCACTTTTAAGTGCTCCCCAGACTGGAGACTCAACGTTGGCGTCACGTACACTCTCAACGTGGTTCTAATTTAAATGACTAATTTTGACACGAAGAAAAGATGAGAACGCACGGGGGCCCCCGCTGCTTTGGTGGGGGCAATTTCTAAATTAGGATTAATGCAGCAAGCTGAAGTATGGTTGCAGGTTTATTTTATGGAGGTTGGAGCAAGTAAATAACATTTATCCTTTGTATATGTCTGCATATAATTACAGTAAAGTTTTCCTGTGTGTTAAATTATACAAACTCTTCAAAAGTGGGGGCCTAATGTCTTTTTCTAAAGCTGTGTTATTATTTTGGTCAAAAGTTGTTTACATTAAACAAATTCAATTTACTAAACTTTGACATGTTTGCACAACTGCATATAATTTATGTTGGAAGCCTGAAGCGTGACTTTCAAATGAACTTTCTTGGTTCTAACTTGGTGGACTGGAGTTTGAGTGTTAGGTGCGGTGGCTTACTCGGCTCAGGTTGTATAGCCGATGTAACAGATTTCATTTTCCTCTCCCCGAGTCTTTTTACTCATTCAGTACATGTGTCCTGAGTATCTACTGCAGTCCCAGAGGAGGATACAGTGATATGCAAAAGGAGATACAGTCTCTGTCCTGGAGAGCTTAAAGATTTTTTTAAGGGAACAGAGGAGCAAAAGAACCCATGAATGCACATTCAATTGGGAGGGCAACAGGGCTAGAAGGGAGGAGTGTGTGCCATGGGGCATATCTGGAACACAGCAGGGGCTGGTCCTGTCTTGGAGGAGGGTGGCCCTGGGAAAGTGATAGCATGAGCTAAGTATGGTGGCCTGAGAAGGTCAAAGTTAACCTGGTTACTAAGAGAAGTGATTTCAAGTGGTTCAGATGGAGAACAAACATAAGCAAAGGCTTGGTGGGATGGAGATGGCATTAAAAATCTGAGTGGGTGTGGTGAGGGATACTGACTGACACCTTTGATGCAGCTGGAAAAGACAAGATGGGGCCAGTTGCCCCCACACAGGATGGCATAGAGCATACTAGGCAATGTGTCTTTTTCCTAAAAGCAAGGTCTGAAGCAGGAGGATGACCTGATTCATATGCATGTTACAAAGCTCCATAGAAGAGAATGGAGTAGACTGAAGCTGTCAAAAGCTAATGGAGGGCTGAGGATTTAGCTCAATGGTTCCGCGCCTGCCTCGTAAGCACAAGGACCCGAGTTCGATCCCCGGTACTAAAAAAACAAAACAAACAAACAAAAAAAGCTAATGGAAAGGGGCAAGCTTGGAGGCTTTAGAGTAATCTAGAATTTAAAAATATAAACCCCCTTCCTATACGATGTGGTTCATATAAGATTGATGATGGTGAAAGGCAAGACTGGTCATCTTTAAGTGGTGAGGGAGTAAAGTTAGGGGTGAGTTGGGACAGACTGGCTGACATCAACTTCAGACTTGAGTAGTTGCAGGGCTGGGGTTCATGGCTGAGTGCTCAGGGTCTCTGAGGGAAGACAGGTATGAGGAATACGAGGGACACAAGGGGCCCCTGAGGCATCTGAGGTATGGCAGGAAGGCAGAGGTAGAACTTCTGTGGAGCTCAGAGGACAACCGAAGGAAAAGCAAGGACTGAGAAGAAAAGTCTTTGGGATAGGCCTTTATTGACTGAGAAAATACAGATGAGCCTGTCCAGAGGTGATAGAAGAGCAGCCAGGGATATGGCTGGAAAACCACAGGGGCCACAAAAGCCAAGGAAAGACAACGGTTCAAAAAGAAGGGGTCAACAACAGCATCTAGTTTGGCTAAAAGGCCAACATAGGCAGCTGCTGACAGATTCATTAGATTTCCAACATGGGAGTCACAGGAAAAAATAGGCTAATAGTGAAATGATGGGGCCCAAATCCATATTGACCTATAGTGGAGTGAGTTGTTAAATGAATGGAAAGTAAAGCAATGGAGATCATGTAAAAACAAATCTTTTGAGAAGTTTGACACTAAAGAGAGAAAAGACTGAAGAAGTCTTTGGATAGAGTGGTTTGTTGGTTATTTAAAAGGTGAAGAACAAGAATTCTCAAAAGCTTATGGGAAAGACTGTATTCTGAAGGACAGATGGACCATGCAAGACAAAAAAGGCAAAAATGACTCTGCTTATCCAGAGGGGGAAGAAATTGATGGCATCCATCCCTCAGGTGAAAGGAGCTAATCTTAGCGAGGAGGAAGAGGACTGATTTTGCTGTGTATTTGTGCAAGAGATTTCTCTTAGGAGTGGGAGGAACATTTCTCCTATCAACAGACAAAAACATGCCCAATAAGAATGGAGAATTTGTAACGAATCCAATATCTTCCTTGAGATTGATGCATAGTACTTGCTCATCCCTTAAAAGGGAAGGGAGAAATAGGCCACACCCAGACCCACTGTAGTCCACAGGTTATGTTCTGAGGATTCCCAGCACCAGTGTTAAACTCTTGACCCTTTGGGGAGTGCCCACTATCACCAATGGGAGTGACAACTGTTGGGCCTCAAGATGAGGAGGTGGCATTTGGTCTGTTTTCCACATTTTTACATCTCTTCCTCCTTTTAGGAACATGTTACCTACTCAATGAGTAGTGACAATGCATTTGGCTACACTTGGCCTTCTGGGAAACAGGGAAAACACGAAAAGCATAGTTGTTATCTCTGTATAACTCACAATGCATTTGGAGAAATAAGACAAACAAACAATATAAGAACAATACATGAGCAAAATTTAGAGGCAAGGGGCTGGTCAAGGAAGTCTTGGAGGAAGCAGAGCCTAACCTGTGTGGTAAATGAGGATGTGGATGGGTACCAAATAGAGGGCAGGTCATGGAGCTCTATTCACTTCATAGCTTTTATCCCCCTCGTAATAAAATATTTTGCTGAAGAAAAATAGAAAACACAGAAAAATATAAAGAAAATAAAAATCATTGGCAATTGCAGTACCCAGGAATAAAAAGCACTGACATCTGGCTACTTCGCCTTCCCTGTTTTCTCTGATTCATGTCTATACACAGACCCACACATACATACACAAATCAAAGTGGAACATGGATCTCTTGTCTATTGGTTTCTAGATAGCTTTCTAAGTTTTCTGGTCTCAAGACTGACAGTTGTTTTACATTGCACACATGCATAATTAGAAACAGAATCCCCTCTACAGTCCCAGCCTGAGAGACAGCTACAACTAGTCAGGTCATGGATTGGTAGGTGCCCCGTGAATTTCTGATGACAGATGTGTTCACTGACTGTTGGATCCGACCACCTCCTCAGCTGAAAGTAGGTGCTGCCACTTCTTCATCTGAGAGTCAGAGGCTGGCCTTTCTCCGTAATGAAATAAGCAGGGATTCAGTGGCCATCTTTCCATTTGGTGTATACATTTTGCTTCTTCAAGTAAAAACACTCCCAGACTGAAGTAATTCTGTCTTCTACTGTGAGTGATATGATTGCTCTTAAGATAAAGACTTAATGATTTTGGCTTAGTCTGTAGAAGAGAAAAGACTCTTTTCCCCCATGGGGAGAAATATCCAAGGACAGGGCATCAGCAGGAACCAGAAATCAATATAAATGACTCAAACAGAGAAACCTGAAACAAAGGTTTATGTAAACGGAAGGAACAGAGGAGCCAGATGGGCCTGTTGAGACACCCAGAGACTAGCAAAAGGGGACCACTGTTAGCACCCCTAGCACTGAAGGAACATGAGAACTGGGGTCACGGAGGGAGGTTCATCACTCCCTCCACCCAGGGGTCAGAGATCACCAGCACAGACTGGTCTCATTGAGCCGAGATGTGATCTCACCGCATTCTACAAACAAGGTAAGACAGGTCTTGGCCCATGCCCCGGAGAACCAAACTGTCTGGAGCTGGGTGACTGAGGCTGTGATGAGGTGGGATAATACACAAGAACATCTGAGCAGGGTGGTTCATCACTGTGGTCAGTGGGTCCACAGTTCAGCATCACTCAGGAGTTTGGGAGAAATCTGAATTCTCAGGGCCTGACCCCGACCTGCTGAACCAGACACACTGAGGATGGGGCCCAAAAACCTGTTTGAACAAGCTCTGCAAGCTGTAGTTTGAGAGCCCCAGCTCTAAAGTATAGACTTTCTTTGTAAAGAGATCTAGTGAGCTGCACCCGGAAGGCATAAGCAGCCCAGCCAAAGCAACTGATTAGCCAGGTGCTGGCCTCTCCCCACATTCCCCAGCTAGAGAAGGCCTGTATGGGAAGCAGGGAGGTTTTTGTAGAAGATCAATGCCTGAAATAAGCTCTCTGAAGCTCTCGCTGCGTCCGGGCAGAAATGGTTGCTCTGGGACTCCAGGGGGGATATTTTAGAATGATGGAGGCTCTGTTACCAGCAGCCCCTGCCTCTGAGGACTCTCCTCACTCTGGCAGAAGAATGGACATGATCAGGACTCTGCTATTGCTAACACCACTGGGAGATGATGTATTTCTACTAATGGCACCTTCTGTTGCTACAGAGACACTGCTCCAGCTTCCTTTTGTCCCATGGAGAGTCTGGCAGCCTCCGGAAGATGTAAGAGAGACCTGAGGACATTTGGAAGATGCACTGCACAGGAAGGGTGTTTTCAATTTGATTTACCTTCCATCTCCTACAAGGAACCAATAGTACCATACTGCATCATGAGCCCAGCACACACTAAGAGTGGGCCTGGGGGAGACTAAATAACCCTTGTTGAGCATAGGAAGGGTGATCACATGCATGTGTGTGACTGGTTCCTCCAATGACACAATAACCCAGAATTAGCTTAACTACAGCAGGAGGGACTCAGGATGGTAACGGGGAAATGACACGGGGATATTTTATGGTTACAGACCAATAGGGGTTCCCATACACTGCCTGAGGAACAAATTGCTGGTAAATCTGTTCTCTGTTTGCTATTGACAGGCTTAGAGTGAGAGCAATTATTTGGGAGTGAAGTGAGACCTTAAGCTTTTACACATGGTGGGTAAAAATATTCAGGACACTTAAGTTTCTACTTCACAAGGGCACCACACTCAAAACCGGAAGACCCCTGAAAAGTCAGCCATGTTCATAGTTACTACTGAGAGTGGGACAATTATTTCAAATGGAGGTCATATGAGTGCTAACAAGGCTCATATTTATCTATGCAACGTATCAGAATTGGGTACCATATTAGTTTCCTGGGGCTGCTGTAAAAAATTACCACAAACCTGGTAGGTTCAAATGATTTTTTCTCAAAGTACCAGAGGCCACAGGCCTGGTATCAAGGAGATGACAGGACCAAAGTCTCTAAGGAAGAAGCCATCCTTGCTTCTTCCAGCTTCTGGTGGCTCCAGGCTTTCCTGGGCTAGGGGATACACTGTGTAGTCTCTACCTGACTTCTCATGGCCTGCTCCCCTGGGGTCTCGAGGTTTATTTCTCATTCTCTTTTATTATAAGGATTTGTTATTGGGGCCCTCCTCAAGCTGGAGGGATTTCATTTGGTGCTCCTTAATTTCATTACATGTGTATAGACCTTTTTCAAATAAGGTCACATTCAAAGGCTTCAGGTAGGCATATTTTTGAGAGTTACTATTTAGTCTATTACAGATGAATTCGGCACTGTTCTGGCAGTTTGGGGTGCATCAGTGGAAAAAAAATGCAACCAAAGATCCTGCTTTTGTGAACTTTGAATTCTATTGAGAGGAGACAGATAAAAAACACTAAATATAATAAAATAAGTTAGTTTTAGTTTCTTAAAGAGTAGTAAGTGTTCTGGAAAAGGGAAATATAGAGTGAGGTTGGGAAGAGTTGACTGCTGAGGTCACAGTACACAGCATCTTGCAGGATAAGTCCATTGCATCAGGCAAGCTTCACCAAAAAGTAAGGTTTTGGCAAAAGCCTAGAGAAAGTAAGGTAACTGGCCAAACAGATGTCTGAGAGAAAACAATTCTAGGCAGAGGAAATGTCCAGAGAAAAGGCCCTGGGGCATTTACCAAAGCAGCTTGCTTGGTGTGTTCTAGAGTTAGTCATGGAGGCAGTGTGGGATTCCAAATGGAAGGGAAACTCACACATGACCCTTTATCTTCCCACCCATCTACTCATTTCTACAAAGCTTCAGCTCATTCTCATGATCCTAGTAAGAACTTGGCAGGGAAAGGAGATGGACTCCCTGGAGATTTTTATAGAAGCCAGTGGTAAGGTCAAGAAGAAGTGCAGAGGGAGGCTGAAGCCAGACTGGCAAGAGCAAGAGCCCACTCTAGACACATGCACATGATGAGATCCCAGCAGTGGAAGGAGGGGAAGGGGCTTTCCTGTGCAAGCTAGTCTAGCATAGATGTGGCCTGAACCATAAACCTGCAAGGTGGGAATAATAAGAGGAGAAATACCCCTACTTCTCATTCACTGTCCAAATCCTTGCAGAATCCAGAGAGTCATGGGGTCTGCATGATTCAGGCCAGCATCAACCTGCCAGGACATAGAGAAAGGTGACGAAAGGGTAAAACAGATCTGAGTGATGAGCAGGGAACAGGCAACCCCTCATCCCTGGAAGTGCAAAGGGGAGAACAGCTTGTATTCTGGCAACAGATAGACATTAAACACATACACAGACTCTCCCTCTCTCTCTACCTCTCTCTCTCTCTCATATCTCTCTCTCTCTCTCTCTCTCTCTCTCTCTCTCTCTCTCTCTCTCCTCTCTCTCTCCCTCATGCACACATGCATGCACACAGAGGCAATTCCAGGAAGCAATTGCATCTGTACTTGGAAAAGGGAATAGTGGAGCTATTTAACCTAATGGCAGATACCAGCTAAAATTCTGATAGAAAACATACAGTCATTCTGGCTTGAGTAATCAGAAGACAGACACGAATTATCCTCTGCAATCTGGGAAATGTCTGAATTTATTAACACATCACTCCTACAACCTACCACAACTGAGAAGGCTAAAATCATGGTCTCATCTACTTCAGGGGGCTGTGAGAACACAGAGTCCATCAGGCTGCCCTCACCCAACACCTGAGCACAGATCCTCCCTCACCTTTGCAAATACCTCAGCAGTTCTGCATGCCACACCTACTGGCTATTGGGGGTTACAGGGACATTAACAGTCAGTGGTCCAACCACTCTGCCGGGTGAGGAAGTTTCCTATAGCAGTTTTAATAGGAAACACATTATCTTACAAGACAGCTCTGATGGTTTCAACTGACTCCTTTACACTCAACTGCATCTCGATGGGTACATAATCCACATAAGGCTGTGAAACTGTTACAAAAGGATATCCCAGAAGTCATCCTAAGAGTATCTTTGAAGGCTTCAATGTGAAAAGAGTTAGCAGATAACCTCCTTGCCTTCCTCATTTCCATAAGGAAAAGTCAGACCCTCTGGGAAGACTGGAAGTCAAAAAGGTACATGATTAAAAATTAGGATCAAGCTGGGTGCCATGGTACATAACTGGTCCCAGCTACATGGACAACTGAGGTGGGAAAATCACTCAAGCCAGGACTTTGAGGGGAGCTTGAGTAACATAGTGAGACCCCAATTAAGAAAAAGAAAATAAGTAAGAGTCAAAAGAGGAGAGTAGTTTCCTTATAAAGTTAAATGTAAAATTACCATGTGGTCCAATTCCATTGGGGTATAAATAAATATATATATATTAGAAGCCAGACACAAAAGTTCCCACATCCCACATTGGAAGACTCCACTTTAAAGAAATATATAACTTTTGATAACTGTGTGTATATATATGTGCGTGTGTGTGTGTGTGTGTGTGTGTATAT
>NW_022900932.1:15496552-15511104 GCF_012274545.1 Fukomys damarensis
TTTTTTTTATTTTTTTTTTTTTTTTTGCACCGGGGATCCAACTCAGGACCTTGTACTTATGAGGCAAGTGAGGGAACCACTGAGCTAAATCCTCAGCCCAGGGCTTTACTTTAAATCAACAGGAATGTTTAGAACTAGATGCAGGTGGTTGAACACCACCAAGAATGTACTAAATGTCACTAAATAGTTTAGTTCAAAATGGTTAATTTTATATAAATTGCACTTCAAAGAAATTATTTTTATAAAGGGGGACAGCAGGGCAAGTATAGAAATTGTCACGAATTATACATATTGGAAATTTTGGTTGGAAAAACACTTAGAACAACAAAAACAGTAACAAATTCAAGGACCAAAATTACACCAAAAAGTGGCATGGAATTAAAAGTATACGTTAGCCAGGGATTTAGCTCAGCGGTTCTTCCACCTGCCTTGCAAGCACAAGGACCCGAGTTCAACCCCTGGTACCAAAATAAATAAATAAATAAAATGAAATAAAATAAATAAATTATATGTTATTTCCAAAACATATAGACCCAGATCAGTAGTTGTGATTGTGTATTAAATTAAATTTCCAATATTTTCTTAAAATTAAAATTAATAACTAGAACTTTCAGCTTCCTCCTAGAATCTACAAAGCTGAAAAGAATATTGCTCTTGTATTAACAATAAGAAAAAGCTGGATTATTTGCAAAAATCATAACTTTTTTATCTCATTGAGAACTGAGGCAAGGAGAGGAAGATGGGGTCATACTAATTGGATAAAAAATAAACTAAAATTATAAATAGATTGCTAAAGGCCAAGCATGGGCTAGCAAGAGAAATAGAATCCCTGGGAATTGTGGATACAGAGGGGTTAATCCCGCTCTTTCCTGAGGGGCCTCTCTGTACTTTCACATACAACTCTAGGGGAGCCTGAGGGTCAGGGAAAGCTGCCCTCAGCAGTGCAGGTGACACTATAAAAAAGGTATAGATATCCTTACAAGAACTTCTTCCATGAAGGAAACAAGCCTTACATCACTAGGAAACAGGCAGACACCTGTCATGCTGTGGATGCACCATAGCTAGGGAAAGGGTGAAAGAATTAAAGCCCTGGACACCTGGCAAGGAAGAAGCAATGATCCTGGACCCAGACTAACAGAAAACCCTACCCCAGACAGAAGGGTGATCACTGAGCAAGTCCCAGTCATTCAATGCAAAGAATATTATCAGAAAAGATCCATTTCATGATGATGAAGAGGTCACACACCAAGAGAACATAATCTTAAATGGGTATGTACTTAACAACAGGGCTTGAAGACACATGAAGCAAAACATCATAAAACCAAAAAGGAACACAGCCAAATTCAAGACACAGAGACCTCATGATTCCTAAGTAAGGAACAGAACAAGTATAGATTCAAAGACCTGAACAACACCATCATCCAACCTGACCTAACTGACATTATGAAGCGTTACATGTAACAACAGCAGAAATGCATATTCTTTTTAAATACCTATGGCACACTGTTACAATACACCATATTCTGGATGATAAAACAAACCTTGACAAATTTAGCACAATTGAAGTCACATCAAGTTATTTTTTAACCGCACAGAATTAAACTAGTAATAAATTCAGAAAGGTACCTGGATTATTGCCAAATATATAGAAATTAAATAACCTAGGTCTAAAGAACACCTGGGTCAAAGAGGTCATGAGGGAATGAAGAAAGTATTGTTAACTGAATAAAATAACAAATAACAAATTATGTGGGATGCAGCTAGTACAGTGCTCAGAGGGAAATTTACAGCACTAAAATGCTTATTTTTAGAAGAGAAGAATATATCAAACCAGTAATCTTAGTTTCACTTTTAAGAAATGAAAAAGATCAAAGTAAATGTGAAGCCAGGAGATGAAAGGTACTAATTAAGACGTAAGCAGAAATCAATAAAATAAAAAAATAAAATAATAGAAAAAATTCTGGTGCTTTTTGAAAAAAGGAATAGAATAAACATCTAGTTGAATTTAACAACCAAAAAAGAAAAACAATATAAATTATCAGGGTCATAAATGAGAGAGAGGACATTAATATAGGCATTATAGATATAAAATAATAATGAAAAGAATAGTACAAACTTTGGATCCAAAAATCCAAGAACTTTAATGAGATTGAGAAATCTCTTCAAAGACACAAACTACCAAAGTTCACTCCAAAATTGAAAATATAATTTTAATGTTCCTAACTCAAGTTTTAAAAAACTATAAGACTAGACATTTACTGAAGAATCCCACCAAGAATATATGTAGAGATTCCAATTCTACACAAATTTGTACAGAAAACAAAAGGGGAACACTTTTTAAATCATTGTATGAGGCACTATACTGACACCAAAACCAGATGAAAACAAGAGAAAGAAAACCATAAACAAATATTCACCCTAAACATAGATTAAAAAGGCCTCAATGAAATATTAGCAAATCAAATGCAGCAATTGTTTAAACATATAGTACATCTCTCCCAAGCAGTATGTCCTGGCTCAACATTCAAAAATCAGTCAGGGAAATTCACCACGTACGCAGACTCAAGAAGATAAACTGTCCATTTTTCTCAAGGGATGCTGAAAAACATTTGATAAAGTCTAAGGTCACTCATGATAAAAAAAAAAACTCTCAACAAATTAAATATTTGCCTCTTGCCTTATTTTCAAAATTTTGTAGCTCTACCTTTCACATTTATGTTTACAATTCATTTTGAGTTATTATTCATATGCAAAGCCTGAGACAAGTCAGCTTACACTTGGTGCAGTGTAGACTTTCTTTTAAAATATGGATATCAAGTTGTCTCAGTTTAATTGTTAGGAGGCTATTATTTCTCTATTTATTTATGTGGCTTTGTCAAAAATCAAGAGACAAATATTTTCAATCCATAAAGGATATCTATAAAAAATCTATAGCTAACTTTTCATGTAGTTGTGATAGACTGTTTTCCTTTCAAGACTGGGAACAGTACTTTTGAGTGCTATGGCCATTATCAGACCTTACAGGTTTTTCCAGACTCACGAAACTATACTAAAAAGAGTGAATTTAACTATATGTTATTCTTATTCTATGTGGTACTCTGAAATTGTGATTCCAAGGTACTGTGCATTGTTGTTTTTTTTTTTTTTTCTTTTTGTACCGGGTATTAAATTCGGGCCCTTGTGCTTGCAAGGCAGGCAGCGGAACCACTGAGCCAAATCCCGGCCCCTAGGTACTGTGCTTATAGGCACTGTAGTTTCACACTACAGGTCACTAAGAGAAGCAAAGAACATATAGATCAGAAAGGGGAAAATAAAACCCTCTATTTTCAGGTAACATAATTATCTATTTGTAAAAACCTCCGTTTATAAAAGACATTCTTAGAAATAACAAGTGAGTTTGGTACAGTCACATGAAATTAGTGTATTTCTACAAACTAGCAATGAGTAATCAGAAATTGAAAAAAAGTACCATTGATAGCTGTATAAAAGACAAAGTATTTTTGTATAAATCTAACAAAACAGGAGTAAGATTTACATGTTGAAGGCTATAATATGCATAAAATAAAATTTTAAAGATAAAATTTTGTACAGCAGGATGTCACATTCACAGACTCAGCATTGTTAAGGTGTTTGTTCTCTCCCAAATACCCTATATATACATTCAACACAATCCTGATTAAAGCCCCAGCTAAAATTTTCAGAGAACTTACAAGCTTATACTAAAATTTATAGGGAAAGACAAAGAAACTGGAATAGCCAAAACATCTCGTCAGAAAAATTCAAAATAAGAGAACTCATGCTATCTGATTTCAAAATCTATATCGTGACTAAGGCAATGCTGTACAGATTCACACAGTGAGGCATAACAGGGTCCAGAAGCGGATCCCACATATATATGACCACTCTATTTTTGACAAAGGCACATAAATAGAGAAATGGTAACCTCCTAACAAATTAAACTGAGACAACTTGATAGCCATATGTTAAAAGAAAGTCTATACTGCACCAAGTGTAAGCTGGCTTGTCCCAGGCTTCGTATATTAAATGAATTGTAAACATAGATGTGAAAGGTAGAGCTATAAAATATTGAAAATTAAACAAGAGACGATCTTTTTGATTTTGTGTTAGCTATCTTAGATATGATAATAAAAGTATGGCCTACAAAAGAAAAAGTCAATAAATTGGACTTCAGCAAAATTTGAAACTTCTACCCTTCAAAAGACACTGTTCATGAAATGAAAAGGGAAGTCACAAACCAGGATAAAATATTTTCAAAACACATATTTGGTAAATGACATATCTAGGTTATATAAAGAAACTGCAGACCTGAATATAAAACAATCAAAGAACTCCATTTTTTAAATGGGCAAGAGATTTGAATAGATTTCAACCAAAGAGGAGAGGGGAATTACAGACAAGCACTTAAGAGGGTACACAGCATCATCTGTCGTTAAGGAAACACAAATTCTGCCCACAGTGAGACACCACTTCACCCCTCGTGAAATGGCAAAAAGTATGACAGAAAAAGTAAGAAACTAGCAATGTCAAGTTATAACAAGTAAGTGATAGATACCCCTCATTTTATGAATGAACAAGTAGCAGTTCATTCACACAAAGGAATACTATTCAGCAATAAGAAGAGTGAACTACTAATACAACATCAACAATAGACGTGATCTTCATTATGACAGGTGAAGGAAACCACATTCCACACACAGTATATCACATGCTACTGTTATGGTTTACTTCTAAAATGTCCCCCACACATTCTCACACGTGTAAAACATGATAGGATCCTGGGTGCTAAACTCACATGTTGGGGTGGGGAGGGCCAACTGGAGGTGGATGACTGGGAGTGTGACCTGGAAAGGTATATTCGTGTTCCTGGCTTGTTCCTTCTCTTTCTGCTTCCTGTACCCCATGGGATGAGCAGCTGTCCTCCTCCACCCAGGCCCATCCGCCATGGACTGACCACGGGCTAACACCGAGAGCCAAAATTCATCTCTCCTCCTAGAAGTTGTGGGTGTCAGGTATTTTTGACCTAGAGATGCACAAGAAACTAAGACAGATGTTATTTACTTTTCAAAATGGCAAAATTTTAGAAACAGAAATTGGACCACTGTTGCGAGGAAGTAGAGATGATAGGCTCGCCTACCTACAGAGGGATGAGAAGAAAAATGTCTGGAAAACAAATGTTTTTTCTTCTGATTGTTATGGCAATTATCAGACCTTATGTGTTTGTCCAGACTCAAGAAACTACACTAGAAAGGGTGAATTCTACTATATGTAAATTATTCCTCCATAAATCTGACTTTAATGAAGTAGATCTCCACTGTCATCCTCAGTACTGCTTTGGGAAGGAATATACTAAGTGAAAAAGCCAAAGGAAGAGTAGTTAAGTGAAAAACTTGAGAAACAGGGAGAATAGGTGTCAAATGCAGAATGATTTTAACAGTAGTTACTTCCATTAAAATGAGCATTTAATATTTAATATTTTTAATAAAAATAATTTTTGAAATGTATCACCAGATACGGGAATGTCACATTCCTTTAAAAGTTTCCAAATGCTCACTCGTGGTGCCTGAACTCATCTTGTGTAGCCATACTAATTTTCAGACTGGGACTTGTCTGTGGACAACTTTGAGTAGTGCTGATTTGGACAACTTCCTGAAACAATGATGTCATATGCATTTCTAAAATGAAAAGGAAACCCTAATGAGCAATAGCACAATGCACAAGATAAAATAATATGTAATTTTATTAAATTCATCTATTCCTTTGCAGTGTAGTATTCCTAATTCATAAAAGGAGATTCAAAAGTAATATATAAAATGTTATCCCATTATTCTTTCATGAATATACATCTTTCACATATACACAGAAATAAAATTCTAGCAGATAATGTAACAAAATATGTACTCTCATTTTCTACATAATTTTCTTAATGGGTCTATTATATTTAAGTTTTCCTTCCTTGGTATTTACTTTGTAATTTATCTACAAAACACACACATTTACTTGGAAAATATGGTTTCTGCTGTGTAAGTACAGAGAAAGATTTGGCCCTTCTTTCATCTCAGAGGCCAAGCTCATCAAAGACCCACAGCTTCTTTCCCAATATGTCCGCAGGAGATCCTGCGCTGTTCTTCTAAGTACTGCTCATCCCAAACTCACACACACTACATTCCTACAATGTACCCGGCGCCAAAAAGAACACAAAAATACCCGAGTCAGATGGTCGTTTCAAAAGCCTCTCAACATTGTGGGGGAGGTGGAGCAGGTGGGAACTGAGGTCCTCAATGTCTCTACAGGAAAAGGGAGCTAAAACAATGACAACAATAACTGAGACTATGGATAGAAACGTATCGTGTCAGTTTCATGCTAAAGCTGTGAGCAACTTGAGCTGGTAATTAACATGGTGTCTGTCAAACACTGCATGTTGCCATGCTACCCTTAACACTTAAAATCTCCTGAACTCCCTGTGAGCCTGCTATAACACTCCAGGAGTTTGGGCACATGGTTTGGGAACAACAGGGGTACAGGGAGAGAGACAGAGAGAGAGAGGGATGAGTATAGGGCCTTCTAAGGTGGACAGGAGGGATGCTGAAGAGGATCAGAAAAGTAGGTGTCCAGATTCTCTGGTGATTCTGTGTGTAGCACAGGCCTTATCTCATTAATTTACATTTGCAATTAGTATCTAAGAGCCAGAAAGCTGTGCTAAGCAGATACCACCTGGCATAGCCTCTATAACACAAAGGCAATTTCAGGATTGCCAGTTCTTACCACCCCAGTTTACCTGGAGGGTGTGAATGTCCTCAACTAATTTTCCCCATGACTTATTAACCCGTGGAAATCACTGAAGTGAACACGAGCTAAACATTGACCAAGGTCATCGTTCAACCTTCAGGGAAAAGTGATCCTTGGCCGCCTGCATAAAGCCAAACTGTGCCACAGGCCCCGGAAATGCCAACATCCCACTTCTAAAATATGTCCTAGGATCCCGTTGGTCAGGACCTAGACAGGCTGAGGAAGTGTCAGCAGCCAGAGAAAGGAAGAGTTTGGAAATAAAGGGAGATGGGACGGACAGCTCCTGGCAAAGGAGGAACATCAGGGAGGTAGCGTCTAGGGTGGGATGCACAAGCCTGAGTGCCCCTTGGTGACAGTGTGTGACTATCTAGCGCTGAGGAGGGCCAGCGGGCTGGCCAGCAGTGAGCTGCCCAGGGCCCAGACATTGAACCTCCACTTGGCTCAGACTCAGCTTCAGGATACCCCCTGTTCCCTCTGATCCTTCAATTGAAGGCTCTCAAGGGAATTGGACACAGTGGAGATGTGGACAAAGGAAAAGGGGTCAGTCTTTATGAAGAAAGTTTACTAAAGCCCCATCAATCCAGAAAGAAGCCTATGTATAATTCTCTATTCATACATTCATACAAAGACCACCACACACACACACACACCATATGCACATGTGCATCTGTTTTTGTCTGGAAGAACAGTTTGTGGCTGGTGTAAGAGGATTTCTCAAACACTAAACTCAAGATTACTGACATTTATTAAGTATATTACAACCTTCATAGCAGATATTATTTTATAGTTGTACAGTTCACTAATGTGTTCGTAGCAAACCACAAGTAAATGCAAACTCTAATTTGCTCTTTCTACCCACCTACCTCACTTCTGCATCTTCAGAGTAAAATTCACGATAGACTCCCCGGAAAACTTAGGGGGTCTCAACCCAGATGTTTTTAAGAGATAAAGAATTCATATTTCTCCGCCTCTTGTCTATATTCAAAAACATATATGTTACATATTTCCTGAATTCATGATTCCTTTAAAAACTTAACATACAAAACACTTCACATGTGTTTTAAAGAGCAGATGTCTTTGTACCCTCTGCCATTAAACAAATGTTAATATTTAATATGATGTGCTCCATACATTCCCTCTCTCTGTCAAAATACTTCAAATACACCTTAAGTGCAGTGTCTCTTCCCATCTCCCTCCCTCCCTTCCCAGAGTTAACCACTATTGTGGGGTTAGCATATTAACACTCCGCATTTGAACAATATTACTTCTTTGGGATGTGTCTGTCCATAGGAAATATATGCCATTAATTGTACTTATATAAATGGCATTATAACAGAAATGTATTTTTCCAACTGGTTTGAACTTAATGCCATGCTTCAAGATAGAGAGCTTGCTTATCTACCTCAACTAGAGCATAGTATCATATGCTATTATATGACTAAGTCACAGTCTACTTTACTGTTCCTCTACTGAGGGGCTTTTGACATGTGCATTAGTTACCTAAGGCTATGCAATGAATTCTACAAGCCATATGATGTAAACAACAGAAATATATTGTTTCACAGTTCTAGAGGCTAGAATTTTGAAATCTAGGGCAGACAGTGCCATGCTCTCACTGAGAGGTAGGGGAGGATCCTACGTCTTTCAACTTCTGGGGATCCCAGGTCTTCCTTGCCTTGTAGGCAAGTGATTCCAATCTCTGCCTCTGCCTACATCTGCACATAGCTTTCTTCTCTGTACCCAAATCTTTCTCAATCTCTCTCTCAATATCTCTCAATCTCCCCATCCCTGCAACACAATAACTTGGATTTAGAGCCAATCTTAATGCAAGATAATCTCATCTAATTTCCTTAACTCAATTATACCCTCAAAGTCCCAGATGCAAATTAAAAAACAATGAGCTTCCAGCTCACTCGAGAAAGAATGGC
Source organism: Fukomys damarensis (assembly GCF_012274545.1). Lineage (NCBI taxonomy): Eukaryota > Metazoa > Chordata > Mammalia > Rodentia > Bathyergidae > Fukomys > Fukomys damarensis. Next base: position 15,505,288 of record NW_022900932.1, read on the forward strand.
TGTCAACAAGAAATCAACCAGTAACAAATGCTGGCAGGGCTGTGGGGAAAAGGAACCCTTCTCCACTGTTGATGAGAGTGTAGGCTGGTGCAACCACTGCGGAGATCAGTGTGGAGATTCCTCAAAACACTAAAGTGAGAGGTTTCATTTGACCTCACTATTCCCCTTCTTGGTATCTTTCTAAAAGAATTAAAAGCAACTTAACATAGCAATATAGACACATCCATGTTTATAGCAGCACAGTTTGTAGTAGCTAAATATTGGAAGCAGCTCAAATGCCCAACAACTGATGAATGGATAAAGATTTTTTAATGCAGTAGAGTACTACTCTGCTATAAGGAAGAATAAATGTGAGACATTTCTACGTAAATGGATGCATCTTGAGACCATACTCTTAAGTGAAATAAATCAGACGCACATGTTTAAATATTGCATTGTTGCTCTGGTGTGAAAAACTAAAAGGGTAAAGAAGGACCAAAATGTATAACAGTTATTGGGAAATAGGAAGAACATGTTCAAATAGGAAGGGGAACAAGGAAGGGGGAGGGGAAATGAAGGAAAGGAAAAGAGAATAGTAGGGAAAAAAATGGAAGTAGCTTTTATAAATGAGAAGAGGGTTGAAGGGAGGGAGGGGATGGGGGAAAAGAATCAAGATATATTATGTACAGCTACAAATTCCCTATGATGAATGTGATATATTTAAAATGTACCAATAAATTACTTTTAAAAGATCAAATAAGGTGACACTCTGAGATTCTGGGTGGACATGACTATTTTATGAGGCATGATTCATTCCACATTACAAGCAATTTCTAAATTTTTGCCACTGTCCATATGCTATAGTGAAGTCCATATGCTATGTGTATCTCACATCTCTTTGGACAAAGAACAAGGACTTTCTAGGGCTAAGGCCCAGAAGTGAAACTCCTGGAAGGCAGATTGCTCTTATTATGCGACTCCAAATGGAAGACCAGTTACCACATCACAATCCCACCAGTAATACAGAAGGGCTCCTCTCTGCATGTCTTTGCCAAAGCCTGGTGCTGTTATTATTAATTTATTCCAGTTCAGTGGGCAAGAAATGATATTTTATTTTGTATTTATGAAGTATTGGTGAGGTTGTCTTGATGTATTTCTTCAGGGAGAAAACTCAAAGTTACCACTGATGGTGATAGAAAGTATTTTGGGAGGAGTAAGAGATCAGATTTCTATCCAGGTCTTTCCCAGCACTAGGACACTTCTACATCATGTGAGGCAGCTTTCCTCTAAGGGGATTCCTTACTCAAAGAGGTCTGTGGTACTGAGTTTTCTTTCATATTTAAGGTCAGGCTAAACATATTAGTGGAGACAAAAAAGAATAAAACAAGATACATACCTTCAAACAACTAAAATATTATGGTGAAAAATAAAGACCCTTACATGTAGACACACACACACACACACACACACACACACACACACAATTATAAAGATAAATGTCAAAGAAATAATGTAGACAACAATTAGACTATAATCTGAGAGCCAACACTAGGCTTTACTCTCCCTATATTTCCAACATTCAACTCTCAGCAAAGGCTTAAAAATGAACAAATGCGTTGGTAGAGTCATTAAAGACCATGAATTGGACCAGTGAATTAGGCTCCATGACCAGAACAGGGTGTGAGGTAGGACACTGCTGAACCAGAAGGATGAGGACATACAGGACCAGAGTGACTGGGGCAAGGGGTGCAGAGTTTCAGAACATCTCTTCCATGGAATATCATCCTGTGTGGTACATACCAGCAAAGTCTTTTCTCAGGGCTAGAGGTGCACCTGTTTTAGATCTCTGCTGCATACCGGGCATATAGTGAATATTTGGCATGCATAATTTCATAGACTCTTCACAACAACCATAAGAAAGAAGCATTATTATCATCACTATGGAGAGGCTCAGGGAGATTAGTTTAAGTGGCTTACAAATGGGTCCCCACCCAGTAAGTAGCAGTGCCAAGGTTTAAGCACAGATCTCTCTCCCTCCTAAAGCCATCTTCTTAACCTCTCTTCTTTCTTGTCTTCAAAAGCATTGCTAATTATGGTACAAGGTACAAAAATAAGATTTACCATCTTAACAATTTTCACTGTTAGCTCAGTATATTCATATTGTCATATAATCAATCTCCACAACGCTTTTCTTCTTCCAAAACTGAAAAGCTCTACCTATTAACTCCCTCTTCCCTTTCTCCCTAAGCCCCAGAAACCACCATTCTACTTCCTGTCTCTGTGAATTTGACTATTCTAGGTACCTCATAAGAAAAAGTGGGATTATACAGTATTTGTCACTTTGTGACTGTTGCTGCACTTAGCATGTCTTCAAGTTGAGTGAATGCAAAGAAAGAATTTTCTTTCCTTTTAAGACTGAATAATATTCTGTGGTGTGTTCACACCACATCTTATTTACCCAATCCTCTGTCAATAGTCGTTTCTACTTGAGGCTGCTATGTAATGGTGTTAGGGCTGTGGTTATACAAATATCTCTTTAAGACTCTGCTTTCAACTCTTCGGGGTATTCAGAAGTGGACGTGGTGGATTATATAGTAATTTTATTCCTAATTTTTTGAGTCACAGCTATACTGTTTCCCAAAGCATTTGACACTGCCACCAATGGGGCACAAGGGTCCCAGTTTGTGTACATCCACTTTGCCTCTCCTTTGACTGCTGCCCATAAGCAACCCCACGACAAAACATGCTGCTAAGTAAACCACACGTTTGCAAACCGCTCTAGCTAACGTGTGACTGGCTTCACTTCAGCTGTCTACTGACCAAAATAAGATGGAGCTCATGCTTAAAAAAGCAAGTCCACCCTCTAGTCCAGGAAGGCACACCAGGTCATCAGGCTGGTGTCCTCGCTGCTGTGTGCTGATCCTTTCCCCCTTATACAGAAGCACATAACAGAAGTCCAATCTCTGCTCTCCCCAGGTATCTGAGGACCTCCCTCCTCTAGCACTCAGTTTATTTCCTGTCACAAACATTGTAAGAGACTCCACTGAAAGGCTGTGTCAATCGCTTCTTTGTCTGAAAGGGGGACATTTATCATTTGCTGTTCTAAATCTGAAAACATCGTAACCAACCCGTGGGCGTTGGCTCACATTACACTCTGTAATTTCAGTTAGTGAGTTAATAGGAAAGACGCATTAACATTCTGTTTGTGGTTTAAAATACATATTTACACAGTTTGACTTTTCATATCCCCAAACTTATAATTTATCCATCATTATGTTCCCTACTCTCTACTCTTGAACATTAACTGCCCTCATTTAGGTGATGAAAGATGGAGAGGCCGGCTGTGGTGGTTTCGTGCAGATGGAAAGCCTATCAGCTCCAAACAGAGCAGTGCACTCTCTCCCAGCGGTCGGGAAGGAAACGGCTCTGGCCGAAATCTTTGAGTTAATGGGTTCATGCAGAGCTGTTGCCTCCAAACATAACAGACAAGAACGACTGGGCTGGAGCCCTGTGTCAGCTCTACCATTTATGTGTGGGACCAGACAGGGCGATGACTGTGCCGGCCAACAGCTCCAGTTCCACCAACCGGGTTACTGCAGATCAAAGGACTTGGGTAAACTTCCTGCTTCATCTTCTTCCTCGTTTTGGTATCAGGTATCTTCACTTTTTACCGATACATTTAAATTTTCCAACTCATTCTTAAATCACACCATGTGTCTGAGAACAATCAAACAAAGAGAGGAAGTGCTAAATAGCAGAAAGGACTCAAGCTTTAGAGTCAGACAGACCTGGGTGCAGATACATGCTCTGCTAAGGATGAGCTAGAGGAACTTGGGTGATTCACTGAGATCCTGAGAGTTGTTGATTTCATCTGCGACAGGAAGTGTGCAAAAATGACTTCAGCGACAATGGCTGGTGTTTGAGGTACACATCTAAAGGCCAGTGCATAGCACTGTACTCATTACATCTAATTTGGTTCTGCAACAGTCCTATATAAAGAATAGCAAGGAAAGTGTCTTTAACCTCCAACCTCAGTGTCTTGCTCAAAGACTTCCATAAAGCAAGAACTTAATGAATGCCTGGTGCATGTTGAATTAATCACAGGGACAGAAGAATTGCCACATTCAGTCAAGAAGAATTAGGAAGACTTTTGTCTATAAGAAAAGTTAAAGATGGAGAGAGAATCTTGTCCAGATCACAGAGAGGATAAATAAAGAGAAAATATCTGTTCATTGTATCCTAAAAGAAAGAAGAGACTCTTGAAGCTTGAGTGAAGGAGTAAATTTTAAGAAGATAGAAGAATTATTTTATTGACCTTGTAAACTCACTGACCTTTGAGCTGGTACAAGCTGAAATGACCAATATATTCCGCAAAGCATCAAGTAGAGTTATCAAAAACAGACTTACAAGTAACGGATTGACCATTTACAAAATAAATAACTAGGAAATAAGTTAGGAGCCCCCCAGGCTTTCTTTTTGAGGATCTGTACGTCTCTCCTGCCTGGTTTCCCATTCAAATATTAAGTATTAGCTCCTAATTCACATTATTTTCCCTTGGGGCCTTCTTGCTTATTAAATCCCATCCTCAAGTCTCAAGTTGTATTTCCTCCAAAGGGCAGTGAAACTTTAATAGAAGTCCTGCTGAATCAGAAGAACAAAGCTTTGTGGGAAACAGGAAGCTATTGTGGGGAAGGAGTGTTCCTCACTCAGGGCCTGCAGCAGCTACCTCTGGCTCCACACGGAAGATGGCCGGGGAAGAAGTGGAAAATGGAGCGTCCTGTCTTGTCTGCTGTGAACCCGATGTCACCAGCTTCTGCTATACTACAGCAGGGATGGATCACTCTCTTCTCCATCAGGCTTCTGTACCACCACGAGTCAGTTCTGATGTTTCGAGAGCTCTTGCTCTCATTTCAGACATTGGGGAAATTAAAGTTTATGTCACTGAGCAATAGCCTAATGGATGCTGGCTTCTCTTCCTTTGGAGGCTCTGTGTCTGCATCCCACTGGTCCTGTTGGTGACCTGCAGAGTGGGGCTCTGTTGCCCTCTCCCACAGGAAGCCTTTCAGATATAGAATGCACTCCCTTTGAAATTCCTCTAACTTCTTTGATCTCCAGGCTCAAGGTCCCCACCTAACCATGTCCACAATGACTCAGATGATCTGGTTTTGAAACACCCTAAGCATCCTTCCAAGACAATCCCGTGTGACTGACTTTGCAGGGTCAATGAGAAAATATATCTTCCTTGGGACAGTCGCTAATATGGGGCATGGGATGCAAAAGCTTAGCCTAGTCAGAAGTTATCAAGAGCACAAAGGCATAAAATGACCACAAAAACCTCTAGGAACCTTAGACAGGAAGCAATCTCCATTGTGTTTACAGAGGATCTGGAAGTCATAGAGAAAATAAACAGCAGAACCTGATCCAAAGCTCTTGTCCTACAATTCCAAGGCCAGGGCAGAAAGTTCTGCTTTCCACTGTCCCCTGGAGGAGAGAGCACGTGCCCCCTAAGAGACCCTCCGCTTTGCCCCTAGCACCGCTATGTAGTTCTTCCACCTGACACTGGGGTGCACTGGCCTGCCACCCACCCCAGGCATATCTGAAAGTCCGCCAATGCTGGGGATGATTTACAAGGCCTAGAAGAGGATTTTCCAAGAAAACACTTCATATAATTGGCCTTTGGTATATCTCCCTGGCGGTGATTTATTTGTCTAGGACAAGCCAAGGAACGTCTCTCCCCACCTCTGCAAAGCCTCCGGTCCCTGGCCTCAAAGTTCAGCAAGTTTCTGGCCAGAGAATGTTCTTCCTCCCCGCCCACTCAGCTTTTTTTTTTTTTTTTTT
>NW_022900932.1:15511213-15600287 GCF_012274545.1 Fukomys damarensis
TTTTTTTTTTTTTTTTTTTTTTTTTTTTTTCCTGTGGTTTGCAATCTCATTTGCTAAATATACTAAGATAGTCTGTACACAGCAGTCTGCAGTTCCAGAATGTGCCTGGCTTCCTTTGGCTGGGAACATCTCTCATAAATCACCATGCTGGCAGCTGCCATCCATTTATATCCATGACCTACCAGGGCTGAGAGCTCAAGTTCTTCCACAGTGAAGCCTTTCCGTTCAGGCCCTTCCATGACAGCAGAGCTGCCCTCTCCGGCCACAAGCACACAACTTATCCATGTGCGAGGCATGGAGAAGGGACTCAAATTCTTAAAGACATTCAAGGAGTAACTTTAAACTCGATTACTCATTTATGACTATTAAGTGACAATGTTGGGCCTCAGCTAAATTGCCCTAAACACAAGCTCCAACGTGAGTATGAGAAGGCAGAGTCTGAGTGGGTGAAGCCAAAGCTGGTTGAAGAGATGAGCAAAGAAATTCTCTAGCCTTGCAAATATCTTCTGACTTTTACCAGCCCCAGTCACAGCCTCTCCCAAGAAGACCCTGAAGAACTGTCTGAAAGTAGAAGTGGGGGCTAGCAAGAGTAGCAAGAGCAAGACTCCTTACCAAATGCTCGGAGGGGGCTCCAGTTAAACTGACCCCACTGGGCAGCCCCCCTGCAGTGGAGTGCTCTGAATTCAGGAAGAACTGGGCCTTTCCTGTGGAGTGAGCCAGGGGGTTGGAAGGAAATCAGAATGCTCTCTATGGGCTCCCCCCACAGGGAAATTTGAGTTCACGTGTGTCTCAGACAGCCTGTAAACCTGAGGAGACTAAATATATGGAGGGGAGGCATGAGAAGCGTGGGAAGGAAGAGATACAGAAGGAGCAAAGGAGTGAGTGACTGACTCCCAAAGGTAGGAGCAGCTGCTGAAGGCAGACACTTGGGTTCCTCAGACGAAGCCTTTGGCCCCCAATAGGCTGTGTTCTGATGAAAACCCTCATAGGGGAAGAGGGAGGAACCAGGATTCACTAAGTAAGATGGCAGAGGTTTGGACTACCTAAAAATGAGCACCCAGAGCCAAGCTTTGCCCAGCAGAGTAGAGGGATTTCCACACAGGACTGTCCTCCTGTCCCTAGATAGCACTTCACAGAACTGCTCCACAGAACAGACAGCCACTCTCCAGGAACTCAGGGTAGAGGCAGGGCTTAGGCAATGGAAGGTATCATTATGCCTATAGAGTAGGGGTCATGAGGCAGTGAAGTGACCCCTGCCTCCATTCCAGCCCCAGCCAAGCCTTCTTCAGGCGTGTGCAGGGCAAGCAGGCTTGATCTTGGCTGGGGAAAGAGGTTTTTTCCTCCCAGCTGCTTCAGGGGACTGCTGGAAAACAAGCACAAGATTGCATTACCAATTTCTGTTGGCCTAACACAATGAAAACCCATATCTAATTTGCTGTCCACTATCCCCTAGGTCCCCTTCAGCATTTACTGCTTTCCAAATATCTTCCTCCCATTGAATATCTGTATTTCAGATTATTTGTCCCCAGCTGTATTAGGAAGCATTTACTGCAGCTGAATCTCATCGAGTGATTTCCTGTCCATATGCCTGACAGCTCCAGGTCCCTTTATGTCACATCTCTGTCATTGCTGGGGTTTGTAATACCTCACCATTTAGGGCAATACACCGATTTAATTAGCATAGTCTTTACAACCTTTTCTAGGTTATTAACACAGATGCAGAACACAACTGACAGGATAATCCCTGTGGCACCCTGTGGCCTCTGAACCACGTCACATGCCTCTCTCCAAGGCTAAGACAAAGTGGTCCATTCAGCACACTGAAAGTGCTTGTGCTGAGTCCCTTTAATTGTGAAATAGGAAAAAGGACCCTTGGTCCAGTGTAATAAAAGTGGCATTGAGCCACAATCTAAGAGAAGTAAATTTTAGTCCCAGCTCTACTATTAATTAGCTATGTGACCTTGAGTAAGCCACTTCTATACTCATTTAGTTAGTAAATATGTTTGCTATTGGTTCTCACAAAAGACTTAAGGAAGATCTACATAATTCTGATAATAATAATCCCAACATCAGATACTTTTTCCTAAGCTGCTATTCTGTGTCAGGAACCTTACATGTATCATTTCTAAGTTTCCCCATAAACCTATGTGGTTCAATGTCATGATCTGTATTTGCTGATGAGAAAAGCAAACTGAAAGACACTGAAGGACATGCCAAAGGTCACACTGATAAGAACTGTGACTCAGTTTGGTACCTTTCTGATTTGAAGGAATGCTGTACAATATTTTTGTGGAGCCAACTCCCTGGATGCCAAGAAAAGTGGCATCTACACAAACTGTTTCTTCCCCCGCCAAGCTCGCCCTGTCCCCAGCTGCTTGTCCTCATGGTCTTCCTCAGTCTGGGAACATTGGGAGCCTGTCACATCCAATCCCTTGGGGAGCCAAAAGGCTTCGGTTATGAGTGATGCATATTACTGGGGAGGATTTGTGAGCAAATGAGTATGAGAATTACAAGGTGAAACAAAGTTCGACCAACTTCTTCCCCAGAAGGCTCTTAATCTGTGATTTCTCAAGGTACATTAGATGGCTCCGAAAGAGAGACAGGGATGCAGCACTCTCCGTGTATTTAATTGCAGGAGCCTCCTAGGTTAGCATCCCAGAACACCAATCCTTCCTGGATCCAACCTTGCAATATGCTAAGGAAGGCAGGTGTCTCCTAGAGCAGCCTCCAGCAAGCTCTTGCCTACCCTGAGATTCCTAAAGCAAAGACATCCAGAGGAGGTCTTCCGCCCTTGAGCTGTGCTGCTTGGTGTTGTTAGGTAACTCTTTGTGTTTATGGCTTCCATTGCAAGTTCAAAGAGGTCAGAGAAGGTACTTGAATCAGCTTCCCTGACCCTAAGGCTTCTGTTTACTTTCTTTCTTTTTTCCCCTTCATTTCCTACCTCCCACCATATACACCCACCCTGATGTTAAAATGAGCCCTTGCAAAATAAGTTTCTGTTTTTGCTTCCATGTGTTTTAAGATAGGTAAGAGGCACTGAGTATGTATTTTGTTTCTTAGTCTTTCAATTAAATAAATGCTTTTTTATATCTGTTATAAAATAGTTTTATTACTATTTAGGTAAGGAAGACCAACAGATCAGAAGATCACCACTGAAATTTATTACTCACAGTTCCCAAGAGACAGGGGGGGTGCCATGCTATGCAGAGCCAAGAGAGCAAGCAGCAAAGCAGATGAAGAAGCAGAAGGAGGGTGGGAGTGTGCACAAGGCAAGGTAGGCAGACCTAGGCTGGCTAGTGTGAACTATTACAGAAGTCTCTGGAGGTGTGGGGCTGCCCCAAGAGCTGCCTTGTACCTGGTCCTGGTATGATTAGAGAGGAGACATAAGTCTCCTGGAGTATAAGGACCAGAGTATGGGTTCCTGATTGGTTAGTTTGCATATGAAAGGCACATTCCTGGGCAAGTCATTTGCAGTTTCAAAGAATTGGCTGGCCCTGCCAAGGGCAGTCTTTCCCTGGTCAGCAAAGCCCCAGATGCTAGCGTATCAAAAATAGAGAAAATAAGAAAATATAGTCAATACAATCAAGCCCACATTGCCATGCATCCACTCAGTTGTTGCCTCTGACTACTGCACAGTCCTCCAAGGCCTCTACCACATTTCACCCTCCAATCTCCCAGTGTTTCCTTCAACTCAAAGTTGGCTTCAGCTCTCCAGCACCACAAATAATATTTTAATGAAAATCCTTGTACACACCTCCTTATGGACCTATGTAAGAATTTCATTAGGCTATATATCTTAGAGTGGAATTGCTGGGTCAGAGGGTATGAGTATATTAATTCAACTCAATAAAGCTGCCTGTAAGCCAGAATTGCGACACTTCTACCAGTTACAGCACGACGATTCCTATGACCCCTCTACTATTTGCCATGAGCTGTTTTTTTTTTAATTATTCTACTCCAGCTGGTACAAAGTGATCCTTTATTCTTATATTAATTTACATTTCTCTGGCTCCCTGTGACTATCCAATATGTGTTTGCTAAACCAGTTCTAAGAAGCAATAAATGACCAATGGGAAATGATAAACATAGTTTGTCTTTGAGTTGCAGGTGCAAAAGTTACCTAGATCTGGCTCATCTCGCTAGAAGCTCACAATGGGCAAGACTATGCTCAAGACTTTGTTCTCTTGCTCTGATCTGATGTCTGAGACCAGAGACCGATGCAATTATATATAAGACAAAGCTTGTCATGTTAGATAGTTTGTCACAATGTGACAGGCCAGGAAACCCAGGCTAAATGAAGGGTATAATTCAGATATCTTCTAGGTTATTAGTAGATTAGTAGTTGGAGGCTGGAGGACTAGGATTTGGAAATATTTATGCTATTTCCTTGCTCCCTGGTTCTAGAATATGAAATCACTGAAATCTTAAAATAAGAACTATAATCTTTGGAAATGTGAGCTAATCAAAGCTAAAATATATACAATGGAATAAAAGATAGTTTTTAATGTGCATGCTTTAATATGATAGTTTTTAATAGGTATGCAATATATATATATATAGCTATACATGTAAATATATATAAACTTGAAAATCTACTCATCTGGTAATTATTTCTATATTTACAAATGTGTGGTTCTTACACAGCTGTGTTTTATAGAGTTTTTCCAACCTTCAAATAAACTGCAACCCTTATTCCTAACCTGTACTCAGTCAAGTTTCTGCTCTCAAATCCCAAATAGCAGAATTCTGCTTGTATAGATGGGCCTTCATTAGTTCCATTTTAGATGATTAATAGGACTTAAAAGAAAATAAAAACCTAAGACATTAATAAAAACATGCTATATAAACCTATATCATCCTGTATATCATGCTATATAAAGCCTATATCATCTATATCAGAGATAATCTGCGGCTGACTTTATATAAACACACAGCTTAGGCAATCTAACAGTAATATGTAATTTTTATAAGGGATAAGTGTTAAGTGTGAATGCTACCAAGGAGGATGCAAACTCTGATGTTGAATGCACAGGGACACATAAGTGTGCTGCCAGGGCTATTTCAGACTTTCTCAGCTTTATTTTTTTCTCTGCTCCCAGGAAGGAAGGCTTTACTGGAACTATTGAAAGTGAGCTGGCTGCTCTGGCCCTGCCTCTCACCAAAGGCTCCTGGACGGAAGTATCACGGTGTGAAGACACAGCCCATCAGGGAGGGGGATTGCTAACCTGCTAATTTAAACACAAGCCAACTCTGACATGCCATGGGCCTTTGGAAGAGGCATTTGCTTTAGAGCACACAGCCTATTCTAACTCCCTGACTTATGTAGATAGGCCAAATAGTGCCCTGGGTACACTCATCCACACATCAGCCAGAATTAGCTAGTAAATCACAACTGCAGTAGCTAATAACACCCATAAAGCCTTTTGAGTTTTACAAGGTGTTTATAATGGGCAACTCACTATGATTTATATGAAAAACATGAGTCAGCTCCTGAGACAAACCTGATATGTGGACAGTGGCCTTGTGGTGTGACCTCTAGCAGGCACCGAAATAAATTGCAGAATCTCCCTCTGGCCCAAGGCTGGCCACCGTCTCAGACATATATTTTCAGAACACCAGTTGGTAGGAGAACTGAGAATGGATGCATATGGGTCTTCACTGATGAGATGCCATCGGGAGGAAAGGGACTATCTCAGTGCAGCTCAACCTAGTGTGATAAATACTAAGGTTAATGTAGGGCCATTTCTTAGTGTGGTGCTATGGAGGATATAATAGATTACACGCAGTCCCTGCCCTCTTAGTTGAGAAAGCAAGAGGGATACCCACAGACATTAGAAAACAGTATGGTTTGTAAGGGTATAGTAAAGGAAAGTCCTAGGGTCTGGGGATTACTGAGGCCCCAGTTTTGAGAGGGGGCTTTGTAGAGGACAGGATCTGAGTTGGGTGTTGAAGGATCTATGAGAGGAGGGGTAGGAAGTATACACCCTAGAAGGGGAATGAATGAGTGAAGATACCAGGTCAGCAGTAATGCTGCCATGTGTCATTCTGAAGGACAGGGAAGAGGAGAAAGAAGTTCTTGAGACACATACTGGCCTAACCTAAGAGCTGTACTGAAGAACAGTGGGAGGTGAGGTCAAAATCACACAGCAGAACTCAGAGTTGGCACCAGATAATCACAGGCATCCTGGACAGAAAGCTCTGGCCTCACAATATTCCTGACAGATAAGGCCCAACCCAACTAAAAGAGAGAAGCACATGAATCAGAGCCTTCCCCTTACTCCTTACTGCTACAAAAACTGACACAGGTGACTTATCCAGAGCATGTTTTACAAACAAAACAAGACAAAATCATTCCCCATTATTACTGAATGATTCATTTGAGGTTTGGTCTTGCCTCTGTGTATTCTGTTGTCCTGGGAGAAAACAATTTTATTCCCTTCACTTATTTTCTTTATTCCTTGCTACAGATATTCCCTTTAGTTTAAATATTTTGCTGTCAAGACTTTTTCAAATGAAATATTGTTCTTCTCCTGTTCAACCTATGGGGGGGGTCTAAGCCTTTTTCCAGTCTCCCTGACCCCCTTGGGGACTTCACTACTGAAAGCTATGTAGACCTCTTCACACAAGGATTCCCATGCATCTGACAAGACTTGCTCCTCTAGGCCTGAGCTGTTCTTCCTTTAAGGAGCTCATCCAGTCAGCCTGGGAGGGGCACACACCATCCATTCTGCCCAACCATCCAAAGGAGCACATATAACTGCAAGCCCAACTCTCTGATTCTTCCTTCCACAGCCCGATCAAAAATTTAAAAGCAACCTAAAAGGCTCTGTAAAAAATTCTGTCCATTTGACTCAAATATTGAGAATATGATTAACAGAGTAAGGTGGATGGATCAATTTACCTAAAATATTCAATCTATAATATTCGTGTGCTTCACTCTATGTTCTCTAGAAAGTGACTGTTTTAGTTGCTTTTCTATGAAAATCCTTCCAAGAATCCTAATATTTAGTACTATAAATACAGGATGGATTGGTAGATGGATACTTGGATGGAGAGATGGATGACTGCATAATGTAGTGGAGGGATGAAAGACGTGGATGGCTGTGTAGATGGGTGGATGCATGGAAACAAGATCTGAGCAGCTATAGCTTGGCATTAGCTTGGTAGAAACTGAAAAATGGGTGAAAAAAGACTTTCCAAAAGAGAATACATTTGAAATACATTTTAAAATCTCTGACGAATGAGAAGAGAGGGAGATATCTGTAAGTGTTAACTCTCTCACCTTCTTGGACCATATCCTAAGTCACCTACTACTGGTTTTCTCCCTTCTAATGAGTAGCAGCCTCAGTAAGAGTCACAAGAGCTGGGGTTTTTCTATTCTTTTTCCACTATGGAATATCTTTGCTCAAATAACCCACAGAAGTGTTAAGATTAGAGAAGAGGATAGAAGTAATAGCACAAATTCCATTCACCAGAACCAAGATTAACAGAGCATATGGCCTGAGAAACAAACTAAACCATCTTTTACAGCCTGATATCACTAATCTTGAATTTACAATATTTTGTTTTATAGCTGGCCTGAAAATGCTCCCAACCCTGAGGCTTCATTCATGAGTCTTTCCATCTAAACCCCTAGGAGACAATGCTACTGCAACCTGACAATGCTCAGAAGTAACCTATTTCCTGAATAACAAAATGTTTAGAATCTTCTGTTGCCCTCAAAAGTTCAAATTCTGCTTTTTAAAAAGACTCTAGAAGAATATCTCCTGAATTCAAAACTCAAACAATAAATAAATGGCAACCTCCCAGTAAAGACTAGGAGACTATGACCTTGGAAAGTCTACTTCCTTCCTTCTAGCATGATCTTGCCCCTGACAGAGAAGAGAGCTGTCTCCATTCATTTTTTAAATATGAATTTTTTTCTCCCAGTGGTCATGGATAGCATAAATTGCTATTAGCCATGACAAAGACAGATAACCTGCCCTATAGGAGAGAAATAGCAGAAAGTCTGAACTCACTGTCATTTTCCTGTGGCTTGAAGATCTCCAGCTGTCTGTGGTGCATCTCAAAATCTGACCCTGCTAGAAATCTTGTTTTCAATGAAAGTGAAGTAAAATATAATAAATACATTTTTCTCTTAAAAAGTTTCTGGTTGCCATGAGTTCTAAGTATGGGGATGATGCTGGACTCGGAAATCCAAGCTTGGTCAACAAAACTAGAACACAAAAGTGCTCACCTCTAACCTCCCTTCACGACATCAGATCCTCAGATGGGTCAAGTTATAGCTGATAGGATATAGATCAAAATAAGGGGCTGGGCCATCTGACCTCACTTGCATTTTTCTCTGGAATCCTTGGTGAATCCAACAATCATTCCACCCTGGTGCTCCTGATCTATACAATAAGAAACCACCTATTCCACCTTCTTCTCAGCAGGATCATGAGGATCAAATGAAATCACATGTGTAAAAATGCTTTCCAAAATTAGTATCTGTTCATCTGCACATTAAGGACTCACATGACAATGATTTAATTTTTAAGTTGAGAAAAATAAAAAAGAACAAAGGAAAAGGAGGGAAGGGAGGGAGAAGATAAAAGATGTATTGAGCTTTCATTTTGTATCAGGACCTGGGATAAATTCTTCAATTCATTCTCAGCTTTCTTCCTTAATCCAACAAGACTTTGGGGTACTTTTTTTTTTTTTTTTGGGCCCAGGACAAACTAAGGTAAGTTGAGAAAAATAAAAAAGAACAGAGGAAAAGGAGGGAAGGGAGGGAGAAGATAAAAGATGTATTGAGCTTTCATTTTGTATCAGGACCTGGGATAAATTCTTCAATTCATTCTCAGCTTTCTTCCTTAATCCAACAAGACTTTGGGGTTCTTTTTTTTTTTTTTTTGGTACCAGGAATCAAACTCAGGTCCTTGAGTTTGCAAGGCAGGTGGCAGAACCACTGAGCTAAATCCCCAGTCCATGGTAGTTACTTTTAAAATCTACTCTAAAAATTAGTGAACCGAGGTGATAACTTACCCAATATCCCATGGTAAATGGGAAATCCAACATTTAGGTCCAGGCTGTTGAACCCGAAACCATGGGTCCTTCAGCACACCCTCATGTTTCTCTCCAGACATCACCGAGGATCTGTATTGGACAAAGCCACAGAGCCATTGGTGGACCCTCAGAGATACACTTCATCTCCATCCTTGAAGCAGTCTGAGCCCGAGGGGAAATGAGACACTCCGAGCAAGCTGACTACTTGGAAAGAACTAATACACAAGGGCCTAGGGTAGCAGAGGCTATCTAGGGTGTGCACAATGCACCCGCATTTTGCTTCAGTGCACTCAGCTGAGGTGCTGTATGCATTTGCTAGGGTTTCCATAGCAACACACACAGATTATGTGGCTTAGCTAAGGTAGGTTTATTTTCTCATAGTTCTGGAGGCTGGAGGTCCAAGATCAAGGTGCCTACAGTGTCTCTCCAGGCCTGGAGATGACCACCCTGTAGCTACCTCTTCACTAGGTTGCCCCTATGTGCAGCAGCACCTCTCCTGTCTATTTATGTGTGCTAATCCCCTCTCCCTATCAGCACACCAGTTAGATAGGATTAGGGCTCCCCTACAGTCTCATTTTAACTCAGTCATCTCTTTAAAAGTCTCAGCTCCGAACACAGGCACCTCCTGAGGCACTGAGAATGAGAGTGTCGCCATGTGAGTTCGCAGGTGACACAGTTCAGCCCACAACAGCTGCATTTCCCAGACTATGTGGTAGGTGAGTGTTCACATGCCCGAGTTCCAGGAAAGAGGGTCATACGTGACATCACCAGGTCAAGGAATCTCCCTGTGCCATCTCCACATTCTCATACCTGCTCCCTCCATTGGCGAAACCCACTGAAGGTCTTCAAGACCCTCCAAGAGTGAAGAGTCGCTAACTGGAGACTCCTCACTCTCCATTGGGGTTCCTGTAGTGGACTGAGTCTAAGCTGCCAAGATCCGGGATGTTTGTTATAGCGGGTAGTCTCGCTGACTATTACACCCAGCTCATCAACAAATAGCCTTCCTATTATACATCAAAGGTCAGTGAATTTTACCAGATTGGAAAAGATAGTGACTGGCTGATATCAGCTTCAATCAATGAACAACTCAGATGCACAACAGAGGAATGAAGGGAAATGTACTTCCCCTTCTTGGGACAAAAGGCAATTTATGTCCATAACCGCCTAGAATCTCCTCTGATTTACAGACTTTCATGGGGTCTTCTATCCCCTCCTCCCTACAAAAGCTAACTTGGACAGGGAGCAGAGGTATAGCTGATAATAATCCTTTTCTTATTTAAACAGGCCATTTTTCTTTCCAATAAATACTTTTTTGTCAGCTCAAATATCCCCCTTTGATAGAAACCTGAAAATAATTAGCCTTAATAGCTCTGCTGTGAATAATGCGGCACAAGAAGGAGGTAGATGTTAATGGGGGCCTTCTACTCCAAAACCAAGTCACCCTCTTGGTCCCCCCTCCCCCAAAAAAGAAATGTTACAAGAAAAAGATTATAGGTTTAGTGCCACTCGGGAAGAAACGTATATTTGGAATAAATGCATGAAATCCTTTAAAAACAGCACACGCTGAAAACTTCATATTTAATTTGATTTGCTTTCCAAATCACACAGACTGCACAGTTGCATACAATCTTTAAACAAGTACAAACCCTGAGAAGTGTGGATAGATTTAAGAGAAATAAAAGCAAGATCAGCCAGCTTGTAATCTTCTTTTCTCTTTTTTCCTCCCCAGAGCTGCATTAAATTGCCTATTGAGAACAATAACATATTTGTGCTTTTATAGGTAGAATGATTGGTATTATGCAAAGATTTGGCTAACAGTCTAAAGGCACATTCACACTGATCAGGACTGCCTGCTGTTAATAATTTTCGGGATGCTCTAGGGAACCCATAATTCCCTAGGACTACAACTTAGCAGGTCAATGCATGCTTTGTAGGAGTTCTACAGATTCTAACCCTTTCTTCCAGAACCATTCCAACCAATAAGACTCTAGGAAACCCATTCTAAAGAGAGTCTTACATTAAATGTCCCTTATGGCCATATTCTCTTTGGTCTGGGTAGTACAGTGACTCACCAAGAATGGATGGCCAACTTGAAAAATGGCATCTTGGAAATCTTACACAAAGGCTAACACTTCTCATGTGTCCATACTCTGTGATCCAATAAGCCTAGCCATGGAAAATGATCCCAAGGAAGTAATTTATAGGAAATACATGCATACGTATACAAACAGTGACACAACTAGCAGCATTTCACATACAAAGTGAAATGTCAGAAACAGTGGAACATACTGTGGTAATTCATGGTACTTAGATCCAATTTGATGGAGAACTGTACAGTTTTTAAAAAGAATAACCTTGAGGAATACAAAGTAAACAATAAGAACATTAGGTAAGAAAACAAGAGTGTTAAATACACAAAATACATGGAGAAAGGGAGAAAGTCTGGAAGTGAGCACAGCAAACTAAAAAGACATGCAGTTTGCATGTAGGGAGTATGAGTAGAGATCTTCTTTGTTGATCTCTTTTGATGAGATCATGACATAGTTTTAAAATATACAAAATAAAATACAGCAAAATAACATGAAGTGGCCCCTTGGCCTCTTAACCTCTGATTGCCCACTCATATATCTGAGCCCTGAGATTCAAAGGCAGGCTCAACTATAACTTCCAAATCCCATTTTTGGAAGTTCAGGACTCCCTCTGTAAGGAGGATGGTAATAATTAGTTGTACAAACAAACAAATCAGACCAATGCCAGACCAGCTGCTTCATCTGAGATGCTGAAAAAACAAGTTGCACACACACACACACACACACACACACACGCAGAAACACAAGGCTTGTAAAATCCCGTCACAGAACTGTTCCCCCAGAGAGGCCTGTTGACGCATTCACACACAGCAGCAACAACTAAGAGATCTTCTGCGGTGATGCACCTCAGTTTACAAGGAGATTTCGCATTTTCTCTGAGCTGGAAACCTCGAGACAAGAAGAAGCAGGGTGTGCACCTCACTTCATCTCCAGGAATAGTAAAGTGACAGTGGCTATCAGGACAGTACCCTTCCCAATGAAGTCAATATGTCCTTTAGTGGGGAGCCTCCTGTTCATTCTCTGTGGAGAGGACACTGATCTCTAACTAAAGGCCACCCTAGATTCATAATCCAGCATCTCCTCTCTAGGAACCTCAAGATCTCTAAGTTACTTTTCTTTTCAACATACTTTAGAGAATCGGTTTTCTTTACTGAGCACTAACTATGGGCCGGGCTCTGTATTCGGTGCTTTTTCAGCATCATAAATCTGCTTGATGGGTGTTACTGTCCCCACGACACATCTTGGAGAAGCTAGAGAAATGCAGTGACTCGTCCAAGGTCACCTCTAAGTGGTGGGGAGGGATTAGAACCCAGGTCTCTGGACTTCCTGTCCAGGGCTCACTACACAGTTATTCTGCCTATTCAACACACTCAGGGACTCAGTCTGAACTGCTTTTGTGGGGGGGCTATAATTAGTTGTCTAGTCCCAGTTGCTTGCAGGGTAAACAACATCTGATAAACCCACAATGCTGTAAGTATTTATTATATTGCAACCCAGCTGCCAACTGCCTAACCATTTTAATAAAAAGCTATTTTCTAAGGTTTATGTTTTATTGCGTGTATGACTCCCTTATTGGTTAGCATTTTGGAGTTGTGGAAAAGGTTATGAATTTAGAAACTGGCTGCATTCATATCATATTTAAAACTTAATGCTATTTTATTAAAGACATATGGGTCTCCAAAGTACACATATTAAATGTCATGTAAGAAAAGTAGCAGTTTAAATCATGGTCAAATTCATTTTTGACGTGACTCCTGAGGCTTCCCAAGATCTGAACTATTTCTTTGTAAATCTGGCTGTTTAACCACACTCATAAATCACTTTCAAAGCATATTATTTCTTAATTTTACTGCATTAGAGAGCATTTGGCCTACACAGTGAACTGTTTGTAGCAGTTATGTGAACAAAGTTGCACATTTAGTCATATAATGTGCAAAGGAAGAGGGAGGAAAAACAAAGGAGGGAACCTTTTTGCTCTTGGGTCTGTTTTCCTCCTCCTATGTGTTTTTACCAAACAAACACAATTCATGGTGTGCAGTTCGCGTTAGTCCCCTGTCATCTAAAAGCATACAAGCTGTAAACTGGCAGGGAAGTCTTTCTGAGCACAAGGAAGAAACGAAGAAACGAATCATTTGTAATTTAATCTTTTCCAAAACATCCCATGACTGAAAATTAGAATGAGTGCAGAAATTAGACTTTTTTTTTTCTTTTACACATCAAGCTGAACAGACTTGTTCAATGTGGTTTTGTGTAACTCAGTGCTTGGTTGTTTTGTAATTATCCTGAGATCTAATATCGCAACCTTGGGATTCAAAGCCCGTCTAAGGAGATAAAATTCTCTGGATGAGTGTAACAAGCCCCCAGATTTCACTGTCCAGGTCTCTCCACTGTGCACTGTGGCAGGAGGGAGCTGATCCCAGTGACAAATTCCAGGGTCTAAACATTGGCCTTGACTTCCAGATTTGCCAGGAGAGTTGGAGGAGGATTAAGAGAGTTGAGTCCGAGGTCACCCAAATGAAAGGGTTTAAAGGGCTTATTTTTGCACAAGGCATCCTTCTGCACTGTTGGGGCCCACGGCAAGGCCTGTTCCATAGCTGTCCACGCAGAGCTGTGTCCCTCTGTCCTCCCGTGTGTCACGTCAGCCACTGTGTAAGCTCTTCTGTCACCCACACTCCACTGGCGCACTCACTCCTCTTTGACCCTGAATCCCTCCCTCTACCATCACCATGGGACACAGAGGCTTTGCACTGTGCCCAGTAGAGCCCCAAACTCAGGGACCAGGGCCCCTTTAGGAAGAGCACAAGGCCTTCCTTATCCTCCCATACTCCTTTAAGCGTTTTATTCTCAGGAAATAGATGCTTAGCAAATGCCTTGGAAATAGTGCACTCAAGGAGTGATCAAAATTGACAGACAATCTTTAAATTTTAAAAATTGATTACAGTAAAAGACATTACTATTAATCTCCCTCATTTGGAACACATTTATCCCACTGTCCTTGCCACTTTCTGAAGCAGTTCTGATAATCCTCTTTGTGAGTTTCTTTAAGAGATGTGATTAAAAAATACAGTGAATGCTGCTGCTGAGTACCATCCAACAGAAAGGCAGGCTCGTAAAATTATTACAGTGTGTCCTCATCCACCTTATTTGCTGAATCTGGCACTGTGCAACTTCCGGCTCTTCCTCAATGTCAAAATGACTGCAGAAGATAAATATTTTGAACCGATTCAGGACATAGAGGCAGCAGCCACAGCAGCTCCATGGACACCCAGAAAAGAGGACTTTCACAACTGCTTCAGAAAGTGGCAAGAACAGTGGGATAAGTGTGCTTAAAGCCAGAGGAAGTACTGTGAATGGTATTAATAGCAATGTGTCTTTTAATGTGATACATTTTTTAAACTTTTAACCATTTACATTATTTTTCAATCACACCTTGCAATCCCTAGAAAACTCAGGTATGCCATCGGGAATATAGAAGCAATATAGAAGCAATGCTCTCTGCCATGGGCTAAATGCTGTCCCCCCTAGATTGCTATGTTAAAGCTTTAATACCCCCGTGAGACCGTATCTGGAGACAGAGTATTTAGGAGATAATTAAGTTTAAGTGAGACCCTAACCCAAAGTTTAAATGAGGACCTAACTCAATGAGATCCTTTGTGTTTACAAGAAGAAAACAATTCAAGCTGGGGACAGTGGCACACACCTGTCATTCCAACACTGAGGAGACTGAGGTAAGAGGATCACAGAGTTATTATGTAGCCGGGGATCACTGGGCTACATAGAAAGTTTAATGTCAGCTTTGGCTTCAAAATGAGAACCTGTTTCAAAACAAAAAGAGGAAGACTCATATTCATTCTTTCTCCTTCATATTCACTCCCATTCTCTCTTTCCTTTCCCACCACAAGGGTAGGAACCTGAGAGAAGGTGATTCTAGGCCAACACCCGAACCCAGCCTGCTAACACCTTGGCCTTGAGAGGTGGGAATGATGGTGCATTCCTGTAGAAGCTGAAGCAGCAGGACTGCAAGCTGTAGGCCAGACTGGGCAAATGAACGAGATGCTGCCCCCAAATAAAAAAGGGCTGAACATACAGCTCTGCGTGAAGACCTTGGGTTCAATCTTCAGTACCAGAAAGAAAAAGAAAGGAAGGAAGGAAGGAAAGAAGGAAAGAAGAAAGGGAGGAAGGGAAGAAAAGCAAAAAAGGAAGGAAGGAAGGAAAACAAAGCCTCACTGTTTAAGCTTCCCAGGTCTCTGGCCTTTTGTCACAGCAGCCTGAGGTGACTCACACCCCACTCCTACCCTCACCCCAAGCCCAAATTACCTTCCCCGTTTGTCTACGCAAGCGATGACACCCAGTGTCACAAAGGCAGTATCTTGAACCTGCCCGACTAAGAACACTCGTGGCCCTGATTCTCCGTGTCAGAGACAGTGCTCACTCCATCCACAGATTATCTCACGTAATTCTCACAGCAGCCATGGGGGAAGCACAACACTCTCTGCTTTAAGAACGGAAAAACTGATGGCAGGGCAGACTACGCGGTGCAAACTCAGCCTTCATTCCAAACCCAAATGTAAACCTGAAACTCAGAGTGGGCCCAGCCCCCACATGGAACAGCAAAATCCAACAGCAGCCCGAGAACAAATTAAGGAGCGTAGGTTTTTCATGGAGTACAATAGCCACAATAAATTCAGATTTTAAACCTTCCCAAAAGAACAGCTGGAGGCAACTGTTTGAATCATGTCAAGAACAAAAATAAAGGTTGGGCAGTGGTGAGGAATGAATAAAAATGGGCCAAATAAAACACAGGGCAGGTCACTCAGCCAGATAGCCTCTGTGACAATACAAAACGCCAAACAAAAAAGCAAAAGGTGACTCACCAGTAAATTTCACTCATGAGTTAAAAGCTCCATTAAGTAGAAGCCCCACTTAAAATTCCCCACTTCAAGTTTAAAAAAAAAAGGAAGAAAAAAAATACAGCTTCGGAACCTAGACAGAGAGCATTAGTTTGCTGTTGAAAAGAAATAATGAGTTGTAATTCAGGTAATGTAGCTCAAAATTTACTGCCATATTTTAAAATGCACATGAAAAATAAAATTATCCTAAAATGTCCTTGGTGAAAAGGCTGAGCATAATTGCTATCACTGACAATGGCATTGAACTTAGCTAAATTAACATCAAAGGAAGCCCCAATTACAGAGCATCTGTGCATTATTGATGGTGCCCTGTCTGTTCATCGAAGACACTCCACTGTAAGGAGCAGAAAAGCAAATCAAAGAGCTAATTGTACCACCAGCCTTCAGGGACCCCAAGGGCAGACCTGCCCTATCATGCTTGCGAAATGCCACTTGTCCTAGTCAGGGTGATAGAGAGGGAATATTTGGAATGCTGGAATGTACGTGGGCTTCCAAGGCAAGCTGTAGTGACGACCATCAGTAGGCCACACAAGGGACAGGTAACAGCTCACTTTCAGAAGAGTAGTGACCAAACCCAACCTGGACCTGACAGCTTTGGGAACCTGGATGTTCCTGAGGTTTGGTACAAGAAACAGCCAAGAAACAGGTTCTCTTTGCTCTTCAATGGCTGAAAGGCATCTCTAAGGGTACAGATTTTTTTTTTTTTTTAATGAAAAGAAGCATCATTCAGCGTATCCAGGCCCTCACTGAGCCTACTGCTTAAAGAAAGAGTTTCATCACATGAGTGCCTACTGTATACTGCTATTGAGCCAGTGTTTACTTGCTTGGGACTCACCCAAATCATACACCAAAAATTATACATCAGCCACATGCAGACAAACACATGTGAAGTTTTATTTCCAACCCTGTGAAGACTTTTAACTCCATTCAAGTTGGACACACTAAGGTTACCTTACTATTTCATCCTATCCAGTGACTTTGCTTTTAGGGATAAGAAAGAGAGCAAGTGATTGTTAAGTATCAGAACATCCCTGTAATCACTAAGCTTACATGAGTATTCTTCTACATCTGCTCAATGTTTGCTCTTCTGTCTGCTAGAGTCAGTCGCAAGAAGTACGGAAAGAACCAGAACTCAGGAATACAAACTGGTACCGTGCCATTCTCATTTCTCCTCCTCCCTTTCCCATCCACTTATAATCAATGTTAGCTTCAGAAGAATGTTCATGAATTTGCCTTACTGGCCTGGCATCGCTATGGCTGACCACTGGCCCATGCAATCTGCAGGCTTTTGTCTGTCTAGGATGCCTGACTTCTCCCAGGTTTGGCTCCTACAATTAGATATTTCTATGGGCCCAGATGGGACTTGCCACAGCAGAGCTCCATGAAGCCCCAGAGTTCAGGAGGACAGACGGGGAGACCCCGGTACAACGGAGAGGAGGGAACACCAGTGCTACTATGATCTTCCCTTCACTCATAGTCCAGGAGCTGGAGTTTTTTCTCTGTTCACAGATGAGTTTCTCCTACATTTCCAGCCACTCCTCCTCACTCCTAACCCGGAGTCATGGGGATGGGGTGGGCAGTGGAGGAAAGGATACTAAGAACTGGGTGTGGCTCCAGCTGACCAGCACATCTGCTACTAGAGAGAAACTCCCTGCCAAGCCCTGAAGCAGCACACAAAATAAAATAGCACCTCAACATAACTCCAATTATTTCTTAAGAGGGCACCTTTTATTTTGCTGTCCTCTTTTTTCTTTCAAGCTTAGTTTTAAAAAAATACAGTAATAGGAAGAACATTAATTGCAAAAGCAAAGGGTTCAAAACTCTCTTCCAAAGGGGATCAAGACCACAGCAAGCTGGTAATGTGCAGATTTCAGACACAGCCAATGGGTTCCATCTCAGTCATTACCTGCAGTCACACTAGTGGGGACTTACTAGGGCCGAGTTAAGAAGGCTTGGATTCATTCCTTAAACAAATATAACTGATCCCATAGGGGGAAAGATCCTTTGAATAAGAATAAGTCGAAGGACATCTTGGAATGCCACGGACCCATTGGGAAGAGGCACTGCTGAATTCCTGTCACCATCAGATTTGTCCTTACCAGACTCTGAGCCTTGCAGTCCCAGTGACAGGACCTTTGGAGCCAGCTTGTTCATCCTTGCGCCCACCTGAGCATAAGCACCACATGGGGTGATCTGAAGGCTATTTCAATACCTGCTCTGTACAGAGCACTATTGCTCTCGTTCCCAAGCACACAGAGACCCAAAAGCAGACCTACCTGCCAAGATTCCACATCACCTTCTGGGGAAATTGAAAACTTGGCCTAACACAAACAGCCCTCCACAGCCTGGCCCCTGGGTCTCTGCGAAACCTATGACAGACACCAAAATGGGTTAGGGAGAGGAGTCACAAGGTCAAAATTAAAAATTACACAGTTCCCTTTGGCTCCCTTCTATCTCCAGGTCTTCCAGTTCTTGTGTCCCTGGCCTCCCATCATCTGTCCATTCCTTGTTAACAAAAGTGAAGGTATATGGTACAAAGAGTTCCAACCTTGAGGTTGGTTGTCTTTCCTGAAGTCAAATATATAAGGGCAAAGGCATGAGCTTTGTGCCTATGCAGCTCGAAGGAAGACCCTGATTCCGCTCTTCTGTATGATTTTAGGCAATGTATTCAACTTTTCTGATCATGTACCTCCTCATTTGTAGATTCACGGTCTGGGAGAAAACTGTTAAGTAACTGGTACAATATCTAGTAGACAGTGAGCTCTTTTTGCATGACAGGTGTCCTTCTAACTAACTAACTAGCCAACTAACTAGTTGTTCTTCTAACAGGCCAGCTTTTATGCATCTAATCATGTACCACTAGGCAGCAAGCAGACACTTCAGCTGGTCTTCCTCTCCTCATTAAACATTCAGAAAGCCCTCAGGAGCTGGTGTAACGCCAACAACAGCCATCAGCCTCTGCAAACCCCCAGCTGCATCTAAGTGAAGAGCCCTAGTTCAGATGGTCAGAGGGGCATCAGAGGGCACAATGTGTGGCCAGTGTGACCAGTCACATGTTAGGGTTCTGCAGAAACAGTACTCTTTACTCCTAGTGGCTCCCGGCAAGCCCTTCTCCTTGTGCAGGGCTCCAGGTTTGACTAGGGTTGTCTGGCTTCAGGCTTCAAATCAGGTTCAACTTTGCACCTTGTGTCTCACATGCTGTTTTCACAGCAAATGGCAGATGGGTGAAAGCAATGAGTAGAAACACGTAGTGCTTCACAAGGTCTTGGCTGAGACTGGCCTGCTGTCACTTCTATTCGCATTCTATCTGCCAAAGCATTACATGGTTAAGGCCAAGGTCAATGGGATAGGAAAGTATGGGCCACCATTGCAGGAGGAACCAGTACAGAAAGAAAGAGACAGTGTTACATAAATAATGTAGCCTGCCACACTTCTCCCGACTGTCATGTTCCAGAGACAGTACAAAGTTTCTGGAGAGCCTTTGTCTCATTCCTCATACCTAAAAGGTGTTACCTATGTGCACAATCTTCTTCATGTAGAAGTTAGGTATCTTCTATCTTTGTCCAAATATCTTTGGACAAAAGTGAATGTCTAGGAGACCAGAGAGAGGAACAGTGCTGGAGCTGGGCTGTTGGGGTGTTGCAAAAACCAATGGCTCCATCAGAAACACAGCAACGTCTTCCCAGGCACTGGGCTTCATGAACTGGCCTCTGCTGTGCCTTAGCACCTGCTGAGGCTGCAGGGGCTCCTGGGAGTGGCTCTCTGAGGCTGCCACTAGCATTGACTGTCTTTTCTCCTCTCTGTGGTGAGTCTCACTTCTTCATCCATAGGGCTTCACTGGGATACTGGAGACACCACAGTCCTGCCACACCCTGTCTTTGATTTCAGGAGATTATTACTCAAATGCCTCTAGAGAACCGTACTCTGAAAGCATGTACTCTACACAAGGATGCCATGGTGTTAAAAGCAGAAAAACAAGTGATCCCCCTTTAAGTGACTAACAAACTGTGAAATCAGGAGGAAGGATGAAAAACAAACAAACTACCCACGTCTGGCTTCTGGACTTGCTTCTAAACATACTGCCTAAGCAGTTTCCAAAAACAAAGTTAATTAAGTTTTTTCCACTCTTCAAAATGTACTATAAAGTAACTGAAAATAGAATCCAAAGGTATCTCTAGACAAGAAACATCTGTGCAAAAATAGAAAAGAACCATAAACACTAACACATTCAGGTAGTTAGAAACATCCAGAAAATCAGCCAACATATTTAAATTTTCTTTTCCTGAATGTTTGGCATGTTAAAGAACTTTGATGTATATTGGCTAATTGCCTATTTAACTGCATGTATTTGTGGTTTACAATATTTATTTACAAGCATGCCCTGGCCTTATGCAAAATACAGTAAATGCTATAATTGTAATAAATCTAGAAGTACTTTCTGGTAACCTTTGTATGTTTGCAGTGAACCCAGACAGGCATGACAGAAAATATCAAAGATATTTACCTGAAAAGCCAGGTGAGAAGGTGTACAACTATAACCCCAGAACTCTGGGAAGTTGAGATAGGAGGACTGAACATTTGAACTCAGCCTGGGCAATTTAGCAATCTAGTGAGACCCTTTTCAAAATTAAAAAGGGGTTGGGGATGTAGTTCAGCACAAAGGCCTTGACTTCACTCCTCAGAGAAAGGAAGGAAGGAAGGAAAGAAGAGAGGGAGGAAGATCCCCTCCTGTTTAGAACATGGCAGTGCAAGACTAAGACTAAGTATAAAACACAAGTCAACCAAGGAAGTTACTAGTTAGTAGTACTCCTTCAGGGTCAGTTTAAAATAAAAAAAGAATCATAAAAGAATAGCAGCTGAAAAGGGAATGTGTTATCCTAACTATAAACAGACTTACAGGAGTGCCAAACATTTTCTCATTTCCTGAGAAAAGCCCTACTATGAGCAGATGGGCTCTGAGATGAAGAGGACTCAGACCACACTTTTGCTGTCCCGGAAAGCTAGCTACCAATGGAAAAGCCAAGGAGCAGGGATCACAGCAGCTGTGGTGTTTCTCATCATAAATAATCTCCAGATGAATCATTTGGAAAAATTCCGTAGTCTACAATCTGCCTTTTTTTGAGTGCACAGGTTCAGCATATCTGAACACAATGCTCTCTTTCCTGCTTTTAAGTGATCATGTTGAACCAACTGAAACATGTACCCGTTTTCATGATGGATCTCCCTAATATACTGGTGTTCGTGGCAGATTCTCTCATGGGTATTGCCTGAGCTTTTGCTATGGGACAAGCACTGGGGACAAGGAAGTAAACAAAACAGGCCAAGTGCCTGCCCTCATGGAGGAAGCGTCCAGTGAGGAACAGCTTTCTCATCTCAATGGTGGGCTGGCTTCTCTGTGGTTCCTCTTCCAGTCAGCATCCTACTTTGCCTTGTTTGTGGGAACCCCAAAACACAGACAAAGATGGAAGAAACTCAAGAAACACAGGGGAATTAGGGCCTTACTCCAAGTGTCAAGAGCGGGGCTCTGTAGTATCATTATAGGAGGAAGTGGTCTTCGGACCCAAGGAACTTTTAACTTTCAATATAGGATGAGAATAAAAGATTTTCAGCAGGTGTATATACATGTATTCCTTGACACGTCATATCTCCTTTCCTACTCCATTTACACACACACACACACACACACACACACACACACACACGCCACAGACCACCCTTCTAAGTACCCAATGACATATACACACAAAGGCATCAGCTACATAAAACTGGACAAACATTCAAGCTACACATGATGGGGAAGCAAGGTCTGACCACATAAAGGAACGTAGGACCTACTGTCAAAAAGACACCGACACTCACAATCATATCTGTCACCACACCTTACCTATAACAAAATGGTCCCTCATGCAAATGAAAACACACATTCTAAAACACTGTTTAATATTGCTGTGATGCTCAGTCCAACTGCCCTCCATGGTTTCTATAAGGTTCTGAAGATTAAACACATTGGTAGTCAACTTTGTATACAGGCCTGTAAATAAGAGGGCTCAGCTTTAAATAATTATGTCAAAGAAATGACAACTGTGCTCTTTGCCAGAACAGGGATGAATAATTACAAAGCCAGGACGTAATTAAGTAATTCTGACTGTCGGATTTTGGAGCTGTGTCTCTGAAGTGAAGGGCCAGTGTGCCTGCCACACACCCTCCTGGATGGGTCTCTGTGCTCTTTTGATATGCATTTCCCAGGGCAGCCAGGGAGGGGGTCCAGGTCTGGTCAGTATGGACGCTTTTCCATGGGGGCCTCAACCTTCTCTGCACCTGGCTTGATGCTCTCCACATTAACAATGGCTTGATTCAATGGCTGACATATGACAGAGATATGTATTTTCTTTAAAGTCCTGGGAAATGAGCAAATACTAGATGTTGCAGGCCCATTAACTAAAATACACAGCCACCCAGTCTGGAAGAGCACAATGCCATATTAGTTATCACTTCCTAATGAATGACAGTGTTCTTCTCTAGAATAATCAGAGCTCAGACAGAAGGCAGTTTTTAAACAACAAAAGCCAAAAGGCAACAAAGAGGAGAGAAAGCATGTCACAGAATGAGAGAATGAGAGAGAGCTCCTCTCAGGCACCAGGGTCTGCCTGGTCCCAAATCAAACCTTGGTGACATAGGGAGTTTATTAGTTCCTGGCTGATTTTGCATTTGCGTCAGTGGAGAACACCCAGACTGCCTGTTCCCTACCTCTAAGGCAAAGGCTGCAAATGGAAAGGTATTTTCCACTCTCCCAAATACTTTTTGTCAGGAATAAAATGAAAACAGCTCCCCAAATCATGCCCCCTTGATGATCCGTCAGCACATTCTGCTGAATAAGCACAACAGGCCGCTACCCCTTCAGAGGGGACAGAAGCCAACCTGAGACTCAGAATCCTTATGAAAAATAGCTCCTTACAACGTGGACTCAGCACAGAGTTGGCAATTCAGGGAAAGGAAATCTCTCTCCACTTAGAGACCAGCCCCAGGTGTACACATACCTCCCACTGCATACATATGTATATATACACAGAGACAGGCAGGGGATATACACACCTGTGCAGGAACAAACAGTCATTTGCACACACTGTCAATGGGCAAAAAGCAGTCTTTTGAATGCCAATTTATTAATTCAGCAAGCAGCTCATTTGGCATCATTCTATTTGCAAGAAAAGTACCAAAGCATATCTCCAAAAACAACAGACAAAAGGGTATATTGCCTCTCATTCCAGAGAGGCATTCAGTTTGACACCAAACCAATTTACACATTGGATTCCTCTTGTGCTCTCAAAAGCTCATGGCATAAAAAGTACACCAAACCAGGAGCCCAAAATCCTTGGTTCTGATCCCCAATGCACATCATTAGGACTGCCATGTCCCAGGACATCTTACCCCTCACTCAGTTCCCTCCTCTACAAAACCAGAGACCAGAAGAAGTGATTTCTGAAGTCCTGTCCAGTCTGGAAATTATGTGATTCTACAAAAGAGAACCTAAGGTCCCCAGGCTTGGTGAGAGTATGTTTGTCTCTCTCTTCTAATTAATGGGCATTTTAAAACTTAATACAGTTAGCAAGGATGTTAGAGTCAATCACACAAACATGAGCTAATTCTATAATTGATTGGGAACTAATTGGGAACTCCGAAGAGCATTTCTGCTGATGCTGCTAATAACTCATGGTAGATTTTAAGGAGCCCTTCCCAGTCATTTTCAAAGTCAAAGGAAGATTCTAGCTCCTTCCATCTCTACTTGACAGAGCAGTCCTATGTCACCTGCCCTCTTCATTTATGTCTTCCTGACATTTGGTTTGAACAAACATATCCACTGGGATTATGTTTAACTCACTGCTTCAGAGATAAAACAGTAGAGTATGAGGTGCCCTGGCTCCATAGTCAGACACACAGGTGAAACCCAGCTCTGGTAGGTCCTGGGCCCAGTGAACTTCTTGAGGCCTGAGCTCCTTCATCTATAAAGTGGACCAATGATCCTTTCTTCCTATGTAAGAGGGTGATGTGAGGATTCACAGATCTATAGATAAAGAACCTTGGGACAGTACAGTAAGTAGCAGGTAAAGATTGAGTATTCTGTCCAAGTACAGAAGACACTGTGTTTGTTACTCCTTCTGATTTCCAACAATAATGCAGACCTTCCCATGCCAAAAGCAAAGGAAGGGAGAAGCATCACCAATCTACTCTGTGCAGTGTCCACACGAAGAAGGGAAATGTAGGAGGGGCAAGTTGTAACCCAAGATATGACAGAGTTCATTTGTTGAGCTTTGCTCAGTTTGGTGATTCAGCTGTCTCTGCAATATTTTCACAGAAAAAAAGAAAGAAGGGAAGGAAGAATACTAGGAAAAAAAAAGCCAAGAAATAAATTCTTTCATTTGGACAAAATTACAAAAGCCAAACTAACAAAAGGCAATCATGTGCAATATGTCAAACCTGGGTTTCAATCAGGAGAACTGCTAACACTTTAATAGCTACGAAATGAATCACTCAACTAATTTCCCACATGCTAAAACAGGTAACAATACATTTATCTGCCAGTATCATACCCTCCCTATCATATATTTCCACAACTGTTAGCAATTCTATTCAGCATAACAGGATATCAGTTGCACCTCATGGATCTGAGGGGAAAAAAGGGGGCCTGAGGTCTGCTGCCAACCCAGCAACTTGATGGAAGAGGTTTCATTGTGCTGCTCTGTTTTAGGTTTGTTTGTATTTTCTTTCCTCCCTTATTCACTTCCAATGCATGTTCAGAGGGCTGTAAGTCACTAAGTGAGGACAAACTAGACCTCTAGGATTTCTGTGCCAGTGTTTTCAACACACAAGCTACAGTCTCATGGGAGGTAACTGTGTAACTCCACAGAGCTCAGGGCAGGGACAGTTCTCCAAGGAATCAGTTGGGGGTCACTGAGTGTAATCCTCAGCGTCTGGCTTCCCTGAAGGACTCCCATCCTTCCCAAAGAGAAGGTTGTGCATATCCTTAAAAATACCCTTGTAACTGAATCCAAGACGCCCAGCCAAGCCTCCCCTGCCTCATCAGAAGTGCCATTAGGATGACACCACTTTTTGTGCAGGGCCCCCTTGCAGATGCAGCTGTAAAGGAAAGGTTATAAGCACCATTCTGATGAGCTCTGGAGAGTTACCTGTGGGAAGGCCGGGCCAAGCCCAGGACACATTGTCAGAAACCACTACCGTCTAATGTTATCTCAGGGAACTATGAGGCCCTCATCTGTGATGGAAGAAAATTACTCTCCCCAGCTCCCCTTTAGTCATAGGAAAGAAAAGCTATCCCCCACTGAAGAGGAATGCTACCCATAGCAGAAGCAGAAAATGCCCAATGCTT
This sequence comes from Fukomys damarensis, assembly GCF_012274545.1. Taxonomy (NCBI): domain Eukaryota; kingdom Metazoa; phylum Chordata; class Mammalia; order Rodentia; family Bathyergidae; genus Fukomys; species Fukomys damarensis. Next base: position 15,536,647 of record NW_022900932.1, read on the forward strand.
TCTCCTCTCTCGGCTCCAGACCTGTAGAGGCCCCGCTCTGTGAACATCTTTGAGAAGCAAGCTTGAAAATTAACCCTCAGAATTTCACCGGCAAGCTGTGTGTGGTGCTGCTTTATCAGATGAGACCATCTAATGAATCACGTCCCCTTAGCCTGGGTCACAGGAAAATCCAGTTCATACCCAGGCCTATTTCCTGTTATGTCCACAGTGTATCTATATAGGTAAACCATGACTGTGAGATCTCACCCTCATTCTAATCCCACAGGAAGATGTCTCCTATGCTCTGAAGAGTAGCCAGGGTCATGAAGTGTCAGTCCCTCGTGATTATCACAGAGTGGGTGGCTCACCTTGGGCTTCACCACTTTCATAAAGGCCCCTCTGACCAATGCCTCCTCTCGTTCTTGTCTAGTTACTTTCCGGGCATCCAAAAACTTCAATTTAGACAGTTTATGCAGAACAAAGCACCTGGAAAAGAGTCAGAAACAAGCTTGTAATGGCAGCCCCAAATACCCAGGCAATCTTCCTGACCTTTAGGAATCTACACCATTACATTACATCCCAGGGAGTCCAGATCCTGGCTACTGAGTCACCTTTCTCCTGTTCCAAAAAAATGAACAATCGTTCTGGGGTGAAGCTTGAGAGGTTATGGTCACACAGACATTGAACTAAACTTTAGAAACATACAGTAATGGCAACAAACATAGATCAGCCAGAAGGACTCTAGCAGTGTATTCTCATTCTATTCTGGAAAATGGGCCCAGGTTTTTCCTTATGCAGGAAGTCCTCAGGACAATTAACTTACACTTTTTTTTTAATTTACACTTTGATTGTACCGTTTATGCTCCTATTATTCCTTTAAGTCATCTGTATCACTCTCATCTCAACAGACCTATATTTTGCCATGTAGGACGAAAAACTAGATTGTTATCCCCAGGATGACTTTGGAGTAGAAGTAGGGAACACGTGTAACTGAGAAAGGCTTCCTCGAGGAATCAAGCAAAGATCTCGAGGGCTTTTTGCTATCATTGCTGGGTTATTTCTACAGTGGTTCTAAGAAGATTGCCTTCATCAAGGGGAAACAAGGAGAGTTCGTTTCTAGGGGCCATCAATAGCCCAACAAATGCCAGGTGATTTCCACTCCCTTTGGAAGACCCTTTGATACTCATTATAGACTCCAGAGATTACCCAAAGTCTGTATGAACAATGAACTACCCTCAAGCAGGTGTACGTATATGGAGTGACAAGAAGATACGTTTGGCCAGGGTATAGGTTTATAAATATATAATATATAGAGAAAAGGTAGAGGCACCTGTCTATATTTCTCCTTTGTTAGTGACAGTCACCAACCCAGATGCTTTCCCTCAAGCCCCCATACTCCATCAGTCATACAAGTGATGCCTAGATCTTGTCTTTCTTAGGAAGTAGAGGCAAGCAAGGACCCAATATCAAGAGCAATGGATTCTCCAAGGGAATCTGTCACTTCCTTCCTGTCCAAGCCTCCTCAGTATGCATGCATCTTTCAAGACTCAAACTCCATGAAAATTTCTTCTACATCTTTAGGTTGCTTTATTTTCTTTTTTTAGTAGCACTCCTAGAATACAATGGCAGCACCATCCTGTCTGACACTTTGCTATTCTCTATTTTCTTACGGCTCAGTTGATGTCCTTGACTCAACTATAAACTTCTTGAAGGCAGAGATAATTTTCTTTGTCTTCCCTGACCACATCCTGGAAATTGCATTAGAAGGACTTAGTGATGTACCTGTTAATCTTAGCTGCACAAATCTTTCTTGAGCATCTACTATGTCATACATAGTGAAGATAACATGGTTATCACTTTCAGAGGGGTTCTTAGCAGAGTGGGAAGACACATCCATAAAGAGAAATTAGAAATTAGTTTAACTAAGCGCCAGAGTTTATACACAGAACAGTTATGGGAGCAGAGAAAAAGGACCTATGCTATGAATAACTAAGGGGAAAAGGAGGAACAGGAAATCTCAAATGGGCCTCCAAGAAACAAATCTCAAGTAATTCCAAGCATTTGGCTCTTCTGCAGGGCAGAGATCACCTAAGGTACACAGTGTGCTCTCCTCACTGCAGCCTTGAGTCCCCAGAACCACCTCCCATGATCATGTGCTGATGATTCTGTGTCACCAAGTGGCCTTCATGCACTCATCCAAATAAAAGATTTGGCTGATGACTCAAAAGCAAAGCACAATAATTTAGGACCCTCCAGTAGTAGCCTTCATATCACTTACTGTTCAAGGTCAAAATACTCAGACTCCTTTGAGGCACACTTTCCTGCCCCAGTGCTGTCCTAGGGAGGAAAGCCCGAGGTCCCGGAATCAGACTCTGTCTATTTCCTGCTTCCTTCCTGGCTTCTATCTGATACCCTCCTTTCTATCTCTCCCTAGGCTTCTCCCTTACGTCCCCAAATGCTCTCTAATATTATCCAACATCAAGCAGAAGCCAAAAAGGGCCTAAATGTCCTTTCTATCCCCTTGTAGAATTCCCACCGGCCTCAAACTGTCAGAGAAAACTTCCGTCTTCTAGTTGTAGCGGCAAAGTCTTGATGACAACAGATTCTTTCAAATAAAGACATGTACAGACAGAAACAATGTCAGGAGTGATGCTCAAAGGAGTAAAGACACCCACTAAGTGTAGGGTGGGAAAAGATGAATATTCAGGTGAAGACAACATCGGTATTAGAAAATCAGCAAATGTTTAATGATGGAGTGAAAGATGCCTTCACGGGCTGGCAGGAACCTCGATGACAACAGATCGCACACTGTCATTTTACCTCACTTTGGATCACAGCCCTGAAATCAAAGGAGAAAGACAGAGAGGTGCTGGCTTTTAAGCTAGTTAAAATTTTTAGATGACAAAGAGCTGCTGTTTCCAAGGCACTCTTCTTATACAATCGAAGAGACAGCCCATGACACAGGCTGCCAGTTGCCTGTGAGACATGGGGTGACCTGGCTCCCGTCCCGAGGGCCAGCCTGGGTTTCAAGGATATCACTGCTTAGGAAGATTGGAGGGACACGAAGAAAACTTGCACCCAAAAGCTCAGTTTAGCTAGGCCTCCTCCATGTTCTAACTCACATATACAACAGATACTTATGGAACAGCTACCACCTGCCAGGAACGGTATGAGGTGCTGAGAATAAAGTGAAAAACAACACACAAGGGCTTTGCTCCCAATGAGCTTAGATTCCAGTGCAGTGGTCCTCAGCCCAGAGCAGACAACAGCACTGGGTTTCTGATTCGGGTCTGGAGTGGGGCCTAGAATTTATGTCTCCAATAACTTCCCAGGTGATGCTGATGCTGCTTTCCTGCAGAGAGCCAATGTCCTGGGGAAAATAACACCACGAGGAATAACAGTTTTGGAATTATGAGCATCCAGAGGCGGCCCAGAGTCTCCTTCCCAGTTCTGCTAGCAATCTGCCCTGCCCCCAAGGTCTGTGATCCACGGAGCCCAGACTGTGGCAGTGTCTCCCAGATCTTCCTGCCCTTTGGTGGCTTGCGGCTGGCTCCCAACATTATTGCCAAGTGGTACGTCAGTGTGGGCTTTCTGCTCGCCTGTCCCATCTGGTCTTGGGAGATCTATTTCCCTTTGTTCTAGGTCATGTCAGGATGTCAAAAGCTGCAGCTTCAATTCTGAGGGTAATACAAGTTTGCCATAAAAATACAAGAGAGGATTCCCAAATCCACAGAATGAAGGCTTTTACAATATCAATTCAACCCTTGTAAATTTAATCCAGGGTTATTTGTTGCACCAAAATCGCTTTACTGTGATGTATTACTTAGTTACTGGGGTTATCACAGCCGTATCCTAAAGTTGCATAGTACATAAAACATTTCAGTTAACAATGCAGGAAGGTTAACTCCCCGAGATAACCTGCAATCACAAGGGCTAGTCCAGATGACATCCCTCTGTCAGCTTCCACGAGCTATTGATGGTTCAATCAGTTTGTTTTGAAGGTAAAGTACAACAAAAGGGCAGTAAACTTATTCAGACTGTCAACAGGGGCTATCGGGAATGGGGCTTGCAGGTAAGTAATTCTGGGTGTTTTAAGGCTATTATCAAACAGCAATGGTTGAAGGAAGAGACAGCTACTAATAACACAGAAGGCAGCCATCATAAACCACTTTATGGCAGAAACCTCCATCTATAAATCCTGCGACACCCGGAGACAGCTTCAGATTTATAAAACTGCTTGTTAAGCCAGGGCACTGCTTAATGAAAAGAGATCTGTCTAAGTTCTAAGTCTCACGTCCCTAGCTCCAGAGGGCAACTCCAATTTTCCTGACCTTCTCAAGGTGGCTGGGGGGAAGCCCCCGGGGATGGGGTGGTCAGAGCCACTCCTGGCTGGGAAAGGGGAGTTGAGGTTATCAGAAGGAGAGCAGTGACCCTGAGATTCTGGGAAGGTGTTTACACATCCACTAAGCTCTGTCTGGAAACAGATTTCCTAAAAGTAAGAGACCAGCACCCAGAGCTTTCCAGATTTTCTCTTTTCATACAGAATGTTTCATTTTCTCCAAAGACTTCTCTAAGGACAGAGTTACAAATAATAGGAGGAAAAAAGAAACAACCCATAGGTTTTTATTTTTTTAATCATCAAAATCAATTTTTTTCTGCTTTAATCCCAGTGCTCTCACCTCAAATAGAGAGGAGGATATTCTTTCCTCCTGCCCACAACTGTTATCCCAGGGAACTGGCTGCTCCTCAGTAATGGGGTACAAGCACAAAAAAGTCAGGATAGGTCTCTGCAATTTGCTGGTGGGGTTGGCTGCCATGTTTGTTTTTCTGAGGTCCTGGTCAAGAAACACCAAGCTTCCAGTTCCTCAGGAAGCCAAGCTGTAAGACACCAGAGTTTATTCTATCCTTTCTTCCTGTGGCATTTTCTGCTTCCCTGCATTATTCCTTACCATCCTCATGCTCCCGTCCACAGAGAGCAGGGAGCACGGTGCAAGCTACTGCTGCCCTATCTGGCATCCCAGAAGGCAGCTGTGGGTGGGCCATGAACTCCTTTCAATCTTTCACAAAGCTTTGCAGAACGGGGCGAGCATGCTAACACATCATGCTTCTCTGCTGTTGACTGGATTATACCCACTCTGGTGACACGGGATACCGCATGCTGATCACAAGTACTGATCCAATGCTAAATATGTCCAATTAATGAAAGAAAAAGTTAGCTCGGTTCACGTGCTGCCTATTAGAGAAACCAAAGGTTTGAAAGTGTAAGGGACATGATTGAAAGGAAGGGAAGTATTCACAATGAAGGGCTTGGAGAATAACAGGGCAAAAGAAAGAGCCCAAGCTTCGAGTTGGTCTTGCTAGGTGATCTTGGCTTAGTCTCTACTCTTTCTGAGTCTCAGTTTCTCCATCGGTGCAATGACCGGTGCTGTGGGCCAAATGATGTGCAAACTTCAAACTCTACTTTGCCTGAATTCTGTGGGCCTTAAAGTTGATTTGCAAAACACAAATCCACACTGTCCCTTCTTGTTATACCAATTTCCTCCTGCAACCACCCCTACACCTCCAGGTAGCAGAGAAGGGTGAGAAAAAGCCAATAAAGACCAAGGCACAATGAACAAACACTGGGGTGGAATAGCTCCAGATGCTCAGAGAGATGACAATGATCTCACTCTAATGAGCCAGGGTGAGCTCACCTACAGCATTAATGAATGCCTGGCAACTGGCAAAGGCCAGCTGATTTTCCTCACAGTTCACCGGCAGCATATTTGAAGTCTCTGTGCAAACAATACACCCACAGGACAGTCCAAGGCCCTCTGCAGAGGGTAACTGGCAATTACTCTGTGGGCTTCTGTCACTTTGATCTCTGGGTCGTGACCTTTGCTTTCTTGTGATCTTCAAAGCCCAGATTGTAGATTAGCTGGAGCATGCTAGCTGGGTTATGTAAGCCACAGGTTTTACAACTCCTGTTGGGTGGGAAATGGTGGGGACCAGGCGGCCACAGACTGCGGAGGGTCCCTCCCTCTTTCCCCTCGGCTGAGTGCTACAGACACTGGGCAGGCCCCAGCATTACTCCCTACCAGGGAACAAAGAAAGGGTGTCACGTTTTAAATAATTTAGAGTTACAAGGAACACAGAGGAACCTACTGTGGAGGACGGCAAAGGAGAAGCCAGCCAGAGACTGGAGTAGCAGGAGAGAGTACACAACACAGGCTTTGGTGACCAAGGGCAGTTAAGAGCCCAGAAACCCAGCTTCCTTAATGGAAAGTTGAAGTCTAGTATTTGTGGATCACTGTTGACTTTTAGGCCACCCTTCTTTCTGCGGAGAAAAAGAGAATACATGGCAAAGGAAGAAGGCATGCAACAGACCACTCTGAGCACCTAAGTTTCCCAGACTTGAATGGTTACTCTGGCCAGTGTTGAAGTCCACAAGAGGCCAGGATTTCTAAGCACCATGGCAGGCCTTGCCTGGCCACCTTCTCCCTACGCTGCTGCCGCCTCCATTTAATAATCACCCGCAAACAGCAGCACGACCTCCCCACAGCAAAGCAGGGGCGGGACCAGGCTCCTTTGCTTAGCACAAACTCTGGCAAATGGCAAAGGGAACCCCAGGCACAGTTGTGCTCCTGCCCCAGCAGGGCAGGACTCTACTCAACAAGTCTGTAGTGTGTTCGTGCTCATATAGAAATTTAATGAGCCCGTTTTACTGTGGGGATAAGTGCCAAGAAAATTCAACAAGATCCACAGGGGGTAATGAGAGAGCCAAAGGGGGAAGAGGAGAAAAGACTCAGCAAAAACCTGAACATCTGTGATGCCATTTCCAACAGCTACATAAATCTAGTCACTTCCCATTTCTGGTCCAGTGGTTGGCCACAGCGTGACCTAAAACTGGGCTGACCTCTTTGAAATCAGCATCTCCCATGGAAATGAAACAAGAGACGCACTTGTTTTGATGTATGGCTGTGTGACATATTATAAATATTACATCACATAACTACAGAGGATGCCAATCAATAAGAAATTTTTTTAGACAGCACTAAATGAACCATGGGTTCTTGCTTCTGAATACACTCCTTTAAGGTTCCTACTATTGCTTAAATGATTAATAGAAGACATATTGTCAGAAAATGTACTTAAAGTGAAAAACAGTAAACTGTAGAAATATTATTCATTTTTTTAAGCAATTTTCTAGTAAAAATGTCACATAAATTTACATAGAGGCTGCACTCTTAGGCTCTCAGTAATAGCTAGAAAGAAGGTAGACCTCATACTTTGTGGATGAAGGGCCGGAAAAATATTTTACCAAAAGAAAAAAAAAATGAGCAGCTGCACTGCCGTGTATAAACACAAGTGCCACAGGAACTCTGAATTCAAAAGTCATATTGTGAAACCCTAAAATTTCTCAGGGGCAAATGAAGCAAAAATTCCAGGATAATAAATCAGAGCTGCTTACAGATCATAGAATGGAACTGCATCATGCATACATTTGGGTTGTTCTTTTCCCAAATACAAGGGTCAGTGCTTATCAAATCAACAATGAAACATAAAAAATAAATAAATAAAGGAATAAAAAATGTAAACTCGCTAGGGAATCGATCCACCACCTCACTGCACAATCATGCTGCACGGCAAATGTGTGAAAGTGTAACCAGGCAGACACACATTTCACTTTCCCTCTGCTGTTCACTGCTGCTTCTCTCAGAGTGTAAGCATCCCACTGCCATTGTGGGTGACAGGGATTTTCTAAGATAATGCGGCATCGATGTGATTTTGGGGTGCCTGCAAGTTTCCTACCTAGGATCCAGCCTCGTGTGACAGCTTGGCCACAAGTGCACTAGCAAACTACCTTCCCAGCTCCTTCTCACATCCTCATAGGGAAACAGGCCTCAGACGGGGAGCAATGCCCAGACTAGCCCATAAGATGGACTACTCCCATGGAATCAAGGACTCACCCAAAACTCATGACCCACAGCAGCGCTTTGAGTCCAAATCATAGTCCCTTGCTTATTAACTGCAGTTATTGGCATCCAAATGGATCCAATTCCAAATGAATAGTAGGCATCTGAGGTACCAGAGATCCCTGCATCTACCCCAAAATACCAAGCTGCTGAGTAGGAAAGTAACTTCAAACCACCTCCAGCACTTACCAATCCCCATTTTCCATGTTCAGCACATCAGGTGTTGGTGAGGCTTCAAGAGACCAGAAGACTTGGCCCTTACCCACTGGAAGTATACACCAGATGTTAAAATATATGAAGTAGGGGGAGAAATATACAGGATGGGGTATAGACTACATGGAGTGTGACCGTACAGGAGAAGCATAACTGCTTGAGAAGAGAGCATCAGAATGCCAGAGTCAAATGACCATTACAATCCTCAGTAGAGGGTTTTGTTAGATTTGCCACTAAATGCATGAAGATGCCTTGAGTGATTCAGAGGCCACTGCTCAAGGTCTTCACACAAGATCTTCCCATTTGGCCCCTTCCCCTACGGTTCTTAGTATTTTTTCCAATGTGACCAGTTAAAATACCCTCCCCCAAAAGTATTAGCTTTTCTTTTCCTTTCACAACCTTGGAACTGAAAACTTCCCACATTCTCTCTCACTCTAGAGGGAAAATAAAAACAACAGAAACTTGCCTACAGGCAGGAGACTTTTGACTTTATGAATGAATGATAAATGAAGGTAGGTGATTATGTATGTGGATATATATGGATATACAGATAGATATGTATACATATATATGGATACGTATTTCTACATAGATACATATATAATATTTATTAGGTCATTTTAAAGAATTAAGCAATTAAGTCTGAAGAAAAAAAGAAAACAAGAGAATTTCTCCATTTTGCTTTATTAAAAATCACTTGATGCCCCAAAATGTACCTTAAAAGAAGTTGCTACAAGAAGAGAACACATGTTTTAAGTGACAGCTTCACAACTGAAATCAGACTATTAAATGGTTCAAATTTGTTAAGAGTGTTTTAAAAGAAAATGAAGTTCTAAGTGGTTAAGCAACTTAAAATACTGACTTAGAAATTTAGATGCATTCACCTGCAGGACATTAACCATATTTCTGTTAACAGAATTCACATTCAAACCTGTAGCATCACATCTCAAATGAAAACCTTCATCATGGAGAAAGGTTTAACAATTTTTTTAAAGTAGGGTTAGAGTTCTGCTCTAAGAGGGTTTAAGACTCATCTACAATTCCTAAAAATTAAACAAGAAACCTAGAAAGTAATTTTAAAATACAAAAATCGATTAAAAGAAATTGAACTGAATTCCTGTTGTAGCCTTACTTACTTATGTGTATGTTATATGTCTTTTTAATCAACAATATTCAACAGCCTTCAGTGTTTCTTACAGCTTTACCCTTATACAAAATGAATGCCCCAATATATACACACATATATATATATATATATATATATTCCCTGATGGGTCACCACAGATTTTAATACGAGTCCCAAGAGAATAAGTTCCTCTCAAACCACTATCCTCTTTCCTCACTGCCTCCAAATCTATTTCCAGCATTTTTCTTTTTTTCCTTGCTTTTCATTGTTTCTCTCTCTCTCTCTCTCTCCCTGCATCCCTCCCACCCTCCATTCCTTCCTTCCTTTCCTGTCTTCCTTTCTTCCCTCCCTCCTTTTCTTCTCTCCTTTCCTTCCCTCCTTTCTCCCTCCCTCACACATTGATTTAGAAGGCATGTTAATGAGAGCCTATATCACAATGCAGAGAACTCCATGCATGAAAAAAAAATCTTTAAAAACATTTATAAAACAATCATCAAGAAGGAGAGCACACAGACATCAAAATGAGGAATTAAAGTGTAAAAAAAAGTGAGTAAGGTAAGGAGACTTCCTGAGAGAGATGAGTTTGGATGACGGGTTTCAAAGCAGGTGGTTTAGAAGTAGAGAAGAAAGAACAGAATTTTACCTGGAGTCCATCCAAGTGCATGGCTGGAGGATACTGAAGTGCAGCTTCTGGTGAAGAGGAAAGAGCTGTGGGACCTTCTCTTGGGAATATATGTGCGCTCCCTAAACTCTCTCTCCAAAAAATAACCCTGGGGCAGACCATGAAAGACCTAACAACATAGAGAAAGGCCCGAACTACAATCAATCTACTGTCGATTTTGTAAATAAAGTTTTATTGGGACAGAGCCAAGCCCATTCATATACAAGTTATTTGTGGCTACTTCTGCACTGCAAGAGCAGAGTTGATTCATTGTGATAAGAGTCCCCCTGACTTGAGAAACCTAAAATATTTACTATTTGGCTCTTTATTTTAAAAGTTTATTAACCCCTGATCTAGACCACACAACAACTTTTCATCTTTCTTGGATCTTATGATCTCAAAAAGGGAGAGAATACCTTTAAGTTTCCAAAAGTGAGTTTAACGTTGTCACAGGAAGACCTTAGATGCCGGACATGAGCTATGCAGCCCGTAGCATGATATCATCCCCTCAAAGTGATATAGTTTCCTTTCTTCTGCCATATGGCAGGCACTCACCTGTATCGCTTGTAGTCCTCCTCATCCTTTTCCAAGCTGACCAGCTCGTTGGGACATGCCACGTTGCCCAGCAAGCTGAGGTACTCCAGAGCTGGTGTCACTTCCGCCAGGTGATTGAGCAGACACTCCAAATCAGTGATGTGACAAAAGTTAAGAATCTTGGTCTCAGAAGACCAAAGGCTTAGGGAGAAGTATAGACCATACGCAACAGGCACAGCCCAGCAGCTGACATATCTAGTGCAGTCCTGTGCGGCGGCTGAGTAAATGCTGACGGACCAAGCTGTGAGTGTAGGGCATTACTAGCTTTTCATCCCCAGTGGGGGAAACAGCCCAACTGTTCTCTGGATAGGTAAAGCTATATCCATATAACTTGATGGAGAATGAATACATTTATTTTTTTACCCCTTTCTTTCCACTATGCTTTCTTTTTAATTATAAAAGGATATATTTCTCATAGTGAAATATTTTCATCGCACATTCATAAAGTTTATTTTTTATAGTGGTAAACACAAGAAATTATTTCTAAAAGCCTCATTAAAAGTATACTCTCCTCCTCTCTAGTAGGAGGAATGTATCACTGAAACAAATGTGAATGGCCTGGATGTACACAGGGATTGGCTCTTGTAATCTGAGATCCTGCAGAGGGGCTAAGTGAATGTTCAGAAACTTTGCTGGTACCCATAAAGCACCAGGTTGGGAAAGAAAGAAGAAAAGATAAGAACAAATGACAACCCAAGTAAACTAGTTTAGGTTTTGTGCAACTGGACATGTTGAAATGCATTTCCTGAGAGTCTATCATAATCTAATGCTCTGTGAAGAGGAGAATGAAAGAGAAAAGATGAAGATGGTGAGATTATCCATGAGCTATCTCTTACTGGGATCCACTCCCCACTCAAGACCAACACTGAGATCCCCGGACCAAATATGCAAGAGTCACAGATACATGGAATTGCAGGTACTGCAAAGGATTTAATCACCTAGTTTGCATATCAACTCTTGCATTGAGCTCCATACATATGAGCTGAGTCCTAGGCAAAGCAATGATTACGTAGGCCATGAGTGGAAGCCATGATTACCAGGAGGGTATGATGAGTTATCCAATGTCAAAGGACAGGATGGGGTTCTCATCACAGGAATAGCAGCAGAGTATAGAGAGGTTAAGATATAAAGACAGATGCTACCTATAAGAGTTAAAGACTCAGAATAGTTTCTAGAACTGACACCCACTTAGACCTAAGTAAAAAGGCAATGTCAAAGAAAAGAATTGCTTTCACCTCAGGATGTTATCTAGCCTTGGGATTTTACCCAGATTTGGTTTCACTTCTTTAGAGAAGAATGAACTTCAAATCTACCCTTTGTTTGAATCCAGTTTCTAACGTTTATTGCCAAGGGGTCACCCCAAGATAGCACATTCCATTTATGACAACCACAATGGTTTTCCTTTCCTCTGGAATTGGATCTTCCTTAATTTCTTGGAGTCACAGACAGAAGCATTCTTCTCTTCTACGTGATGAGCCTTTGGATATTGAAGTTCACATGTCTTCCTTGAGTCTTTTATTCTCCAAGCTATGTTTCTACAAGCATTTTTCCTACAGCATGCTCTGCCTCCATCACATGTAAGAAGAAAAATCTGTATCCTGGGTGGGAGCAAGAAAGAAACAAGAAGAAGCAGAGCAGAAGCCAGGAAGAAAAAGACTGGCAAAAGAGCTCACCCACTGATAGCCTCTATTTGCCAAGATACTCCCCACTGCCCAAACAAAGAAAAGTGGACCCTGAAGTTTTCAATTTCAAATCTTTTACACATAACATCCAAGACTGGCCACAAGAAACTCTGGAATGAGGATGATGGGAAGAGAAATTCATGTAGAAGAACACAGAAGGTCCCAGCAGGGAGGTAAGGCTGGAAGTGTAGGGGGTAGGTAGCTAGGGATCAAAATGCCATTATATTTCATCATGAAGACAAAACACAGTGAGAGCTTTTTAAATTAAAGCTCAATGATCACACTATTTAAGAAAATCATTTAAATCTAACCAGTTAAAATGACAGTGAATAATTCCCAGGAAAAATCAACTTTTCTAGCATATTCTATCTTTGTATGCTTTGCAGTCATTGCTACATGGAAAAAAAATAAGAGAAAAGAAAAAATTCAATAAAAGGGGTCTTATCACCACTCTTCCAGTACTGTCCGTAAACCCAAGCAGGGTCACTTCAGCAGGCCCTGTGCTTTGGAGTACCTTCCCCAAATTTTCAATGTCTGCAATCAATACCCAGACTAGCCAGGGACCAACAGTGTCATTTGGGTGGGTTACACAGTGCCCTGATCTGGACCTTCAGGCTTCAGGCCCAGTCCTGGTTTCTCTGCTTCGGGCTTCATTCTAACCTTCTACCCTACGCATAGAACCCATCAGATGGGACACTCTGAGGAGTACTAGGACTCATGTCTATCGGGTCATCAGAAAGCCTTCAGACCAACCCCTCACTGCAGGAGGGGCAGCCAGGCCAGCTGATCGCTTCTGATAGCCAGAGCAGTATTTCCTCTGCAGAATTTCAAGAAATTGGGCTTCCAAAATGGGGCCAACTCAGGGGATTCAGCTCAGTGGTTCCGCCACTTGCCTCCCAAAACAGGGCCAACTCTACTGATTTGGAATAAGCTATTTATGCAGATGAGGGATTAAGAAGACTAGGGGAAGCCCTCCCTACCATGGATGGAAAGGTTGAAGTTAAACCTGTTTCCCTCTTAGGGCAACTCCTTAAAGTTAAACCTGTTTCCCTCTTAGGGCAACTCCTTAAAGTTTTGCTTTTACGTCTACTGCAAGAAAATACGAACATGTAGAACTATGACTCAAAACCAGCATGCTTATTTTAAATTGAGGAAACACTGGGCAACTAACTTGGATTGACATTTCAGTCTTTTCTCAATAGCATGCTACCTTCCATCCAGGAAGTAGGCCTACTTTAATTTGAGTATATCTTTTTGTGCTGATTTAACATAAAGTTAGTAAGACTTAAGTGTGAAGGGCTCCTTGGTTGAACAGGGCCTTTCCAAGGTCTTAGGGAGGATGGCCCGACTAATAGAATCACGTGGTTACATATTTTTATAAAATTTGCAAAAATTGTTTAGCTACATTTGGTTAAGGTCGCTGTCTTTCTCCACCACATTTCCCCTTGAATTAGATGATAATAAGAACGGTTATGGGAATCCTGGAGATCTGGCAGAGGAATTTTGTAGGAGTGACAGTTAACTATGACTTAGTGGGGGTATAACTGTGTGGTTTGCAGTTATTTCTGTGTCTTGTTAAATTACTATAAAAGTACCAGTGAGAATGGCCTCCTATAATATTCTCACCAACCACCAATATTCAATGACCAACGTAAAACTGATAATATAATGGTGAAGAGCTGTTCAATTCAAAGAACATTTAAGATATTGTTTATCCAAGCACACACCTCTATCTTGAAATGTTCTGAAACCTTTTACATACAAAAGAAACATGTGAGATTTTCTCCAAATCTAATAATGCTAACAGTTTCACTAATAATGTAGTAGTGAAATTACCAATGAGTGGTTGTGTTACTCAGTGTTTCACTGTTATAATGAAACACTTGAGATAATTAACGTATCAAGAGAAGAGGCAATTTTGGCTTACAGTTGTACAGGCTTAGTCTGAGACTGGGTAAATCCATTGCTTTGGGCTCCTGATGAGCAGCAGGAGTGTGGAATGGAACATTCATTCACCTCACGAACCCAGAAGCAAAAGGAGAGAAAGGAAGAAGTCTTGGCCCCAAAATTTCTTTTGAGGGCACACCCATACTGGCATAAGGGTGTCCCACTAGACTCCAAATCTCAAATGTTCTACTATTCCCAAGTGTCCCACTCTGGGGACAGGGTCTTTAACACATTTTACAGGTTGCTTACCCAAACCACAGCAGTGACGAAACATAAACTATTTAAACTATTAAAAAATAAAAATCAATTTTCAATCAACCCTGCTAAAGGAGAGAATTATCTTTCTAGTCTTGCTGCAGAAAATATTATAACATTTCATCATATAATGAAGTTCTAAAGGTATGTGCTGGGGAAAAAAAGTTCTGATACAAGCATAGCTGGTATAAAAAGATTGCTTCTTTTCTAGGTATTTTGACATCCATGGTACTTAACAACTTAAATTTTTTTTCAGTTTGCTTTGATATACTTTTATTCCAAATAAACATTCTTTTCATAGCAAATTTTATATTTGTAATTTTGTAGGCTTTGTTTTTAAGAGGGCTCCATGAAATTATTTAAGTTTCACATTCTACAAAACTCAGAGGATCTGTCCTCTAAGCAGGAGGCCAACGGGGAGATGAGCATCAAATGCCCTGGTCATGGGATTTCTTGGGCAAAGGACCTATGGGCCCTAGGAAGGTTTAGCTAGCTAGTGCCAATAAAGCCAAGGGCCTTCTGGGAGCCTGCCTTATTTAGGATATTTTGTGTGGCAGAAGCTTCATTGCTCTCTGCCTTTCAACAACCCCTCAATGATAAAGCAGGCTGATCCAAGTGGTGCCCCCTGCCCCCGGATCCACACCAGACAGGAAGCCCCAGCACCTCCTCCCCACATGCTCTGGACCAGCCCTTCATTTCTGTGTTGATTCCACCACCAGAACATGAAACAGGAGAAGGAGCTTTAATTGGCTCCTCAGTCTCCTGGGTCAGCAGGGACAAACACAGTCCTGTCTTGCCTGATTGTGAGTTGAGATAGAACTTGGCACATTCATTTTTGTCAAGTTGCGTGGAAAATTGAGCAGAGGCAATCAGTGGAGGAAACTCAGTGTCTATGGTTAACCAAGACTACAGCAGTAGCGATGGATTCAGGGCTTCTCCTAAGGGCGCCTTTTCTTCCTTTTTTTAAAAAAACAGAAACAATGTGAAGCTACCTGGCATGGTTTCAACTCTCTCCAGCCGGATTCTCGGCACACACCTGGTTTCCCTCATCAAGTCTTCTCCGGAGGACTTGGCATTTAAATCTTTGTCAGCGTTGTCTACGGAGAGTTGCCACGGTGGAGCCCAGCTGTCACGGCTAGGCTTGCCAAGGGAGACTTTCTGTGGAGGGTCCAAGATCAAAGCAGCATCTTGCTTTGCGAGTTCAGAGTAGGAGGGAGGAGGGGAGCCTTCTGGGTGTGCCTGTTCAGTTGCCCAGGTCTGAAGCAGTTCTTCAGGTGAGAATGGGCACACCTGCCCCTCTGAGCTCAGCTCTCTGTCAAAAGGCAGCTTCTATAACCACCGGAGCGATTTTAAGCAGGGCTAATCCCTGTACAGGATTTTTGAAATGCCAACTATACTGTATAGTGACATCTCATTTTTATTTACATACAAGTCAGAAATATTATCATGTCGTAGCAACAATGAAGAAAACAGGTTAAATAAAGTTACATAGGCAATAGATGGCAGGTCTAAATTCAAACTTAGGTCCTAAAGAAATTGCATTACTACAGGGGAAAAATGACTTCCAATTTCCTAACCCAAAAGAGGAGGGAGTTAAAACACTGAAGCAGAAGGATTATATGTTTCTGGGAGAGACCATAATGTACTGTCAGCCAGCTGTGCTCTGTACCTCAGACACTTCCAATTTGGGCATATTTTTGAAAGCATTGAGGTTTTAGCTAACAGTCAAGTGTACAAAGAAATGGGGAAGTCTTTGGTGTTAACAAAATGACTTCCCACGTGTTACCCCATGTAAATCTCCCAGCATACTCTAAAGTGGTAATAGTATATTACATGTTTTATAAAGAAACTGAACTTGACAAGGCACAGAGATGTCCCCAAGACAACAATAAACTGCGGTCAGAACCAGGGCTCAGCCCCTGACTCTGTGCTGTGGTCTTCTCACCTGGGTACCAGGCAACATGCACTATTTTTCCTGTTAACACTATGCATAATCCAAAGTCTTTGCCTCTTTGGCGAATGTGCTGCAGCAAACAGGGAGACAGAAGCAAACTGAAGGGTAATTTTATTTAATTGGGTCAAGGTTAAATATCTACACTTTCTGGAATTTTCATCTGGTCCAATACTTGGTGCTGAGCATTCAGACTTTCTGTGGAGGAGTTCGTTACCAAGTATCCTACCCTGTGTGAGCGCATGCTCCTGGTGGGTGAGAGAATAAGAAGATGGCGGGGGCGAGGGGAGCGACGTGAAGTCCACAGCTGGCAACTACCTGGCTACTCCAAAGGAAGAAGAGAGAGCTAGCTACAAAAGCAAAGGATGAAGAGGTTATCCAGGACAACTAGGTCTTCAGATATTTCAAGGCAGGAGAGCAAAGCTGAGGGCTGAACACAAACAGAATAAAGGGCTGGTAGAACAAAGATGGGAGGTCAAGCAGGAGGCAGGCAGATGGGAGGGGAGGCGTCGCTTGGTGAATTTTGAAGAAATTTGCCAGATGCTGCTGAGTTTGGACTCTGGAATCTCTTTCATGAGCAGGCTCCCTGGGCCCCAGCTGGGAGCGGGGCCCTGCTGGGGCAGGCACAGGGACTCCTCCCACATCTCAGTCCCTCTCCTGTGCTGTGCTGTCTCTCTTCAAGTTTCAGAATCTGGGGCTGGAAGTCAGCCTACCTGGGTTCTAAACTCAACCTCACCACGAACAATCTGCATGACTTCTAAAAGTTCATACGTTGCTACCTTTTCCACACAATATGAGAAGAAATATTCATCAACAGTACCCAACTCAAAGAATGGTACTGGAGCAATATTAAACTATAAAAGTTGTTATAATTCAGCCCAAGTCACATCAGATTCATTCCCATGATCCTCTAGGAGAGGAATGACAACACTGTACTAACACAAACAGGGCACACTCCGAGTTACCGGAACTTCATACTGGTGAAATATGTAGAATTGCCCTTACAACTCCCTCTGGGGAGGGTACTATTGTCCCAATTTGCAGGGGAAATGGAAACACAGAGATGTAACAAAACTTACCCAAAGTCATGCAGCAAGTGACAGACTGCAACCAGGAAGTCTGTCCTGAGAACTTGTTCCAAACCACCATGTGATATATCCTCTTGCAAAAGGATACAAAAAGCTAATAACCCATGTTCCCAGAGTCTAGTCACATGCAGCTTTGGTGCAAACACATGTAACTGTGAATAAAACCAAAGCAGAAAAAAAAATCTAGATTTACAAGGCAGATAAATTAGGCAGGGTGTTCAGCCACTCTACAGATGCCAAGAGCAAAAAAATAAAAAAAAAAAAAACAACTTCACAAATACACTTGACACAAAATAAAAATTTGTTAGTAAATTTTCCAATATGTTTAAAGATTGATTTAAAAGAAAGAGCTAATACCCTTCTAGTTTCTTGATTCAAGGGTTCCATTCATAATAAAAATGAAGTAAAATCTTAAGAAGACAAGATGCCACAGGATTGAATAATGCCTCTTTACAACCATACCTGGAGTGGTTCCCTCCCTGCATGTGCTCTACATTTGGTGTGGGACCTGCTTTCACGATACGAGTAAGACTTGCAAAACACTTGCACACCATGCTCCTAGAACACTGCTCTGTCAGGATGTGGCTCATGCAGTCGGCTTAGAGATGTGCACTGAATTCAGCTAACAATCACTACTAAACCCCAGAACACACAGAGGAGGCCATCCTGGATCATCCAGCCTCAACCAAGTCTCAAGCACCTGTGCTACATGGGTAACCTAAGGTGGGTCCAGCAGAAGAGCCATCCAGCTGAGCTCTGGCCAATGAATGCAGCCCACAGAACCATAAAGAAATAAAGTATTTGGGCTGGGGATTTATCTCAGTGGTTCTGCTGCCTGCCTTGCAAGCACAAGGTCCTGAGTTCGATCTCCAGTATGAGAGAGAGATAGAGAGAGTGAGAGCAAGAGAGAGGAGAGAACTAAAAAAGCCCACATCCAAGGCATTTCACAGGGTAGCAACAGGAACATGAAAGCTGGTAATTATTCTAGAGCCCAGTGTATTTTCATAGTGAGGCAGGAAAAATAGGGCTGAAAAGCTGAAGATGGGACAATAAGTAATACTGCCTGCTTTTACCAATCTTTCTTTCAGCGACTTCTGGATCAAGTAAAAGGGAAGGAAGCCATGTTGCACCCTGACAGAGCCAATCCTTGGCTACTATATCTACAATAAAGTTCATTTTAACAACACTGAGATAGAGGTGATCGGGTTTACAGCTACATAGCCTCCTGCATCACCCCTTCTCGGGCCATTATCACTGCTCCCTCCCAACCGTCATTCATGCCACAGATCAAAAAAGCTGAAATGTGGAGTAGGGAAAGGACACAACCAATGACAAAGATAATTTCTCAGTGCCCTGGAGCCAAGAGGCCTACTCAGCTCTGCTGTTAGCAATACTGAGAATAAAACAATCACTCAGCCCAATTTATTTCTTTAAAAATAAGGAAGACGGGCTCTCAGAAAATGACTTATCCAAGGCCACACAGACGGACATGAAGAAGCTGAAGCATGATGCATGAACCCAGCCCACGAGTGCTAGTGCTGTACAACGACATGGGACACAGGACACTGGGGCTCAAGGGGGGAACCTTCTGTCCTTGACTACTTTGAGAATACTGCCTAACTTATCACCCGCAACAGCCAAGGAAACTACAGGACACACTGACTATATCATGTTTTCAAAAGGTATCTAGGAAACTTGTTTAATCAAAGACAGAAGAGGTAAAAACTCCATTACGACACAGGCTGTGAATTTATTTATAAGCCTTCCTCTATTTTTCTTAAAGTATCCATTATTAACAGCCACAAGAGGCATAATTACTAAGGTTTGAATGCCCCCCCAAATTTATAGGTTGAAACCCTAGACCTTGCAGGAGTTATTGAATCATAGGGTGGGGCCCACATGAGCAGATCGGTACCATTATAAGAGACACCAGAGAACTCTGTGTCTCTGTCACATGAACATACAACATGAAAAAGCCATCACCAAGAGCTCAGCTATGCTGGCCCCATGATCTCAGACCTCCATCCTCCAGACTAAGAAGAATACATGTTTCCCAGTCTCTGGCCTTCTTTCATAGCAGCAAGAGTTAATCAACACAATAGAGAATGCAGGCAAAATTAGTTTATAGCTCAAAGTATACATAGTGACTAATAAGCTTTTTAAAATCATACTTACATGTTGATGTAAACATATATGTTAAATTTAACATATTTATCTGTTTTACTTGCAATCTAGCAGAACACGCCCTGGTCCCTTTTCCATTTGTAATACATGAATATGACAAAGTGATTTAACAACTCCTCGTCTCAAATGTTCCAGCAATAAAGCAAGGCAGCCAGACCTCAAGCCTGAACCACACAATGAAATGGAAAGTGTTTTGGCTACGGCCACAGGTGAGACCCAGTCTGGGACTTAGCATCTCATTCCCTGTCGGATGGAGGCTACACCTCCCCTCTTTCCAGGGCTACAATGAGTGGAAAAAACGACACTCTTCCCCTAGGGCTTGGTAAGAATAAAAACCACAACACTTAAAGCACCCAGCGTGGTGCCTGATGCCTAAGAAGTGTTCTATAATGAAAGCTAATGATAACAATGCATTCCTTCATCCTACGGAGTTCTATGGACCTGTGCTAGGCTGTGTGTGTGTGTGTGTGTGTGTGTGTGTGTGTGTGTGTAGGACTGAGAGCAGCCCCTGGCGTGCTAGAGAGTGACAATCCGTAACTCTAACTGGGAGTCCTTGACACCACAAGAAAGGTCCCGATTCCATTTCCCACGACAGAATCCACAGTCCCCCCTCTAGACAGGTTCTCATCTATGCAGGGGAAGCTGTGTCCTGGAACGGCTCCCCTGGTCTGCCCATCGCCAGCCTTCGTGCTTCTCTTCTACTCCAGCGCTCTCTTCCCTTCCCTTCTGCTCCAGAACTATCCCCAAGCCAGCACCCGCACCTTCCAAAAGCCTCCAAGGCCCAGCTCCCTCAACGGCGGGCATTACCCCTTTCTTCCCACCAGAGGTCGCCCTCCCACACAAGCCCAAGGAAACAGGTCCAGCTTCGCCTTCCTGGCAGCAGTGACATTATTTTCTTTCTCTATTTTTATCTATTAAAAAGATTTCTTTCAGCCATAACTTAGATCCCTACACTAAAATGGAGCAACAGGAAGATATAATGGTGCATTTCATTTATGAATGACCTATAATAAATTACTCTGAAGTGTCCCGAGTGCCAGAAGACAGAACGCTTTGTCTGCCCACGGACTGTATTTCACATACTTTAATTTAGCTGACACATAAAACTCGTTTGACGTTTTGCAGGTATTCTGAGCAGGGAGTGGGGGCGGCAGGGGTGGGGGGCGTCGAGCAGAGGAAAGGATATTTGGTTCTTGTTGAGGGTTAAGGTGTGGAGCCGGGGTAACCCTGGCAACACGAGGTCGTCTCCAAGCAAATTGTTGTCCAAGATGAGTTCCTCCAGGCTCCTGAATGCACTCAGTCCTTCCAGTGACCTGCAATGACAAAGGCAACAGGAAAAATGATCCTGCACTAAATCAGGGAGGCCATTATGAGCCGAAATAAATATTTTAACCTTCCCTTTCAGGACTGGGAATAGTTGGGCTTGGTGCCTGTCAGCAAAGTGAATGACAAGAATTAGTAGCAGGAGCCAGGGGTGGGGGCGGCAGGGGAGAAGGGGCCTCTGGCACTCACCACATCCTTCACGCATTGCCAACATGAAGGATGAGGGTCACTTAGTGAGTAGCCAGGATCCCAAACAAAGGGCTTCAGATACGGCCTGCAGGATAAATTTGTCAATGTCTTGTGCCTTCAGGCACCCAGCCTCGGCTGACCCTAACCTCCATTCCCAAGATAAATAACTCTGTCACACTTCACCTTCATTCCCTGGACACAAATTTAAGTTGTCATCCATCATTCCTGCCTAGAAATATCATACCCCTCTTACAATAATAAATATAACTTCAAGTATCATTTCTTAGTGGTTCTCCTCTCTACAGTCGTAGGGGAAACAGCCAGGAAAGCTTCTCTCTCCTTTCACATCCTTGGACTTCTTTTTCTTTCACCCACTCTGCCTTTTCTTTTTTTTTCTTTAATAATCGCTTAATTTCCTTCCGCCCAGTGTCTCTGTGGTTGCCCAACAGGCAAGGGATCTGCAGAATTACATAATCACCCCAGCCGGAGAGGGCTTCTTTTCCTTTCATTATTTCTCTTTATTTGTTTTCAGTTTTGTTTGTGGGGAGGAGGAGGGCTGGGAGAATTTCTGCTTCAAAGCTCCTGGCCTGAAGTTACTGTTTTAATTTATGGAACCTAGATTTCTCACTTTAGTCTTGGGGGGAAAAAAAAGACCATAGAGTGTAGCAAAGTAGATGTTGAGGACAGTAAATAAAAAAAAAGGCACCTGAAAGGATTAAGTACTGGGCTTAGGGGAAAAAATATATCAGAAAGGAGGAGACGGTGTCGTTCAGCCGCATAGCTGGAAGTTAACTCTTCGGTGGAAGGGCTCTCGGAGCGCTGGGCGGCAGGGACGCAGGGCAGTGCTGCACCATTGCTTGCTGAGGCGCACACAGACATTCATTAAAGCCAGCCCCGGGCCCAGGGCCTTGCACAGACACGCTCACTCCGCTCACTCCCGGCTGGCTCGCTCACCTGCCAGGCCCAGGAGATGTGCTGAGCTTGCACTGGCTGACAGCTGAGCCAGGGCTTTACTGGGGGGAGGGCTCGCGCGCCCGGGATCCCTCGCCACTCTGCACAATGTGACGAATCAGGAAGACCTCATGTAAGCTCTTCAGTGGTTTACTGATAGCACCTCCATCGCGGCCCTGAGTGCTTGCGTGTGCAGTGTGTGTACGGTGGGGTGTGGACTTTAGCCCTGGAGCTTTCCCAAGGCACCCATAGCTCCCGGGTGGGTCCTCACCAAGAGGCCTCCGAAAGAGGGAGTCCATACCTGGGAGGTGTAAAATGCACTGAGCTATTAAACCTGCAGATTCCCTGGACCCGCAGCCCTGCCTGCCTGCCAGCTTCTGTAGATCTCGGGGTGGTCCCCACACAGGGCCCAGCATCGCAGTGTTCCTGCTCCACAGCCACCGCTGCCTCCCCGAGTGGAGGACCTGGCTGTACACGTTCTGGACCAAGGCCTATTTCACTCGCTCCTCCTCTCCTCCTTTTTCTCCTTTAAAGCACAGCTTACACACACCGTGCAGGGCAGCATGGGTCTTTCCCTCTGCGCCACCATCTTGGGGTGTGAATTCGGGCATCCTGCTACGGATCTGTGTTCCTCCCAACTCTCAGGTTCTGAGAGATTTTAGGGACTAACCACTTGCAAGCAAATGGTGCTTTTTCCCTTTCCTTCCTCCTCGCCTTCATTGATCCCTCTACCCTGCCCCTGACCTTGGGGGTGTGTTAAGGACACAGGGGGTGGTCACACTCTTCTGAAGTCCCTTCCTCCACAGGGGTCAGTGAGTGGTGCTCTCTTGCCAAAAAAATGCTTCTCAGGACCAGGCCCTTGCATGCCACCTGGGGAGCGGCGGCGCCTCCCTCCTGTGGGGCAGCCTTATGGGCAGCTAATAAGTCCTTTGTGCACCAACATCAGCTGGGCTCTGTTCACAGGCAGCATCTAAATACACTGTTCCTGAGTTATGTTATGCAAATATTCCACTTTCATTGTGAGCCACAGCAAAGGGCTGGCAACTGGCAAGCAAAAGAAACCTCCCTTCCAAGAGTGCTTCAGGGAGGCAAAACACACACACACACACACACACACACACACACACACACACACACACGTGACCCAGCATGGGGAGGGACAAAGTCAGGCACACTAGTGCACAGCCCCACTGAGACAGCCGCTCCCTCCTGCAGGGCAGACTCTGCGCAGAGCCGCACACCCGAAGGAGACCTCAGAGAGGAGTGAGGAAAATCCACCTCCGCCCTCAGCACCTGTTCGGTTTTGCCAGGTAATGTTGTTAACTGCTCCGAAAAAGGGAGCCACGTATCCCGGGACAGGGGGCTGCTAATTAATACACCTTTGCTTTCACGCTATCAGTGTCCTTTGTCCTTTGGTGATTTCACCAGCTAAATTCAGAGCTAAGGGACGGGAGACAGAGGCAGGGAGCAGAGCACACGATGAAAGGGAGGACTGGAGCAGTGATGATCTGAGTGGTTCAGCCAGCACGTAGGGACCCATACACATACACCTGCAAGATAGCTTGATTTTTTCACTTAAAATTATTTTTGGTTATTGAATAGTAGAAGGAAATTATTCGCAACAATCTAGGAGTTCATACCCCTATATACCAGATGCCTGCAATAGATAGGTGCTGTTAAATATAATGACATGGCAGAAAAGGCTTCCCAGATCCATGCAGCTCTCTGCTGTTTAACCAGAAGGCAGTGGGGAAGGCAGCGGAAGCTGGCAGGGAAGACAGGAAGGCGCTGCAATTTCTCTGCTATAACTTTGTGTAAGGATGGCAAAATGCACCCCAAAACCAGAGCCCTTGTGCAGGGGGTGAATGTCTCCAAAGGGTTGTTCACGGGCTTCCCAGCAGGGTCCTGGGCAGAGGCAGCTAGAGAGAGGGCTCCTCTGCCTGGCAAGGAGCCACCAAGGGCAGGCAGGGACCCAGTGGGGACACTCAGTGGCAGCGGCTGGCTTGCTTGCTTGGAACCCTCATCAGCACCTTAGAGTCCTCACAGGCGTGTGCCTCCCACTCCACCAGCACCGGCGAGAGCTGCTGTGATCTCACCCACAGGTACCATCTCGGTTACCTCCTTTACAGGGCTCCGCCTGGTCTCCCCTAGGAGCCGCAGCGGCTGCCAGGAGAGTCCCAGTGCCTTCCCGAAGTCACATCAAAATGACAAACCATCACAATGAATTCGGCTCCAGTGGATTCAAACAGAGAGAACTTTCAAGTTTCCACTGTAATTAACCCTATCCTCGTTAAGCTAATTATGATCAAGCTTCCTGTCACAGTTAATATCCTGGCATCTTCGCCCATGGCTTACACTCTGCCCTCATTAGCTTATAAAAACAGCAGCGCTAAACAGGCAGCCATCGCCCTGCCCGGGGAGGCCAAGGGCTGGGAGTCCCCCAGAAGGGGACTTGGACAGGGTCCTGGGTCCCACAGAACCCTCGGGGGCCCCTGGGTGGGCACAGACTCAGCCTCCTTCATTCTCTCCCTCCAAACTGACTGCTCACAAGACAAGAGCCAGGACCTGGGTGGGGTGATAGGTGTGGAGCAGGGGACCTCTAAGCTGCAGCCTCCCTTGTGCCGGCACACTGTGGCCTAGAAGCCACCAGAGGTCACTTCCAGAACCTGGGTTGACCCATGCACACAGGCTGTGGTCAGAATTAGATCCCACGTCACCGTGCTCCTGCCTAAACCAGCCACCACACTGTGCCCAGCATGAGAAAGGGAGGCGAGCAGTGAGGACCACAGACCCTGGGAGAGATGCGTCTCTCCCTTCGGAACCATGTGTGGCCTCAGGGGAGGACCCAAAGTCAAACATTCTCAAACCAAGCAAGAGGACAAGCTCTTCACTAAGATCCTGCCTTTCTTCCTCCAGTCCATCTGAATGGCCACAAACATATTTTTAGCTGAGAAAGCAAGGAAGCCATGGAGATTCTAGGGGTACCTCACCCACATGTCTAACGCCCACCACCCTGGCTCCTCGCCCTGTCACGCAAGGCCTGGTGCTGTCTGTCCACGACCACCACGCACCCAGAGAGCTAGAGAGCTGTCAGGTGCGTGATGGACCAAGGAGTCCTCACCCACTGCTGACTGCTCAGCAGGAGCCCGGGAGACTATAACGGAAAAGCAGCCAAGAGAAACCCAAGGACAGAGAGCAGGCTCAGAGCCTGGCCAGCGGCCAGGAGGGAATCCCTACCCTTGCCTTCTTTCAGAGGCCAGATGTTTCCACCTTTCCCTGGGATGTGTTTTGGAGAACAGGAAGCGTGACATCAGAGAGCCCACACCTGAATCCCCGGGCAGCGATGAAAATATATAAATACTACCTACAAGTTGGTAAATAACAGCAGCTCTGAGCACCCTCCCTAATACCTGAGCACTCCCTTCAGGTCCCCAGTCACGAAGCAGTCACTGCCCACGACCAACAATACCACTGGGCCACCATGGACACTGATCCCGCCGGCATCTGTTCAGAGGGGTCAGCGTGGCAGTTAAATAGTTTAAACATCACCTCTGAGAGCAGAAAGAGTCATTTGTTCCTGTCTCATTTCCATCCTTCTCCCGTGCCTGGCACAGGGCAGGCTGTAGAGAAACAGCTGAAGATGAACTTCCCACTCTAGAGTCCCTGACTGAACCTGCAAGGACAGGACAGGCAACACAAAGATAACAAATTGGGAGTGAGGAAGAAAGGACAGGATCACTGTGCTGGGGTGCGAATGCTTCTGGCCTGGGAAATAGCCCAAAGGAAGCATAGACAATTTTATATACTGTGTTCATCTGGTCCCGTGAAAGTATTCTTGCCTTCATAAAACTCTTCATATCCTGCTTAAATGGTCAGGTGAATAGATGTAACTATTTATATTATATAGCTACGCAAGCATAACAATGTATTAAATACCTAAATGTGCATATGATAAGATATACATTATAATATATAGGTTAATATATACTTTTATATTATATAGCTACGCAAGCATAACAATGTATTAAATACCTAAATGTGCATATGATAAGAAATACATTATAATATATAGGCTCTCTAGATTTCCCTGCCATTCAGGTCATGCAGCTGGAGACTTATATACAAATTGTAATGTAAATCAGGTAGTCCCCACTGCAAGTATATGAATAGAAAGTGGAAATGTCTGTAAGAAATTCACAAAAGTGGAAAGGCTCTGGACTGTAGGACAGGTTGTGTCCTGACACCAAGAGGGGGCACAAGACGTGGGTCAGAGTCAACCCCTAAGCCTCTCACCATGATGGATCTTCTTTGCAATGCAGAAAATAAAACTCAATAGCCATGTGAGAGCTGAATCAGTCAAAAACCCAAAGTTGTTAACCATGCCTAAAGCCTTCACGTACTATAACTAAGAATACAAAGAAATCTTCCAAATACAACACCTAAAGAGTTATGGTGAATGAGTATGGAGCTTTAGCCCAGAAATCGGTACTTGAAGTTCCTATTATTTGAAAAGGAAAGGAAGAAATTAGATTCTCCAACTTTTAGATCCGTGAACTTATAAATTTACCTATGCAAAATTCTAGTCAGATTATCCCTCTGAGGGACTGACAGGTGCGTGCTGAGGACAATGTGAATAATGCATCTAATCATGCTGACCATTTTACTTTTGCCACCAGGAAGCCCAGAACTAAATTGTAACCCAAGTTTTAAAAGGTAGCACCTCATGATTTATGTATCTGCTTTCTAACTTTATTTGTTAAGGTTTGTAATTTTTCCACACACTTAATATTTGGATTACTTTTTATTTATTAATGCTCATAAGCTAGTCCAAACTCTTTATGGAATTAAATGGGACATACAGTATTTCATAGATTCTCAAATAGGCAGTGTGTGTGCGTAAGGACAGTTTGAGGGGAACAGATATTAACGGAGATACTTGACTCTGAATAGAAAAGATACAGATTGTATACAGACTCAACAATGGCTTTGAGTAAACTTCTAATCATATTCTTGTGATGGGAAAGCAAAAACTGGGCTGGAAAATGACATCAGGTAAACTTCAAAATGAACTGCTTCAAAATGCACCCAAAAAACACTGATTAATGGCTCACACTGCCCTAGCCACAGGTTGTTGGAACTTTATTTTTTGCCAATGACACGGTTAAGAACATCTTTGTCACATGTTTGAAATTCAAGTCCCTAGAGAGATATTAAAATCCGAAGCAATTCTATTAGAATCAACCACTATATCAGCCCACTAAGATGAACTTTGACAGCGTGTAACAGAAAGACCCAATTATAAAGTTCAACTAGCCAAAAAACAAGAATGCAATTTAAAATCAAAAGGCAAATAGAAATTTGGAAAATATTTACAACTTCTCTTAAAATCTAACATTTAACCACCTTTATATAGAAAGAGCTTTTGTAAGTCATTAAGACAAAGCTGAATTCCCAATGAAAAGTGACCAAAATATTCCAACAGAAAATTCGCCAGGAAGTTTGTCAACAGCAGGAAAGTGAGAGAACTTTTCAGCCTCATTGGGAATCTAGAATATTCAAGTTAAATAAGTTAGTCTATTGTTTTCTTACATTTTAATGTGGTCTTCTCAAAAGTTCAAGACAACAGGTTAACGCAAGACTATTTAGAGAACAGAGTCATTATTCTTTCTGGTTTCTAATAACTTACTGAGTGACTATCAAAGATGTGTATGGTTTCAATACAAGCAGGTTCCCTACAACATTATTTAAAATGACAATGCAAATGAGCCTAAATGTTCAACAATAGAGGAATGATTAAATAAAGCCCAACATAATGAAATACTATGCAGGAACTACAAATATTATAAACAGATATCTAATGACCCAACAGAATTTGGTGCTATATATTTAAGACCTGAAATCAACTACAATACAATATCTCATGCGTAGAAACTGAAAGTCCTCCATATGACCCCCACAATTCACCACACAAAATTTAATGTGCCCTGTGTTTCCCTGGGAATTTTCTCATTGCTGATTAAGAGCCATCAATGTTGTCTTAGTTGTTTCTAGTTTATAAGCTGTTGTTAATATGTTACCTTGTACAGAGGGACTTTAGGAGCATTCCGTAACAAAATTTGGGAGGTGGGGTGAGACAGGGTCTTGCAGTTCAGGCTGGCCTTAAACTTGTGGCAATCCTCTTGCCTCAGCCTCCCTAGTACTGGCATTACAGATGTGTGCCAGTTCATACTTATATATCTACATATATCTCTATTTTTTACAGTTTTATCTGTTAAAGATTCCATTTTGCAGAAGCACTTTAAAATCAGGAAAAACTCTAGAACATACTATTAACAAATAAAACCAGACAACTCCCCATGCATGTGATGCAGGAGCCCTAGATAAAGAACAGCGGGGAGGGGCTCAGTGTGAATAGCCAGAGTGGAGACAACTACCTCAGATGCTATGATCTCAATCTATCACCTTATCTATTGTAACTCCATGGCCCCCAAGTAACTCCACCTGGAGCTTTGTACTAGAAAGGGCATCAGCACTCATAAACACCACCCAAGGAGAACAAACTGGAGGCAAAGAGGGAGTGACACCATGATTAAGATAGTCAACATCCCTTAACCAGGAACACAGAAGACTCAGCTGTGGAAATCTACTAAGTCTAGCCACGCATGGTGATGCATGCCTGTAATCCTAACACTCTGGGGGGCAGAGGCAGAAGGACTACACATCTGAGGTCAGCTTGGGAAACTTCGTGAGATCCTGTCTGAAAAGTGACTGGAAATGTAGCTTAGTGCAAAAGCCCTGGGTCCAAACCCCAGTTTAAAAAAAAAAAAAAAAAAGTAAAAGTGTATGGGATACCAGAAGGCAAAATCAAAATCAAATAAAAGAAGATGATGTATATGATGTATGTGGGGGTAGAAAATGTCTGGAATCAATCTTTTTAAAACTTATAAACATAGAGAAGCTGCTCACCCAAGGACTGTGCTGCCTAATACGGGTCATTACACATATCTGATCAGAGATGAGTCATGAAGAACATTCAGAGGGGATTTCATGGACTTCAGGGATTCTATCCAGACACTGTGGATATTTGACTGAAGCCCCTTGCAATACAGGCACAGTTGACCAGGGCTGCTGAGGGTCACCTCTATCCTGCCACAGGGTCCCTTCACGAGTCAGCCTGGTGGGAAGAGGGTAACAGAGTACCGGCTCTGCCATTCCCCATGACATTGAACACTGTACCTTATTCCTGTCTTCCAGAGGGGACAGTGCAGGGCCTCTTGAATACTTCTCCAACTCTGATATCCCAATAATAACAAGGCATACCTCAACAACCTGGAATCCTACAAAACAAGCATGCTCTACTACCTCTAAATAATTTCTAGTTGTGGTCCCCATGGAAATTAACCATGACCACAACCTCCACCCAAACATTATATATAGCTTTGCAAACTCGATCTGTATGAACTCAATTATAATGATGAACCCAGATGGTTTTCAAGGTTTTCTGCTCTCTAGCCTGAACTCTCATCCTCCTAGAGCAAGCCCTGGTAGAATTAGTTCTTGCAGTTTTGCATGTGGCCTTCATGGAATGAAGTGCACATTAGCTAGAGGTGGATTGAGATTTGCCAGCTAATGTGCCTCTGTGTACCATTTCTTTACTCATTTGTAAAAATATGTGAAAGGGCTCTAGTTTATAAACTGTTATAAACTGTATAATGTTAGCCCTCTGCCCAGAAATTTGGGAGTCTCTGGGGCTACAAAGACAACCATGGGCTCCTCCTCTGCTCTAAGTATGGACTACGAAGCAGTTACCAAATAACACAGGATCTTCAGCAAGGCTGGGATGACTAAGTCCCCTTCTGAGGAGGAGGTGGAGAGTGTAAAGGCCGTAAAGAAAGGCTGAACTTGAACTAAATCTCAACTCAATTGAATTTTCATCTTTTAAGCATCTACTTAAGTTTACTCCACATTTGGTGTTAAGAGAAATCAGAAAAAGAGGGCATTCAACCCTGGCACTCAAAAGCATAATCGTGGTCCCATCTTCCAGCATGGAGGATACTCAGTGAGCACTACCTCTAGGGGACAGAGCTGTAAAAGTCCTAAAGTCTGTTCCTGATGAGTTTAGCCTCCATAAAAGAGAAAGGAAAGTTAGCCTTAAAATAAGGAGAAACCACATAGGACAGCAGATTGTTGGCCAAGATGGGTTCTAGACACTGAGAGGAAAGAGATGAGAACCGAAGCAATCATCTATCCATCTCACACTTCTGTTTGTCCTGAAGTTACTACAGCAAGCACCTACAGCGATAGGAGCCAGCCATGCTCTGTAGATGCACAGCAGCAACTTTTGTGTCTTGCTCCATCCTTCCCCACTCTGGGCCTGTCCTCCCTCTTCTCAAGGAACCTTCCCTGCATCTCCCCCACCCTGGTGACAGGACTTGAGCCTGGGCTTTGACTATGTCTCTAAAATTATTTTGATTCACG
This sequence comes from Fukomys damarensis, assembly GCF_012274545.1. Classification (NCBI taxonomy): domain Eukaryota; kingdom Metazoa; phylum Chordata; class Mammalia; order Rodentia; family Bathyergidae; genus Fukomys; species Fukomys damarensis. Next base: position 15,567,223 of record NW_022900932.1, read on the forward strand.
GCTTGAGATTTTACAAAACCACACATGCACGCATGAAGCCTGTGGCCTAGGGATCTTGTTTGTTTTTAAGAGTCCAAAGAACGAGTTTGTGTGGCGGGTTCTATAAATGGGGGTTTTCTTTGCTAGGGAGATGTGAGGGAGCGGACACGGTGTGCCGCAGCCGTGGTATGTGTGCCCGTCGCCACGGGGTGGAAGGCAGCGCCTGGCGGGGGATGTTCCCAGGGCCACTGGGCAAACATTTGTTGGGCCAAGAACACTGCTCCTCAACCTCCTGAACTGTTTGCTTGAAAGATAACAGTGTCTCTTCCACACAAGCTTTTCACCACCCTCCAGAAAGGGAATTTTTAATTTAACAGATGGTGTCTACTCATTGCAAGCCAACCAGAAAAGGAGACATTTACATGGCTGGGCCTCAAGGCCCTACGATCCCTGAGGGGCCCTAGTCAAATACTTGCCCAAAGACCAGCTCCCCATGGGCAATGCCCCCCCTGGAATGAAGTCAGGCCAGGAAAGCCAACAAAAATGTGCCAATTGCTGACTCTGTGAGGTCCCAGTTGGCCAAAGAAGGTGAAAACATGTTTTGTGTCCCAGACTACAAGATAGCTTTGTATCTCCTACAGGAAAGAAGGCCCTAGGAGATACGGTAGCTCTGAAAGTGGCAGGTATTGGAGTCACTTCTTTCTTCCAAAACTGTACTAGCTCTGTGCTTTGCAAACCTCTCAAAGAGCAACATGGTAAGGTTTATTTCCATTTCACACAGTGGCACATTCTAGCCCTTGGAGTATAGACACTGAGTAATGCGGGGGATGAAAAGGAAAGATCACCTGGCTACCGATGTGTGGTGTGATAAGCAAGAATCATTCCTGGGGCTAAATCAAGATTCTCATGTCCTCTGCCTCTCTGGTTATCTGAGTGCTGTTGCAGCAATGGAAAACCACCTTGGTATTTACATAGGTAGCCTATGGTTCTGATCAAGGATTTCTTGTCAACTCAGTGAAGCCAAGCAAATGTAGTGAGCCGATATGCAAAATGAGACCCCCCAAGCGAACATGAGCTCTATTTTCAAGTCCAGATATGGCATATGGCTTTGGAAAAACCACCCTTGCAAAGCTGAATTTTTAATGTCACAATGGCAGAAAGCATACCCTGACTGGTACACTTTGCACATGCTGATATGGGGAACACATGAAATATGGAATGTGAAAACAATCCTATAAAAGTACAAGGATGGTTTATTAGCAGAACAGTTGTTTTTGAGAAACAAATGGGGATATTTTATTTTCAAAAGAAGAAATTAATAATGTGGGCATATTTGTTACTTTTCTCACTGCTGAGACAAAATACTCAACACCCACAAGTTAAAGGAGGAAATATTCATTTCAGTTCACAGTTTGTAGATGTTTTAGTCCAAGATAGGGTGGCATGGCAGAGGGGCATTACAAAGGAGAAACAGTTCATGGTATGGCAGCAGAAGGCAGCAAGCAGTATCAGCAGAAGCAGCAGCAGTGAGCCTTTTATCCCTTCCAGGCTATAAGCCTATTGATTGGTGCCACCTATACCCAGGGTGGGGTTTGCATTATCCACACCCTTAATCCCAGTATCACACTCTTAATTCATAATCACACACCCTAAATCCAGCCACTTCCAAAATAGCCACACCTATAACTGCATAAAGTTTTGGGGAGACATCCAAATACAAGTCATAACTGTGGGAAAAGGAAACAAGTAGCTAACCTCCAAAAGAAATCCTAAAACACTGAGAACCATCTCAGGGCTTGGGAAGATGGCACTCAGGAGAACCTCTGCTTGAAGAACATTCCAGAACCTGAGACTTGCTCTGCCCATCTACTATAATGCTTCCATTAAATCTTTGCCCCTCAGGCCCTCATTTTATTCTCCTATAAATTGGGAAGGGTAAATTGGGAAGTATGGAAATCTCTTCCAATTAAAATATCTCAAACTATAAGGTGAGCTATAGGAGAACAATTCCTAAATCCAAGTTTTATCATTGCCATAATCATTCCACCATTCAGTGAAAAGTTCAGCAAGACCGTGGAAAGCCATCTCCAACTGTCATGTGGCCAAAGAGCTAGGAGTCAGGGGGTAGGGCGTGTGTCAAACCTCAAGTATGAAATCTAATTAATAAAAAAGATCAGGGTGGGTGTGGGGTACTGAGGGAGACACCCCTCACCTTCTTTGCTTCATCATTCATAGCAACCCAAACCAGTAAGTGACAGGCAAAGTGACACACTGCTCAGAGGGCAAAAGATAAATGTTTGATGAATTGACCATTGGTGGAGAAATGATGGGCTTTGTATGTGCATAATAGCCAAGCTGCCTTTCCATGCCGATCGCCTGCCAAGATAAGAACCCATAATGAATGGACCTTGAGATGCCCTGGACAGAGGCAGCTCTAATTTGATGGGGTTTAATAAAATTAATTCTTTAAAATAGAAGCTGACTGTAGGAAGAAGACAGCAATTTGGAGAGATGAGAAAGGCTGAGAATCACCTGAACATAGGGTAAACATGAAACACTGGTTTCTCTATTCAGTGCACTGGTCAAGTAAGCAGAAGAAGAATGTTTGATTTCATTATGTTTATAAGTCATCAAAATGCCTCTATGTATATGTGCCTCACATTGAGTAGAGACACCTGAGATACTGAGATGAAATGGTCTCTAAATAGAAAACTACGCTAATAGACACAGAATGCATGGTCCATTCATTATCCCTTCTGCTAACATTTACAGAGCATCCCTTACTCAGGCCTCAGTGGGGGATGAAGGTTTTCTCCCACCCACATGGAGCCTGAGGAACAGTGAGGCCGGTGAGCTTCACTAGCAAAGGAAGGAAGGTGTTACTGGCCTAAAGACTCCTACTGTGCTAGGTGCTCTCTGCCAAACATCTGTGCCTGCACATCCTTGCACACTGGTCCCTGCAGCCAATGGTCCATTTCCATATTTATTCCCTGATTTTGGTTCCTGGCTCTTCATTTAACTGATGACAAGATGTTCTAGTTCAGTACTTCACACTACTTCTGAGGATACCATGATGGCAAGAGCAGCAGTCAGACAACCAGAAGGGCAGACAGGAGAAAAGAACCTTAATTCAGCCCTAGGAAAAACTCCAGCTGTACCCATGAATCAACAACCTTGTGGCCTTGATTTTTTCCATATGCAAAAGCTGAGGTTCAAAAAGATGAGTTGGTCCATTTTCCAATAAACTTTTACTTGAAGCCTTTACTGATCAGATACTCTTTAAGACACTGGGAGTAAAGAGGTGAGTAAGGGACTCATCTTTAAGAGGTCCAAGATCTCATGAAAAGAGAGCATAATCACATGGCCACAATAACCCCATGAGGTTAAGTGCTACATCTGCCTCCATGGAATCTTAAAAAAAACCTCTAAATTTCCTTCTAAATACATTCAGATTAGGGTCATAACCTTCAGTTTTCTTTGACTTTGACAATAAAGTATATAATTACAAAAAAGTTTGGGTCCACAAGCATGGAAATGGCCACTTTCCATGATACCATATATATCCTGAGAGAGGAGGGAGGAGCCTATGGAAAACATAACACTCAAAAGAATTCTTCCCCCAACTCCTGCTCCCATACATTTTCCCATGATTGTAAAAGGAAACTCACTCATCACTAAACTGCTCAGCAAGGCTCACACTCTTGAAGAATATAAAGTTTTATGAGCAGGTCTCTTCTTCTCTCTCTGGGTGTAAGTGAGAAAGCAAGTGAGAGAGAAAACCAAAGAGGCCTAGTTTGGGAGTCCAGGGTGAATTATAGACTGCTGCTCAAGATTCACAGATCTTCCTGGTAGGAGGTTAATATTCTCACGTGTCATTAGGTCTGCTGGCTCTCCTGATGGTTCACTGAAGCAGGCAGCAAATTATTTCCTCATGCTGCAGAGGAGAGCACATGTCAAAGCAAGAGAACTCGGGTCAGGACAGGCCTTTGGGGGGATTAATGACTTAGGATCACCAGGGGTGTCTGCAGGTAAGAATGGGCCAGAAACCTTTGACAAAGCTAACTTTTTGATCAGTCTTGACTCAGCTTTCAAGCAAGACCTCCAGATTTTATCCCTATCACCTTCTAAAAAACCCGCCAAGACCTGCAGGAAGACTGAGTAACCTGTCTGGTCATTTTATCTTCACTTGAAATGCCTCCCCCTGCCTTCTGCTAATGTATAGCCCACTCAGTCTTCAAAGTGGATCTTAAACCTTATTCCTTAGTGAGACTTCTTGGGCTGTCCCAAAGCTGCTGACTGTGTCTGGATGGAACTTTCCAAAAGCTTCTACATGCATGTTCCTTCTACCAGTGCCACAGGCTTGGTCTGTGCTCCTATTATACTAGGTGACTTATGTTTATCTCTTTGACAACTAAGCCATGAGACCACAGGCACAGTGGGTTATATCTCTGTATCCCCCATAAGGATGGATGAAGGGAAGGATCTACATGCTCTGGAGACAAATCCAAATCCCCAATCTCTCTTCCTTTCAGAAGTCCCAAGGAGAGATCCGGATATACAAGCTCATTAAAACACTTTTGTGAAGGTGTCCTAGAAAACACCAACTCTAAGGATGACACGAACTGAGGGAAGAAAAGCACAAGGCACCCATGGGAAGTCGGGGAAAACACTGCCTTCCTCGAGCTCAGGAAAGACAAGTTAGTGCATTTAGTGCAAATGCCCACCATAGTCTGTATTCTGGGTGGGGGCCTGGGGAATCTGGAGGAGAGCTTCTGAAAGGTCATCTCCAAGCCCCACAAGCAGGGTGCCCTGAGCAACAGCTCAGGCCAGAAGCCAGGATTTCTTATCAAGTGGCTGTGGATGTCTGGACTCCCCAGTGTTTTCCCTCTTTACAATGAGAGGGAATGCACTTGGTTATGCACCAGGGAAAGGGACGTAAGCAGAGCTGATGTTAGACAGCACCCAACTCCAACTTGGAGATGCAAGTGGCAGTTTGGGGAAGAAACTGGTAAATCTGAAAGCACTGAAGAAAAGAAAGGGGTGGTCCTGACTGCTCCCTTCCTGCCTCTTCCTGTCTGGCTCACACCAAAATGTTCTCCTTAGTTCTGAGTCTATCTCCACCACTAACTTTAGGATTGCTCCTTCAAAAAAAAAAAAAAAATACTCTGCCTGCTTTTCTATTATCTGCTCTCTATAACATGCATGGATAAAGCAAGTAAATGCATTCAGACAATACAGACAACTGAGCAGTCACCCACGGCTACTCAGAACCCAAAACACAAGCTCCCTTGAGCCAGCAGGATGGCTAAGGAGCCTCCCAGGCTCACACAGTGTTTAGTGCAGCATCCAGGAAAGTCCCCTGCAGAAGACCCATAGAAGGAAGGAACTCAGTGCCGGCAGAACTTTCCCCTTATCACACCTCACATTTTTCCAGAACAGGATGAAGAGGAGCAACTTGACCAGCGTCTCTAAAGGATGTGGTGCAGACAATCTGTCAGGTACTCCTGAGATATTTATTAGAAAAGTGCTGCTAGGGCCCAGCCCTGGCTTATAAATCAGGCCTTTTGTGGGTAGATGTGGATATGCACAGTTTAATTCCCGGAGTTATTCATTTGTCTACTGAAATGTGGGGTCCACCATGAGTCTCCAACTCAGGCATATCCTCAGACGACGTCCCAGGATCTGGGGAGTGACACACTGCATTCAGTGAACCCAAGGTGCACAAATTACAGATGTACCATGATGATGGAAAGGGGGGATTCCATCATCAACTGAAAGTTATCCAATGCTTTGCTACCTAAAAATGCCTCAAAAACTTTCTTCCCTTTTTTTATATCCCAGTGGCTTCTTTGCAAGAAAATATGAATCAAACTCATTACCCCAACAATAAAGGTAGCTTTGCAATATCAAGTTTATACCCTTTCTGTATATACAATAACTTTGTCTTTCAGTGCCAAATTACAGTGGATACTTCAATAAGTGACACATGGAAGTACCAAAAATATGTATGTCAACTGAAGCAGAGATAATGGCAACCACAGCCCAATACAAACATGGGTTGACAATGACCTCATCACACCTGCCTCCCGATCAAGGACAACGGCAAAAAGCTACCAATTTTGAGGATTCAAGGATGTTAAAATGGGAGAGAAGTGTCCCTTTTAGGAACGCTGAAATACAGAGTAAAACAACAGAGAGCTGTGAGGACTGGGAGCCCAAGTACACACTGGACTGACAACATCCTTAGTAGTAGTACAGTGCTGCCCACAAACACAGCGGTGAGGCGGGCTTGGCCCACAGATAAGACAACCACATAATCTGTTGTGTAAATCAGGAAATGAGCCCTGTTCCTGATGATGTTAGGCAAACAAGCATTAAGCAAAACTGTCCTGGAAAAGCCAGGGTGGAGTCTAAGTAACTCATTGGCCCCCAAAAGAAACCCTGAGTAATGTTATTGCTACAACTAATCAACTCTGATATTTGGAATCTACAACAATATTCAAGGATCAAAGTCACTTTTACGTCTGTGCTTCTGAAAATCCCTGGAAACCCGACATCTTTCTGCTTTGTGTAGTTCCTCCTCCAAGCAGCCAAGTCATTAGCCAGCACTTCCCCTTCCTAAGGCCTCCTCAGACATCCTGACAGTTGTCAGGATGAGGTCAGTGGTTTTCAAGTAGGGGTGATTTTGCTCTCCCAGGGAACTTCGACCACCTCTGAAGACGTGTGGTTATCACAACTAGGTATTTAGTGAACAGAAGCTAAAGACGCTACTAAGTGCTGTACCTACGAACCACAGGACAGCCCCACTACAAAACATGACCTGGCCCAGTGTGACATGAGTGCGAATGTTGAGAAACGCTGGGTTGGATGACAGATAGTGCCTTTGCTCCCTGTATTGATAGGTGAGCCACTCTACCTTCTTTGGGCATGACAACTGCCCTGGCAAGCCATCCGCCACTGCTGCTGAGCGCTATAGCTGAATCTTGCTGGAACAGATCGTGATCTAGATAGGAGACTCTGCAACAATGAATGGAAGAGATGACACAGCTGTTCATCTCATAAGGAAAGTTAAGAGAACTTTCCTAATTTCAATAAGACAGACAAGACTAGCAGGCTATGACTGGAAAGGAAAGTGACAGCAAACCCACCATGCCTGTTTAGAAACTACAGCTCTCGTTAGCATTCAGAGGCCCTGAACCTCCAAAGCTGTGTGCAGCCTGGAAGCCAGGTTGGCCCAGAACACTGCATGTAAAATGGCCTTGTCCTAGGCTTTACATGAGTTCTCTGAGACATTTCAGATATTCCCCAGTACTGTGTGACCAGAAACGTCTCCTCCATCACTCTGATGGCTTCTTTTTCACATGCATGGGGAAGGAGCAGGGAGCATACCTTTTTAGAGAACAGGGAAGGAATCCTGCAGGCAAGAGCAGGCCACAACAGAGCACAAACAAGGGGATTGATTCAGGGCCAAGGACAGAAGTGCGGTGAAAGGGTCTCAACTCAGGCCAGAAAAATCTCCTTTATCAGTGCCACCAGGGCCACTGCAACAAAAAAAATCACATTCTATGTAGCATGGGAAAACAGAACAACAGAAATGTGTCCAGTCCCAGGGCAAGAAAACTGGAATAAAGATGTTGGTTTGGCCATGATCCCTCCAAAAGAAGTAGGGGAAGGTCTGACTTCTTAGGCTTCTCTTCTACCCTCTTGTAGTTTGCAATGTAACCTTCACATGGCAGTTCTGTGTGTGTATGTATGTCTCATCATATGGAATTTTCTTTGCAAGGACGTCAACGATACTGATTTCGGGGCCTACTTTACTCCAATATGATCTTAACTGTATCTACAGTAACTCTATTTCCAAAGAAGAAAACAGTTTTAGCTTCTGGGGTTTTGGATTTCAACATATGAATTTGGAGGGAAACTAAATTCACCTTCCAGGTGACTGCTCTTCCTAATATCAAGATTCTCACCTGTGCCTGAGGAGATGATTTCATGAGATGACATCATGAGCAGCTATGTAAGCCAGGCACTGAGAACACAGAACCATAAGCTCTCACAGTGTGGTCGACTCTAACATCCTCAAGCTGTGTTCATTTTCACTCTCCTCTCCCAAGACCTGGCCTCCTATATCCTGTTTAATGCAGCCATCATTCAGAACATAAAAATACAGCACACTATTTATCTAAATCTCACACTTGCATCCATCTTCATTCTGGGAGACACAGCCATGAGCCACAGATAAGTAAATAATTCCTGGCATGAAGTCAATGTTCAATAAAGAGTTGTTTCTTTCTCCTTCCCTCTCAACTCCACTGGCAATGTCACAAAATCAGGATATCAGGGAGGAGGACTGCAGGCACTTATTCAGAAAACTGTGACTCTATTAAAATTTTTAAAATTTGAGTCCTAATTATTGACCAAAACCAGAAAAAGGCAGACAAACAATGGCTATTATAATTACAGTAAAGGGGGAAAAATTAAAAACTAAAACAAGACCACCTACAAAATTAGTAAAAAAAAAAAAAAAGCCAACAAACAAACCAGAATAAATTGGTATGGTGACCAATGGCATTATGGCCTTCAGTGGGCATTGAAAAATCATGGTCATGAGTCATAAAAATAAATGTTGTCAAAGGAAAAAGTCAACATGTATTTAAAGAAAGCCGCCACTGCCATTGTTTTTATCTGAAGTATTAGACAACTGCTGCATTCAAATTGTTTATAATTCTTATGGAGAGACAAGATGTTGACGTGTGGAAATTAAACAATACAAGATTCAAGGAGTAATTCAAGATAACAATAGAACTGTCGCAAAGCAATGCATGATTATATGGCACATAAACAATATAGAAAATAAGTGTAACAAGAACTCTGAGGCAGTTATTACTTTGGGCTGAAAGTCCAGGAAAGACACTTTCCAAAAAGTAGATTGGGAGCTGAGACTTTTAAATGATAGAAGTATTCTCTATGTAGCTTCTTCAACAACACAGAGCTGGTAGGAGGTGTCTTGGGAAGACCTAATTCTAAAGCAATCAATATGATTTAATGATTAAAGACAACAGCAAAGTGTGCTTAGGTGGATACCTCATTCTTACATAATTCTCAAGTATTTGGTAGTGTAATTACCAGTGCTGTGGTAGGCAGCGTCTAAGCTGGTAGGACGCTTCCAAAGATCCCTTCCTCTCAGTAGTCATGTTCTTACATAGTCCACTCATTGCCCCTAAAGAATACTGCAAAGATGATGGCTGTCACTTATAAGATAAGGTTCTAAAAGGACTGAGCCTTATTTGTTTCTGGGCCTTTCTTTCTGTTACTTCCTCACCACCACATCCCTGTGGTGAGGCCCAAGTGATGATTAACTCAAGGATGCCTCCAACCAATAGCGAGCAAGAAAATGAGGCCTTGGTCTAATGTCTTTCAAGGAACTAGATCCTGCCAACAATCACGTGAACATGCCTGGAAATAGATTCTTTCCAGGTGGACCCCAAAGTTCTGAATGAAGTGTTTTTCAGCTATATTCTTGACCCACAGAGACTGTTTCATAAATGCTTGCTTTCATGGGCAGCTAAGTTTTGGGGTGTTATGTTACTCTACAATGTGTAAATAAAAATGGCAAGGCACTGATGCATCTATTTCCCCAATCTGCTAAGACCCTCTTGAATCTGCATGATAAAAGTCAAAATTAATTGACTGAGTTCAAGAGATATAGGGGCACAAAAAGTACATGTAAATTGGGATTCTATGTCAGATTTTGAGTAGCAGTCACTTTATATGTGCATGTATCACTAGGAAGAGATATGTGCTAGACACCAGGACAACTGGGCCCAAAAACTTTGATAGCTATTCCCAGAAGGAGTGAATATTCAGACACCATGGCTACTGGTCAGGCCCTCTGAAAGGGAACTGGGCCACTGTAATTACATCTCCTAAGACTAAAAACCAAACCAAACAAGCAAAAAATGCTCAGAGTACTGAGCTGTACTCATGGATCCAGAGCCAGTATCCTTGGTTCTGCTATGTAGGCTTTCTTCTGGGTTTTTCCTGCAGCCTGTCTCTTTAAGAGATTGAGGAGGAGGCCAAGGGATGAAAAAGGACTCCATGACATGGGGTCACTTTCTTCTGTAGTAGTGGCAACATGCAGAATCATCCTCCTTGAAGCAAGCTCCAATTTGCTTTGTTGTGTTTCTGAGGGTGTAAACCCTGGCAACTGAAGGGACTAAAGGGTAAGGCAAAACTCCAGAGAGATTCCGTCACTTTTTGAGTACACATTTGCACAGAGTGTTAGGAGGGTGCTCCTAAAGCAGACCTAGAAATGAAAATGTCACATTAAGTCTTCTTTTGGGAAGGGCTCCCAGAAAGCACTGGGAAGTGAGAGAAGAGATCAAGGAAAGAAAGCATACTATGTGGCAGGTAACTGATGTGAGCAAAGGGGGTTGAAACCTACTAGGGCAGGGATCAGCAAACTAATAGGAATGGCAGATAGTAGAGATGGTAGGTTTGTGGGTGGTGGGACCTCTATGACAACTACTCAGTATTGTATTAAAAGCAAGGCATAGATAAGACCCAGTGTACATGGAGGGGCCCGGGTTCCTGTGAATGATCTTTAACAGTGAGCTACCTGTCTGCAATCACCTGCCGATTTCTGCTTTAGGTTAGTCTGGAATGCCATGCAGATCAGCTCTCGGTGGTACCCTAAACAAGGGGCAAGGTGACTAGGATGTTTATCTGCCTCTTCCCATTGGGCACTGGTCGAGAGGTGAGCAGGTTCGAGTGACCAGAATACAAAGATCTGCGGGTGCTTGCAGTGGGAAGCCATCAGTTTGACCGGTGTGTTCAGGCATGAACACGTGGGAGAGCACAAACCTGTCCCCAGCCTCAGGCTTCTTAAAGAGTAAGGGAAGAGAGTGATGGCGGCGGGGGCAAGGGAAGAGCAGACTGGGAGGCCGTGTGGGGTGGCTCTGTGGACACCACTCTCCTCCCTCCCCTCCCTCCTTCTTTCCCTCCTCCCCCAAGGACCTGTCACAGTATCAATCCAGCAGGTAGAGGCTTCCAGTAACACAGTTTACCTGTTGCCCCAGGTTAAGTTCCAGCCACAGTGCAACCACATCAAAAGCCCTCCCCTTTGTACGCTCCGCAATTCCTTCGTCCTCCAAGAGCGCTTTCCTGTGTGCGGGTTTTTGTTGTGGTGGTCGTTACTACTTTGGGGATTATTTTTGCTTCAAAATCAAAATTATTAGGGCCAGGGATTTAGCTCATTGGTTCAGCCGTCTGCCTTACAAAATCAAAATTAACGTGTCCTTTTGCTGGATGAGAGGTTTTGGGACAATCAAAGAAAGGATTCTGCAGCTCCCTAGCTCCACCCACCCTCACCAAAGGGGAGAAAACGACCCCTTTTTCCTGTCTCTACCAGTTCAAGTCAAGGAAAAAATTAAATTAAATCATCTTATTATGTAATTGGGACTAGGCCTCAGGCTGCTGCAGTAAAGAAGGGATTAAGGGCACAGCCACCTGGGCAGCCATTCTCCTGGGTCCCATTACCACCCCCCTCGTTCCTTTTTATAGCCAACAGATTAAAATGCGAGCCTAGCAATCTTTGATCTTTCACTTGCTGACACAAATCCTTTCAAGCTCCCAACATTTTCTGCTGAGGTAATTAGTACTAATTAAAAGGTTTCCAACAGTCTTTGCTCTGTGTTTTTTCCCCCTCCCCAAAAGAAATTGCTTTTACAAGTACCTTCCATCTCCGAGACACGGGTATCCCTCACTTTCTTCTTTATCTGACTTGGTTAGATCAAGTAGATTAGTGATTCCACTATTCCAAATACAAAGCCAGACAACAGGTTTTTCCTATTGCTCCTGACCTGTTGAGAGTGTACGGGCTAATGATATTCAGAATCTAGTGCCTTGGATGGTAGCCTCCTGTGAAAAGACCGTCCAGGAAGAGACACTCTGTACCACCTCTGTCCAAGGAAGTGCACCATGTAATGTAGTGCCTGACACCCATGTCTGCCATATATACATAAGTGCGCACACACACACACACACACACCTGCTTTACACATATGCCCTTATACACTGCTTCACTGCTCACTCTGGCTAGTTACACAACACATTTCCCAGCTTTCTTTCTCCTCTTGCTTTCTTTTTGCTTTGAGGTCACAAGATGGAGGAAATTCAAAGGGACTATTTAAGAGAAAATCCTAAAATTTAAAGAAAAGATCATCTTTAAAGTTAGAAAAAGATTTAAGGGGTTTAAAGAAGACATAGATCTCTCTCTCTCTCTCTCTCTCTCTCTCTCTCTCTCTCTCCACACACACACACACACACACACGCACAGTGCCATAGAGACAAATTCACAATGAAATGAAAAATTTCTTTAGCTTTTCATTGGTTCTTGGCTGAGGGAGAGGGACATTGAACTCTTGTATGTTATCTGGGTCATGAGCTTGGTTCTGGAGCAAGTGCAGCCCTGACACGAGCCTCTGAGATGCTCTGCGGCCTGCAGCCACAGTGCTGTGGCTATAAACAGGGTGGAGAGCTCTAGTTGGCAGGACGCTACTCCACTCTGCACAAGGGGATCGACTGAGGGCCACCGTGACCTGCAAATGTGCGAATGGAATCTCAGTGTTGACAACACTTTATTTAACTGCCCTCCAAGGACAGCCTTGGGCAGATCCAGATGCTCCTCTCCATGCCATTTGGATAGTCTGGCAAACCCAAGCTGGACTCATACCCCACCTATAATTTTAGGGTGACAATCGTCCTCCCACACAGCCAAGCTCACACACTCCTCCTTCCACCCAGCAAGCAGGAGCCCAGTGGAAGGGTCCTAACAGGCTGCCTTGCCCCTACCCCTATGTACTGTGGACTCCTCCTCTCCTTCCTAGCTATCAAGAGATGCTGGGAAGACAGGGACATGCCTGTGCATTCTACTCAGTGTCCAAACCACTGACCACATTCCATTGCTCCCTGGCTGTTCTCCAACTGTCCAAAGCTGGTCCCTAGAAGACAACGGGTGGGGGGCATCAACTCTCAAGATGCCACAGCTCCCTGGGGCTCGGTTTAATCATCTTCTGCTTAGCAAAGTCAATACGGGAAGGGTAGATGATATTAAAATCTCAATCCCACAGATTTCCTCTGTAACAGATAGAGAAATGGAGATAAGAGAAACGGAGGCTCAGAGGGGTTAAAGAAATAAGACAACTTTCATGAGCATGTGGTGACTTGCACAACCCTCAGCCACCTCACCCACTGATCCTGAGGTAGGTGCTACAACTATTTCACCAGACACACAAGGTGGCCCATTTTCTGATGGCCACACCTATACCCATGGCAATGGCTCTAAGGGTCTTAGGTCATTCTGAATGTGGAGAATTTGAGATGGCCACTTTCCTGTACCCCTCACCCTGACATTCAGCATTTTAGAAGGTGGCAGTGAGCCCTGTATACCCCATCTGTGGGTTCTACTACAGCAGCGGCTACAGACAAGCAGACCCCTTCTCTGACTCAGCTGCTGGTGTCTTTTGTGGTAATCGGATGGAAGGCTTTCTTCAGAGCCTCTGGGCCTGGAAATTAGTTACTTCACACCCCAAATGGGCTTTGATGAGGCTCCCATGATTAGTGTAGGATGCTGCTAAAATATATATCCACTTCCTACCCCATCCTCCTAAGGAAAGAAAAAAAAAACTAACACCGAAAAGTAATGGATTTAATGATCTAGAAAATCTAGACGCTGGAAACTCCAAGGGAGATCATATTAAATTAGACCAGTACAAACAAGCCAAACTAGATTTATCCTCTTGTGGTTTCAGATTTTATCTACTAAACCAGGTTTTCGGGGCTAGTCTGTTTTCAATGAATAGAATTTTTGAATGTCAAGCCCCAGGATGCTTAGTGGGGGATAATTTACCCCCGGGACCTCAGTTCAGCTGGGGCTGATGTGCAGATCGTCCAGAGGGCCCAAGGCACAGACTGCACCTCTTCCTCTTCCGTGTCCTTGCCACCTGTTGACAACCAGTCACAGGGAGAATTCAGGGGTGGGAGAGATGGGCATGAAGGTTTAGGAAGACAAAGGACTTATTTCCTTGACTTCTTCCTGAGGGAGGAGATATAACAGGAAGAGTAGGGGAGTAAAGAAACTGCATAGAATTTTCTGGAATTATTGTCACCTACTCTGAAAAATATGGGTATAAACTGTGACTTCACATGTGAGGAAAATCCTCAGGGTTCTTTCTTAGAGCAAGAAGACAAGAAACCGATTTAATTTTTCCTTCTTCATAGGAAAATAACTCCTTTAGCTTGTTTCTAAATCCACTGGTGAGGGAACCTTGGGTTGTCCAGTCTTCTTGTCCAGTGGACCTTTTCCCAGGGGTGCTGAGCAGTAAAAGACCCCCATCCTTCGCAGGGGAGGGGACTTGGCTGCTGTGTAGATTTTGGTGGATGCTAAGCCATAACTATGTGGGGAGAAATTATCTTTGAAAATTATGAAAAATACCTTGATGGCATCTCTTTTAGGCTTGCACTTAGCTCTTGGAAGAGATTTCTGCCAAAGGGTGAGTTCTGACAGAGGGAAGATGAAGTGGGGGGCTGTGGGGTGCAGGGGGAGCTCGGCACAGAGGCAGCTGTCTATCAGAACTGATGACTCGGCAGCTGGAGGCAAACTGGGAGATTTACCCACCCTGTTTGGGGAGCGGTTCCAGAGAAAAAAAGCCCGGCCAGCAGCCAGTCTGGCCAAGATGACCACAAAGAGACACACACAGACCACCAAGAGGTTCCCTGTAGGGGCTAATGATGTGGGAGAGAATGAGGTTTAGAAGGGAATCCTGACAATCTCCAAATTCCACTGAATTTAACCCAGGCCAGAGGCCCCTGACCCAGCTTCCTACACTCCCATACCACAGGGATGCAGGGGTGAGGTAAATGGTAGGAAAGCCCCTCACTTCATCTTGGGGGACACCCTACATTTGGCATTATAGACACTGAAACTTTTCTGCACAAATCTTGGCTTCTGTGAACATGAAAAGGTCATTTTTTCCCTCACTGAATTCCAAAAGAAGTAGGGAGTTCTTCTAATGGAAGATTTGTTTTTTGTTTGCTTGTTGTTTTTGGAAGAAGAATTCATCTTCATTTGATGAAAAAAAAAAACTCACAACTGGGATTAGAAGCAATGGTGTACCAAAGAGAGGAGCCCCTGCCTGCAGGGACGGGTATTTAGCGCTGACATTCTTGAATACACCAATTCCCGGTAGTAATAAAAGTATGGTGCAGGGCTTTATTATTATTTATAAAGTCCCTACAGACACTGAGGCCCCACAGTGCCTGCACCTAGGGCAAGCTTCTCCTGCTCCTCTCCCAGACACACTACTTCTGCTCCACGCAGTTTGGGGTGACCTTGCATAAGGTCTTCTTCTGTAGGTCTTGGTCTTATGTTCTTCATCTACAAAAACTGATGTAGCCATATAATTATTAAGTCTCTTCCACTTAAAAGTTTCTAAACATCCATCTTTTTCCCCTCAGATAGCTCAACTTGAAAATTCAGCAGCGGGAGATGTTTCGCATCCTTACTTTTAAGGAAGGTGCAGCCTCACACCAGCAGTGCTCAGAGATGTGCCCATCCTCAGAGTGTTCTCTGCTCTTGATCAAACACTAGTTCCTTCCTCAGAGGCACTGAAGGAATTCCCTGACCCCAGACACCACTGGTCAGTTTGTCTGACGTGGCAGGGGGACATGGTGAGGGGAGGCCCTGGGAATGCTTGGTCACTTGCCCAGCTGGGAGTCAGGCCAGCAGCAGCCACGCCAGCACCCTGTGAGCTGTGGTCAGGGATGCTGAGCTATGGTACCTATTCACGCAGCACCTCCAGCTCAACAGAAGCCAGCCTCGGCTTGGAAGAATAAGGTGTTTTAGGGTTTAAAAAAAAATGTTTTTTTCCAAAGATGAGTTCATGTGTTTCAAGGTCAACTATAGAATGAGTATACCAGGTAAAAATAGGGGAAAAAAGTATTTAAACTGCTGCAGCTTTACAAGCTTAACTAGTAAGATCCTTCCAGCCTTCAGTCACTGGGAATGAAAACAATGATTTCAAGCTAGCTTATTCCATCTACAAGACAGGATCACTGGACAGACGTTCACTCCTTTCTCCCTCCTGAGACCAAACTATGATCCTTCCTTAGCCCTCAGAGTCCTGTGACAGGGTCTGTTGTTCATCCTTCTCAGGACATTAGCCAGCCCTTTGGCAATAGAAGTTTCTCTCCTCACCCCGCCCCACTGCCACCCTGCATCTTCACGTCCTAGGGGCAATGCCACTGAAACCCATATGCAGAGGCAGAGAGGATTTTAATGCCTGCCACTTGCTTAAAATTGATTTTCTGATGGAAGCTGGAGAGAGCCAAGTACCCCACAGTTTGGAACACTCATCATCTCTGACGATGAAGTCATTTGCTGCCATAAGCAGAACAAGGGTTAATGACCCAAAATCGAATAAATTACCAGATTCAGATCCATCATGACCATTGGTTTTAAAAATAGTCTGAAGCAGGCGAGTGTGGACTCCCAACAATCACAAAGATGGACTCCTCCTTTGCTTTCCACGATAAATCCTCCCAAAGCCAGTCTCACGCCCGAGCACCAATTAACATTTCTCCTATCAGTGCACAAGGGCGGTGCAAAGAGACTGAGTCTGGAAAAGGTCTTATCCACGCCATCCCATGATGCATTCCAGGACTAGGGGAAGTGGGAGAACTTCCTAAGTGCCACGGCGTCATTGTCTCCCCCTGGAAGAGGTGGTGGGGACACCAGGGAGAGCTGCCGTCAGCACCATCGTAAATCTTCAAACAATCTATCCCAACAAAGGCCAGCGTGAGGAGAGGGTGAACCTCGGAAAACAGATGAATAAGCAAGATCAATTATTGGGGGGGGCGCGACCCTGCAGCCCTGCGCCATGACACAGACCTCAAAGCAAACTCTGCCAGAGTGCAGTTGACACGGCCAGCCTGGACATGGGCTGTCCTGAAGGCTGTCTGCTTCCCTCTCAGCCCTCAGAGCGGGAGCAAAAGGAGAGAACGGGAGAGGAGGGGAGGACACTGATGGGCAGAGCCCAGCCAAGGCAAGGGAGAGGGGACGCAGGCAAGTGAATGAGAAACCACACATAATGGCCCGAGGTTGATTTTACACAGAACAAAATGGCTCAATTTGAGCACTTTAGACTGTCGAAATTGGCTAGCATGAGATACAAGGGGCTCGTCCAAGAGGATTGTTACATCAGCTGCGGGAGACCATAGGCCCAGAGGGCAGAGAAAGGGAAAATAAATATATAATACACACACACACACACACACACAAAACCACACACCCAACCTACACACACACACACACACACACACACACACACACACACACAGCCCTCCTCCTCCATCCAGGAAACTTTAGCGGGACCTGCAGTCCCAGCCGGAAGCCTCACGAGAAGACTTGGCAAGGAAAAGCCTAGCGAGGCGTCAGAACACTTGCTTTTCAAATGGCATCTCTAATGTGTGTGGCTCATGGTCCTTTGCCCTCTTGCTTTGTTCTCTGAAAGTGCCACATCTTTTTTAAAAAAACAAAAAGAAAGCCTAGTTTATTATTTAGCAGGAACGGCAGGTTTTTTTTTTAAAGGGCTGCTAGTAATTCCAATTCCCCTTTCAAAAACAATCCACCCCTCACTAAGAAAAAGTCAGAGCGACTGAATAATGGGAGTAATTCAAAATACCTCAATTAAAATTCAGGTTTTGGCCTTTCGAGCAGTCTATTTAAAGATTTTTTTTCCCCTAGATTGGTTGTAGACAGATGATTATTAAATATTTATGTGTCTGTGAAAGGGGCTCTTGGAGCTTGGCTCGGCTAAGGGCTGAGCTTTTTGTTGCTGTCGTCTCTCCTCTCCAAGGTCCCAGAGAACCCTTACTTTATGTGACTTCTAAATATCTTGGTTTCTATGAGTGCACACACCAGCACGCCACCCTTAACAGCGTCCCTGAGGTGAGTGGCTCCTTCCACACACATATCAGAGTCTTTGGAGACCCCCACAGGCTCTCCTGCCCTGGCCTCATTGTATGAGCTCTCCAGGAAGAGAAAGTTCCACCTCCAAAAAAGGTTAATAGACTTCTTTTGTTTTTGTAGGTTTTTTTTGGTTTTTTGGTTTTTTTTTTTTTGTACCAGGGATCAAACTTGGATCCTTGCACTTGTGAGGCAGGTGGCGGAACCACTGAGCTAAATCCCTAGCCCGGTTAATAGTCTTTTTGAAGACAGGGTCTGAATCTTGCCCAGGAACATTGCAGCATGCACACTGTGGACTGGCTACCCGGTTCCCCTTCACTTTGTGAAACAACTCCACTTCAAATCAGCCTGAGTCCCTGCATTGGAGGGATGTTCAACATAGCCCAGGACCTTCCCTCCAGAGCACTAAATCAACTGATTTTTAATGACAAGTTTCCTATGGGGAGCGGGCAGAGAGAGGACAAGGACTAGCCTGTCCTGAAGTGAGGAGCAAGGTCTTGGGTAAGTGTAAGAGCATATCTGTGTCCTACAACACAGCCAAAGGTTTCTCAAGTTTTTCTATGAATGCCAGAAAAATGGAAAGACTCAGTTATTTCTATACTCTGGAATAGCATGTAGCTTTAAAATATATGGAGGAGACCCAGGCGTGGTGGCGCATGCATGTAATCCCAGCACTCGGGAGGCTGAGGCAGGAGGATCACTGAGTTTGAGACCAGCCTGGGCTACATAATGAGTTCCAGGTCAGTCTCAACTACATAGTGAGACCCTGTCTCAAAAAACAAAACAAAACAAACAAATAAATAAATAAAATATATGGGGGAATACACATAATGTATTTAAAATAATCATGTTTTTAAAATGAGAAAACAAAGCATATAATAATATTTATTTAATAGTCCTGTTTAAAAAAATAAACTGGATGGAGGAGGCCTTGGAATGCTACCTTGAAGGAAGAAAGTGGGATGGATGTGTCTGTCTTGTTCAGCTTCCAGCAATAACATTTACTGCTTTTTCTATACGAAGGTAGAGACACCAATAAAATGATTATTTTAAAAGAAGAAGACTTAGTTCCTGCCCTCGAGTTGACTGCCCTCGAGTGCAGTGGCTCCCTCATTCTTACACCATTTGCAATAAGCTCATCTGAGAAACAATGAAAAAATATACATGCCAAGGCCCATAGATCAACTTCTGATACAAGAGACCTAAGACATGGCTGCCTGTGGACTGTCCGGCACTGTCTCTCTCACTGTTTCCCTCTATCTTTGGGATGGGATAATATCCAAAGTTCAGTAACCAGCAGATCAGCAGATGCCCTGGACACCCAACCCTTTGGCTCCATCTCCATCTCATAACTGATGGCCCATTGTGGCTCTTGTCCATCAGCATGGAATAGCGATCAACACATCTATCAACCCGACTCTGCTCTCACTTTAAATTAGCAGGGCAAGTCACCTACTGGGTTCAGAAAACACCCTCTACCTTGATTATAGGTTTTACAGGTAAACCAAATTGGGGTTTATCTTAAAACTCAAACTACTTAAAGTTAAATCATTTCTCATTGTATTATCTGAATATTTCCTCAGTGGTGCAAATGTCTATATTTAAAGAAAAGTACCGTCAACAATTACCCTTGAGACCAGAAGTGCAGGATGGAACTTGCAGTGGAACTTGTAAATTACCCGTTCGTTACACAGAGATGTCAGTCTTTACTCACTCAGAAATTCATTCAGTGTTTGTAACATTTATCCACTCAAGTCCCTCATCCAACAAACATCTGAGCCATTAAGAAGCCTACCAAACCCAGTTTGGCTATAGAACTTTGGCTTCAAATCCCACCTCGCAATCCCCATCCGATACCAGGCACCGTGTGGTACCAAGAGCCACAAATGATCAAGGCAGGGGAGGATAGCTCCTTATCACCCCATAAAGCATGCTGCTTATATTCGTTGGGAAGAAATTAAACTCCGGGCCTTGCAGAAGCTGGCTGCTTCTTTGCTGTATCATGCATCTGTGAGCTCAGAGATGGAAAATTCATTTTAACAATGTATTTCTCCTCCAATTCATCCCCTTACCTTGCTTCCCATACATTTACTCATCTTACATCCCCAATAAAACCCACCATCAGCACACTGCACAGTATTGCGACTGGTCCTGACTCCTCTACCAGGACTACTAGGTCTCTTACTTCCTCCCTTATTCTTTTTTTTTTCCTGTAGCATTTATCATCTTCCAACATACCATATAATGTACTTGTAAATCATGTTTATTGCTTAATGTTGATATTCCAAGGTTTGTGATGATGCATGTCAGTCTCTCCCATGGGTGGAATACAAGCACCTCCGGCACTCAAGTGGAGGAGGAAAGGAAGAAGCGAGGCAGCCACTTCCTCCCTCTACAGGCCCGGCTCGACTTGAGTCAGCTAGGAAAGTTAATATGCTGCAGGCAGCCACTAGTCAAGAGGAAGGACTGGGGGGATTATGAACTGTCTCTGATGTTCCTCCCACCTGCCAGGCCCCTCCAACCATGGTTCATTCTCACAGTAGTTGGTAGAGAGGCACTCTCCCTTCTGTAAACACTGATCTTTGCTTCCTTCCCAAAGTTTAGAATCATTTCTGCATAAATACCACCCTCCTCCACACTATGTCAGTATGTATTTTTCATTCTGGAAATAGTAAAAAAAAATGAGTCGAATGAGGTTAAATTACAGATCCTCTTCCAGTGAAAAAACCCACAAACTAAGATCTTCCCAGCTTAGCGATCTTTCAGCCCTGAATTGCCGGCCCTCTCCAAGCCCTGAGCTCTGAAATGCCTTCTCAGTCCACTCCTTGCATCCTGGCACAACCCAAGCCGGAGCCTTCCCGGAATTGTAGAAACAAACCCCTTTAGGAGCCTAGCCTAGCTTCCTTGCCAGAAACCTCACTCAACTCCGGCCTCCTGCCATGCTCCCAACCTAGGTGTCCCTGCCCTGTCTCTGTCACAATCTCACACCGCACATATTCAAGTTCTTTACAAATTAGCTACTGTGTTCATTCAATTTTAAAAGCCTCCAGGTAAGCTAGGTGTGGTGGTGCATGCCTGTTATCCCAGCACTCGGGAGGCTGAGGCAGGAGGATCACTGTGAGTGCGAGACCAGCCTGGGCTACATAGTGAGTTCCAGGTCAGTCTCAACTACATAGTGAGACCCTATCTCAAAAAGCCCAAAATTAAAAAATTAAAAGCCTTCAGATAACTGGAGGGAATCATAATTAGAGTGCTATCTTTGGGGTGCTCTGGACCCTCTACACATATTACTTCTAATGCACATAACCAACAAACCTGCATATGAATGATTATCCCCATTTCACAGAAGTAGAAAGTGAACCTCATAACATAGTCAATTTATCCTAAATCTCATTGCTAAAAAGTAGTGTGACAAGGAATTGAAACTGAACCAGACTCTGAAAACTGTATTTTTCCATCACACTGTGTATTATAAACTGAATGTTTATGCTTCAAAAGCATAGGTTTAATCTCTAATCCCCAATGTGATGGTATTTGGAGATGGGGCTTTCATATAAATATTTGGACAGAAAGTATTTGAAGTAATTATGATTGAGGTCATATGGGTGAGACCCAATCTATGGTATTTTGCTACAGTAGCCTAAGCTGACCAATACACCATGGTTCTCCTTAAGTCCTCAAGGCCACTTCTATGGCACCCAGTCCAGACATAGAGGTTTTACAGGAGTCTTGCAAATAAGCCAGCCCATCTGGGATGCTCCACAGAGTAGCCCATGTTGAGGTATAGGATTTGGTTTTGGGGAGGGGCTATAAGATCATCTATTCCCAAAGCCTTTTATCTATAAACTGAAGGGATTGCATCAAGGACTTTCCTCTAAATATTTTTAAAGCCAATGAAATGTTTGAGACCTTGTTTGTTTGTTTTGTTATTTGAAACAGGGTCTCACTATGTAGTTGAGACTGACCTGGAACTCACTTTGTAGCCCAGGCTGATCTGGAACTCACAGTGATCCTCCTGCCTCAGCCTCCCAAGTGCTGGGATTACAGGTGTGCACCACCACTCCTGGCTAAATGTTTGAGATCTTGAACAAAATAAAACAAAAACAAGAACATGGCTCCAAAATGTGAAATAAAAATTACAAAACCAAGATTAATAAATGTTCCATTAAGTTTCAAAAAAAGAAAAAAGAAACATTATGTTCATTTGTCAGTCAAGTACAAGGTTCATTTTCCTTTGTTTGATGTGTTTGTTATGTGATGAGCTCTGACAGATACTGAAAAAGTGTTAGGGATGGAAGCAGCCCTCCTTGGTATGAAGGGGAAAGCACACGTGATAGCTAGTGACTTTGTCCATCCACTTGGGTTAACTGCTCTTTGCAAGAATAACTCACCACGAAAGAACCCACCCAGGTCCCCAGACAGAGCATTCCCAGGAGTAGATGGGCACAGGCTACCACAAGCAGGAACAACACACGTGGAAAAGGACTTCAGACTCTCCAGTTCCTGCAGCAGTCTCTAGGAAGGAGTGCGATGTGTTAGAATAGCATCAGCTCAGCAGTCAAGACACCCAGATTTTACCACCAGCTCCACTTTTAGTAAGCTATAAGACCAGGATTCACCCCGAGGGCCTAGGGCTGTGCCTATACCCAACAGACACGAGGTAAAACCTGCTGAATGACTGAATTATAAGGGAGCCTGGTGACTGTATTTTTCCCTAATCTTTGTTTTTTCACTTTATTATACAAAACAGGGAGGAAGGACAAAATTTCCACAGTTGGCCCTAAATCAGGCGGATCTCTAAACCCTTTCCCTCTCACTCCTGGCGATACAAATTCAAGTTATGGTTATTTCTGAGACCTACACAGCACACCTCAAATATTAGGAAAAAGACAAAAAAAGGAGGGGAATCAGAGTCCTCCCACAGCAGCCATCCTGGGTCAGGGCCAAAATGCTCACAGTGCAGTTTCCCCCTCCCTTGTTCCTATGTAATTTTTCAATTTTTAAAACAGAAAAAAATACCCTGTTCAAAGTTGTTTACAGGAAAACATAATTCATTAAAACAAACACACAGGAGCAGTCAAATAAGAAAACGGCGTCCCTTGAAGGGGCTGCTGGGGTAGACAAGAGGACAGGCTCTAAACAGCAAACATTCTCCCCTCCCCTACCTGCTCCCTGCTTCGACAGTCTGCCTACTCCAATCTACTTCCTCTAATCAGATGTTCAGGAGGCCCCTGATGCAGGGCTGAGAGGAGTCTGAGCTAACAGGGTACGTACTGCATCACGGGGTCATATGACATGGCCTTATATGGCTTCTTGACCAATTGGCTTGGTCACCTTTATCTGAAATGTGAAAGGCTCCCTCAAGAGCTCAAAGTCTTACTCCCATCCTCCACTTGCTCCCTTAGCTCCAGCTTCACCCTTAACATTAAAAAAACAAAAAACAAAAAACAAACCAGAAACCATGGCCTCTTGGATTCAGAGACTTGACAGGATAATGCCAGAAGGGCCAGAATTATCTCTCACTCCTTCCAACAGAAGGAGGATGGAAGGAACCATGGCAAGCAGACAGAGCTGAAGTCATCTCTAAGTGTAACCAGATACACACAGCCCGAACACCTCCAAAAAAGGAAGGCTGATGGCCTCTCACAAGAACAAGATGAAGGAGAAACCATCTTCATTTGCAAGATTTCACACATCCCCTAATTATTTCAAGAGGACTTTCTAAAGGAGGTAATGGGCTCGCTTTTATCACTTGCTCCACCACCAAAATCCCAAATAATTTCAAAAACATTTTTATCCTAAAATGTTCCCTTCAATTTAAAAAAAAAATTATCTTCAAGAGAAGAGATTTCTTTCCATTTCAATCCCACAACAAGGAGAATGTCAGCCCAGCTTTTTTTTTTGACAGACAAATTATTGAATCAAAGAGAAAATGCCATTAAGCTCACAGGTTAGCAAGTGTCAGGAATGGTTTAAAGAGATATCCCCATTTATCTTCCAAACATGCACGAAATGTCACTAATGTGTGTTTATCATGTATAATCAGACAAAGAAAATATCGAAATAAAGTACTCCCGCATACAATAGAAATCTCCTTCCATCCTTCACGATATCAGTGCTATTCAAATAGAATAATAATGATGAAGCCGCTCTCTTGAAAATGGAAATCAAGGGAAATGTAGATAGAAATGATTTTGGGGGGGGGTAGTTGATGTACATTTCTAAAGTGCATTAACAGGAAATCCAGAACTTTTTAGGTCAATTATATTGTCAGTATTGTCAATGCCACTGAAATGAATACTGAAGCAGTGCCTGTTCTTGCTGGAACCAAGCTATAGAAGTCCCTAGATTGGGGACTTAGAGGAACTGGAGACACAGCGGAAGCCTGACATTGTTCAAGTATGCATATATACATATATAGATTATTTTCATTCAACCCAATCTGAGAACCAGATATTTTGGCTTAGTATAAATCTCAAAAGAGAAAAAAATTATTCATAAGCAATCTAAAACTCAGCTCTTTATTCCCTCCCTTTCTTTCCTCCATTATGACTAAGGTCTTGGGGTTTTTGTCTTCTTCTTTTTTGGTAAACCACTTACCATGATGATGCTAAATCCAAGTCCCCTGGACAAGAGCTTTTTACTACTAATTCTGGACTTGCAAGACCCAGGGATGTGAGCCGCCCACAGCAGAGAAGGGAGACCTTATGCAGGAACTGATTGGTCCCTGGAAGTCAGGAGGGATGATGCATTTCAGCCCGGAAACATTTTCATTCTCACTGCTTTTTCCCCAACAGGGCCGCCAGCTATGTGACACAGTATTTCCCAGCTTCGTGGGTTGTGACACTGGTTCCCAGGAGAAGGAGTCATAGCTGTTTTGGTCACTACTGCAAGACCATGCTGGAATGCAGTGTCCTCAGGTAGTAGATGCTGCAGAAGCTGGTACATCTGGAGAAGTAAATGGGTAGTTGAGAGAAGAGCTTTCCTTCTTGTTCTCTCCCAACCCTATAATTCCCTGCTTCTGTGGTGCTCTGAAGTCCTGTAGGGAAACTCCCAAGAAGGTCCTGGGCACCAATGTGCTTGGGAAGCAAGATATCATCAACATAAGGGAGACATCAACATAAGTAAAGACATCAAACTCCAGATTACACTTTGAGTGTTGTCCCATCTCAGGCATAGTCTGAAACAAGGATCTTAGATTTAGACAAAGAGGCCAAGAAGAACCAAGGCAAGAAGGGAGTAAAGAAAAGTGGAGGGCAGTCTCAAAACAGCAAGACCTGGAGTTGACCAGCCTCATGGTTTCACCATACATCCATGGAATCCTGAACCGCAGTTCCTCACTTAAGAAATGGGATCATAATAACCCTGACCCCATGAAGCACTGAATATTAATGAGCCAATATGTGTAAAGCTCTTACAACATAATAAGTGCTGAATAAATGCTAGCTGTTATTTCAATAGCTATCATCTGGCTTTTCCGCCTCAATTTTACAAATAAGGAAAATAAGACTCAAGCACTGATACAACTTCTCAGGAATTTGTAAGTGGCAAGAGTGGCAGTTGTATTTTTTTTTCCTCATGATATTTTACCATAGTTACCTGTTTGTGCTTTGGATTTAAATCCCAGATGAACTCTGAGGAACAAGACTTTACATTAACACTTCTATGTACCCTCACACTCATCAGCGGGCCTGGAATGTGATAGATGTTCCCCCAAATTGTCTGTAATAAATAGAAAGGGAGGCATACAAGTAGGCAAGAAGGTGCTGAGAGAGGCAGCCCTAAAGAGCCACGGCATGGGGAGGGACGGCAATCTAGAAGTCAGCAAGACCACAAAACACTGGAAAGAATGTGTGTAAAGAGACCCCCAAGCACCAGGACAGTGGACCTTTCCCAGCAGTGCTAGTCTCACCTCTAGGGCAGTAAGAGGTGCCTGAGTGGAGACGCCCACTTGAGGGACACCTTCCTCTGTGTGCCCTGTGGCAACTAGATGCAGGTTTCCTTTTCTTTTTTTTTTTTTTTTTTTCCTGTTTTCCCACTGAAAATTGAGAACAAAACCTCTCCCTTTCCATCTGACATTTTGAATAATAAGACTTCAAAAAATAATTAGAGATAGCCTGGTCACTCCCTCTCTAGCATGTTAAGGTTATAATCAGAGATGTGTTTAAAAAATTTTTACCCAAGGATCAGTGGAATAGATTGGAAGATACAGACAACTCCAGATGTACTCAGCTACCTCATCCTTGACAAAGGAGCCAACCATCCTCACTGGAGGAAAGATAGCCTCTATAATAAATGGTACTGGAAAAACTGGATTTCAACCTGCCAAAGATTAAAACTAGACCTTTATCTTTCACCATGCACAAAACTAAGATCAAAATGGATTAAATATCTAAATTTTAAAACAGAAACACTAAACTTTCTGGAAGATAAGTTAGGCAGAACTCTTGAAGACAGTGGCATAGGAAGACTTCATGAACAAATTCTCAGTGGCACAGGAACTAGCACAAAGAAACAACACCTGGGGTCTTATTAAAAAGCTTCTGAACTGCAAGAGAAACCACCAACAGAGTTAAGAGACAAACTACAATGTGGGAAAAATGTTTACCAGCTGCTCCTCAGACAAAGGACTATGATCTAGAATATATAAAGAACTCAAAAAAATCAGGGCCCCCAAATATAAAGACCCAATTCAAAAACGGGCATCTGAAATGAATAGACATTTCTCAGACAAAGAAGTAAAAGCAGCAAATAAATGTATGAAAAAATGTTCAACATCACTGGTCATTCAAGAGATGCAGATGAAAATAACACTGAGATTCTACCTACCCCAGAAACAATGTCTGCTATCAAGAAATCAACCAATACCAAATGTTGGCAGGAGAAAGGGGAGAAAGGAACCTTTTTCCACTGTTGGTGGGAGTGCAGACTGGTGCAACCACTGTGGAAATCAATATGGAGATACCTCAAAGAGCTGGGATTAGAGGTTCCATTTGACTCAGCCATCCCTCTGCTGGGTATCCTTCCAAAAGAATGAAAAGAATCATACTACAGTGACATATGCATGCCCATGTTTATTGTGGCACAGTTTGCAATAGCTAAAACTTGGAGCAGCCCAACTGCCCATCAGTTGGAGACTGGATAAAGAAGATATGGGTTTTCTATAAAATGGAGTACTACTCAGCCATAAAGAATGAGACTAGAATCATTCATAGGAAAATGGATGAATATTGAGGCCATATTCTTAAGTGAAATAAATAAGTGACATATGTAAATACCAAATAGTTTCTCTGGTGTGAAAAACTAAAAGTGTAAATAAGATCCAAATTGTATAAATGACAATGTGAAATAGGAAGAAAAGGCTAAATGTGAAGGGGAAGTGGGAAGGGTAGCGGAAAGGAAATAAGAGAAAAGAAAAAATATGAGCAAAGGAAAAAATGGAAACAAAGCCTTTGTAAATAGGGGAGGGGGGAGGGGATGAAGGGAGGGCAGAATGAAGGGGAAAAAATGAGAACCAAGACCTGTCATGTAAAGGTACAAGATCCCAATGATGAATGTAAATGCACTATATACTTAACAAGTACCAATAAATTCAATGAAAAAAAATGCTGAGTATATGCTGGGACATACTTCTTGATATTAAATAGAAAAGAGAACAAATGAAAAGAATCTTTTTACAAAGCAATAATACAACACATCCTTTACTTTGCACTGTACTACATTTTTGTTTTGTATTAATAATAGAAAACAACTCTTCTACTAAACATTGGAGTTAGGAGGACTATTTAAACATGGGTAAATATTTATGTAAAAGGCCTGAATCGATATATTTATAAAATGATCCCAACTTAAAACATCATCTACAGGTGTATGTGCAAATATATACCAAAAGAAATTTGTGAGAGAGAGGATTGTAAATGGTTATCTGTGGAAAGTGGGGCATTACAAGCAACCTTAATTTCCTTCTTGATGATGTGCATTATTTTCAAAAATGTCTAGAGTGGATTATGTACTATTTTCATAATCAGAAAAAAATGATGAAAAATATTATTTTAGCAAGTTTGTTTTCTTCTACTTCATAGCACTATTCTGAGATCAGCTACCGGAACAGATGCAGAAGCACTTTAAAAAATATAGAATGATCTACAATTCAAGTGGTAGCATTACTGCTAGTACCTCAGCATTTGAGGTAAACCTCGCTAAAACTTACTCCTCCTCGTCCAAGCTATTTTGAGCATGGAACTGTGACTTTGCACCATCTTGTACAAATTGAAGACACCAGACTTCAAATTCCCCATTTAGAAATAGCAAATGTACAGCAAATAAAATCAGCAATTCTGAAGAAGAGAAACTCATGAAACTGCTAATAAACTAGAGACAGTCACCTCAGATTCCTCCCCACCAAAACCACTTAGGTGGAGAAATTCCACATTGAAAACTCCCCATCAACCTAGATTCAGACATTCCATCATTTCCCACCAGCAGCCCACCCCAGATTTGTCAGAGTGACTCTCAGGGATAGAGCTAATTCTCCTGCCAGTAGCACCACTTCCTATAGACTGCAGCATGCTAATTATGTTACCGAGATTTTAGGGCAAAATGCTGGTAAAATGTTTATCACACTAATAGCTTTGAAGGCGTAAACATTCTGTGTACAAACACAGTGATTCTTTTTATGCACACATTCAGACTATAAACCGTGCTTAACTTGGTGGGCTTCAAATCAGCTTGGCAAGCTGGAGGAGGCTGGGGTCTCTCCACCCAGGTAAGACACATTCACTGAGTCCGCTGGTAAGTCATGACTACAAACTTGAGTGTTTCATTGTAGAAATTGTAAATGCTGAGATGTCCTATAGGTGACCAAGATCCTAATGTTTGTCCTAGAACACAGTTCAAGAAAGGCTTCAAAATAAACAATGTTATTACAGTGACGGTCTTTGTCTCAGAAAGTGATCCATATATTACAATAAGCCATTCAATGA
Source organism: Fukomys damarensis (assembly GCF_012274545.1). NCBI lineage: Eukaryota > Metazoa > Chordata > Mammalia > Rodentia > Bathyergidae > Fukomys > Fukomys damarensis. The sequence goes on from NW_022900932.1 coordinate 15,596,209, forward strand.
CTACAGGCAGGAATAAGACCAGGGATGTAAAGCAGTAGCACAGTAAATGAAAAAAAACTCACAATCATATCTAATATGGAGATAGCTCTTTATAAAAATAATATAATTATAATTATTAATAACATAACATATTCACTTGCATTGTTTAATCTTCACCTAGTTACATACAAGTCTATAAAGGTAGATATGACAAAAACCTAATAACCTCACTTTAAAAAGAAGGAAAATGTTTAAAGAGGTAATTACCAACTTGGCCAAGTTTATAAAGACACTGTAGCTATGAAAGCTAGATTCATAATTCACTTTCCTCGTTTGGGATCCTAACTAACCTACAAGGATGACCAGATACAACCCAACCAGAAAGGACAATCCAAAACCAGTAGGTAAGGTAAGTAAAGATGGTAACTGGGTATTCAAAGGTCATCCTTTGGACTCAAAGATCAAGGAGTTTCCCTACAAAGAAGATAAGAAATGGAAACTTCACCTTCCCAGAAGGCAGCAATGAGTGACTTCACCTGGCTTCTGAATGGAGGCAGGAAAGAGTCATAAACAACTTCATTCTCTCTCTGATTCCTCCTTGTTTGACCCTAGGGCAAATGCTTAGGAACTGCATGTGGGGAAGCTGACCTCTGGAGTTTGAAAGATATATTTCATTCTTTTTTTTTTCCATCTTTAATTGAGTTTATTGGTACATTTTAGGTATACAGTACAGTTACATTCATTGTTGGGATTTTGTACCTCTACATGACAGGTCTTGATTCTCATTCTTCCCCAATTATATGGGGAATGAGAAACAGTAAGTTGCAAACATTCCACCTCTCACAAAAGTTGATATACAAGCATGAGCATTCCATAAAATATATGTAATAAGTGAGAAGAGGACCCAAGTAAATAAGGAAAGATCAAAAAAGAGGTATGAGGCAGCCACATTCAACTCTTTGCTCTTGAAAATTTAAATGAATACTCCTTGAGAACAAACTAAAAAATGCTAAGCTTGAAGTGTTGAGTGGCAGGAAGAATTATGGGTTATTGTACTGTCAAAATGCCAGACAGCTGTATGTTGAGTTGCTGCGTTATTTAGACAATCAGAAACTTGGAAGCTAATGTGACATTTTTTTTTTTTTTGGTGTGAAAGCTCTTGACATGCATCACGATAATTTCTAAAGGGACAAACTGTTATATGAAAAACACAGTCCTTTCTGGAGATGGTCTCATAGGTAGAAGAGCCCCAAACAGAAGGGCAGGGCATCAACAATTTGGGCTCCCCAGAGATGAGCACCATTTTCTTCCTGCTTAGTCTAAGAAGTGATTGTTCCCACAAAGTTTCAAGCACCCAGTCTCTCTTCTCCCACTCCTGGCCCATAAGGAGTCCAAAGTAAGGTGGGTGCCTGACTGCAGCCCAAGCTGGGCCAAGGGACATCTCCTTCACTCCCATCTGGAAGAACAACGTTACAGTCAAGTTCAGCAGGCAGTAATGGAGACCACGGACTATACAAACCCAGGGATAGATGGGGGTTACAGTACTGTCTGCAAGTTGGTGATGAGAGAGAGAGAGAGAGAGAGAGAGAGAGAGAGAGAGAGAGAGAGAGAGAGCGAGCCTGTAGGTACGTATGAACAGAAGATGGAATGGAGTCACGGGTATCCTCCTCTGACTTTCAGGGTGGTCTCTAAAGGCCACAGAGTGGGAAGCAGAATACATAGGTGGTCCCTGAAATTCTACCTTGATTGCTTTGACAAAAATTAAACACAAATACCTACTGGGACAAGAAGCATATTTGGCTTCTATCAGTAACCTGTCAGGGTGAAGGGAGAATGGAGAACTGCTTTCTATGGGGTAAAAACAGATAGGTGTTAGGGATCCAGATCAAGGAGGGGGCATAAAAAAGGTAAGTAGGCAGAAAAAGCCAGCAAAAAGTCCTGATCAGAGTAACCAGCAGAGAAAGTCTGTGCAGATCCTTCCCCTGGATTGCATTTTAATCAAAAGGAAAGCAATCTGAATTAAGACAAGAAGGAAGAGCTAGGGAGTGATAGGGTAAAGCAGTGCTCCTCTCCTAAGAAGCACTTCTAGTCACTAAGCACAGATCCTACGCTGGATGCTGGAATTTTCAGATTTCCCTTCTGTACGATCCCAGCTAGGGCTGCAGACCATGCCAAGTCTAGGAAGAGGACAACTCATTTTTTAGGCAGAAATCACTCAGGCTGAAAGATAGCTCTCCTATCCCACCTCCACATCAGTCCCAATATGAGTTGCAAGTAAAGACACTCTTCTTTTCTCACCTTACTAATTTTTATTTTGATTTCATAGTTAACCTAAAAGTTAATACTCTATAACATGAATACTGAAAGTTGGCATGAAGTCAGAAGACTGATGAATTCATTTGGAGCTGATTCTAAGAACTGAGCTCTCTGGGTAAATACAATACACTATTTGGGTAAATACAATGATGTGCCTTCTGCCTTCACTGCACAGGAAAGAGGCTCAATACAAACCCACTCACCAGCCTGTGGGGAGCTAGGTCCCCACAGAGGTCTCTGGACCTCCCAGAATGAGCCTATCCACTCATGCTCCCACTTACAATCAAACTAAGAGACTCAAAGTGTGCTGAAATAAAGGTAGTTTCTTTCTCCAGGATCAGGGATTATTTTCCTCTTAAATTAGGAAATTTTACCATGTAGCAGATTAGAATGGCAGGTGCACTGGACAGAAATTTCATTTTTACCAATTGTTATGGGATTAATTCTTGCCAACAATGCCCATATATGAAGAACTAGGGAATGATCTACCCAATTCTATCCAACTCTTGCTACATTCATGACAGTGCACACAGAAATAGACAAGGAATTCCTACATTAGATGGAAAGACTATTTTCCCCAATTGTCTAAATGTTGACTGTCAATCAATACTTTTCCTGAGCTTCATACTTTAAACACAAGTCTTTATTTGTGATATCATGAGTCTGGATTATCCCTGTGAATGGTACCATTCAAGAGCCCATATGAGATGCATTCATACATGTCCAGTGCTCAAAAGCACATGCTTTGGGTCTGCAGAACTTTCTCACTTTTTAGTTTGTGACTCTACAGAGTTTTTAAATCTATCTGAACCTCACTTTTTCTTCATGAGCATGATGGAAAGACTATCACTTACTGATACTTTGTTGGAATTCAGAGATAATAGACATCAAACACATGGCCCAGGGCCAGAGTCACAGACAATGTTAAATAAGTGAGTTATCAATCATTGTCAATATCACAATCATCGACACATACAGTGTATTGACCTTAGCTCTCTGTATAGCCCATCAGACACACCAAGGAGGTGCAATGCTTTGTTCACTTGAATTTAGTACTCCAAGAAGTCAGCGACATCCGACTGTATAACTGCACATTCTGTAGGAACACTGAGGCTACACATGGTGACAGGGGCAATGTTTCATGATCTAGTGGCATTTGGATTGGAGGCCAAAGATTTACTTCCAGTTATGACTCCCCTTTTCTTGAGCTTGGCCTGGTGGCTTGATTAAAGTAGGCTTTGATTTCCTTCTACAAACAACAAGCCGAGAGGATGTGAATGACAGCACCATTACTTCCCACTCATCAGCCGGGGGAGGCACCGTTCATCAGTCACAGGCTCCTTCCTCTTGGACATGACTGACACTCAGTTTTTTTCCAACTCAGCACTTTCAGAAGCCACCATTATACAGTTACCATATGCAGTAAAAGTTACTAACCATCCCTCAGTAAGATCATCCCCGAGATTCTTATGTGTTATTATTACACGCTGTGATTTATGGTCCATACGATGCATGGAAATGTAGAGATTCCCCCAAATCCTTTAGCTGATGACACAAATGGACTCCCAAGGGCAGACAGAGAGGAGCCTGGGTGGGTAAGATGTACTTATTCCTAGTCCTCTGAGATTCTAGTTTTTCAAATTTCCGATTTAACCTCACTAGTCACCCCTATCTGATGCTCTCTATCTCTTGCTTAACCACTAGCAATATATAAACATACCCTAAAGGTAACTATCTATACGTGTGTGTATATGTTCATATATACACACACACACACACACACA
>NW_022900932.1:15600362-15607556 GCF_012274545.1 Fukomys damarensis
TATATATATATATATATATTCATTCATCTCTACCTTGACTCTTTTGACCTTGCCAGGTTCTCTCTTTAGGCCTCATGCACACAGATCTATGAATTACTTTTGGAAATTTTAAGTTGACATTGTTTTTCTTCATGATGACTTTGTGACACAATAGCTCCATTTTATAGATGAGAAGCCAGAGTTCCAGAAAACTCCAACAACTGTCATCAAAGAGCTCTGCTGCAAGGCCAAGAGTTGAAATCCATACCTGGTTCCCAGACTCATTATACATCTGGTGCCCCCACCAGGCTACCATCCCTGCTGTCCCCAGAAGTCCTCCACACTCACTATCCCCTAGTTCTGATCTTTCCCACATCTCTCACCCAGGTTCCAGCACCCCCTGGCATTTTCCAAGCACACAGTTCACCAAACTGGACCATTTCCTCTTTATTATCTATACAAATATTCTTAATTATTTCTCTTCCAACCCAAAGTACTTATTTCTTATTTATGGGTGTAAATATAAAGCTGGCAGGGCTCATATTTCACGGAAAGCCATTCCAAAGGCATCTAGAGCCTTCCAAATTTAAGGAGCAAGAGAGCTGATTCTCAGCCTGTTTCATTTTAAAGGGGTTTACCATAAATATTAGAATTTGAATTCCACCCAAGTAATGCATTAATAGATACTAAACCATTAATAATTTCTGTACTTTTTCATAAATGGGCAAAGTCCAATAAATAAACTATATCTCTTTCATAGCAGAACAGGGTTAACAAGTATCAAGGAGATTTCAAAGACAAACTACTGGTAGGAGCTGCCAGGAGTTGAGATTCATAATGAAACTACAAATTCTGGAGACCCATTTTTTACTGTCTGCCACGGCAAGTATCTAAAATTAAATGCTAAACAGAAATGTGTCCTGGAATCTGACACATAGCAGTTTAGGTAAACAAGCTCTGAAATTAAAAACAGATTCTAGATAATAAATAAGTCCGTGTGTGGATCTCACTGATAACAAATACTTCTGACTGATAAATCAAGGGCTCTAGCCTCACAGAGCCTTTCTAAATTAGGCCAGATGATTCACCTAAAATATTTCATCTTGTGTCGCCTGTCTTAATGAGAGGCAGTAATGGATAGCTTCTCACCAGTTATGGCATCAGGGCCAAAGGCCTCCAGGCTAATTATACCAAAGATCTGCAGAAACCAGCTGGCCTGGGAGGAGCCCATGGGTGAGGTGTGGGGAATCAAAGGAAATGGGTATTTCACCATGATACTTCTTTCCCAGGTAAATACCCAAAGTCTGTGGGTTTTATCTGCCACCACCCTACTATTCCAGAAGCCTGAGCCAGAGATGTCAAATATCAAAGGAAAACATCTCTGGGGACAGGAAGTGAGCTGAAACTCCACCATTCCTAGCTGTTCCAATGCGGGCAGATCCCTGGATATCTTTGGGCCTCATTTTCCTTCTCTGGAGAGCGGGAGTAAAAACACTGCTCAGCCCACCTTGTGGGAGCTATGAAGAGGAACAAGGAAAAGGTGCACACAGACGCACCTTCCAACTCACAAGACCCCACCCTGCTACCACTGGTGGTAACATTTGGACATTCATTCCCCAGTGTTTATCAAAGACACCTAATGTCAGGTGTAGGAGCACCTCGGTAACTGGAAGAGGCACCCCTGCCCCCAGCCCTTCTGGAGTTAGAATCTGGGAAAGTGAGATGCATACGAAATGTGTGTTGGAGGATGTTAAGGCTGTGGTGAAAAATAGGGCAGCAGAGGGAGCCAGGACAGGAAGGAGGGGACTGCTTTTCACAAGAGTCAGGAATGACCCTACAGAGGGTACCACTTTCAAGTCAAGACCTAAAGGAAGAAAGCGCTTCTCAGATCCTAGGACAGAAAGAAAAGAGAGATCAAGGGCAAATGGATCCCAGCAGCTTCGACAACAGCCTGAGGATTGCTTGTCTGAGGCAGCCAAGGCAGGAGGAGAGAGGACAGCAAGGTGGGAGCAGTGAGGAGGGCAAGTTCTCCCCAGAAATTGAGGGGACTTCTGCATGGAGAAAGAATTTAGCAGAAGAGGACAAAGGTGTAACCTGACATTTCAGCAGATCATGATGTGGCTGCTCTGCTGGGAACAGTTGCCAATCAGAATGATTCTGTTATTCTGTTATTATATTATGATTGCTTTTATTAGAAAACTGTTCTGAGTCGGTGTGAGGGGGAACACTGAGAAGGAGGATAAATCAGGGTCTAGGTTGTGTGCATGTTGTGGGGCAGAGAGGCCAGAACAGGGCCCTATGAGCCCCAAGTCAATGGACATTGGGGAGCCGCCTGGACACACATCCCTGCCTCCAACTCTCACACAAGGCTGTGGAGACAACAGGATAAGGAAAGGCGACAGGGAGGAAAAAGAAAAACTGACTTCTCTCAAATCCTGTGCCTTTGCAGCAGTCACTGAAGCAAGGCAAAGCCCTATGCTTCCCTAAGCCTGGGGTCTCTTTACTAAAAATGAAAACAAAATTTTCTTCTAAAAAGGCAGAGCTTGGTGGAAAGCCAGGACTATATTATATCAGCGTTGGTGTCAGTACAAGTGGCAAACACAGCACCATAAGAAGAGCCAGCTCGCCCCGTGCGTCAGAGCAGAAAGTGATGCAGAGGTCATTCCATTAGTGATCGCAGCTGCTTTTAAAGGAAACACATATAACCTGAGTCCAATTAATGAAAGCATCCCACAATCCTCACCAGAACTAATGTGGAATGAAGGTTTAAACCTTACTCATTCATCAGCTCTGGGGTGCACTGTGGTTTAAAATCTCAAAGGTACTTGCTAGATGCTGAATGAAAGGAACTGTGACTCAGCGTTCTTTTTTCCGGACTTCTGGTGACTTGGCATTTTGTCACAGAGCTGGGCTGGGACAGGCAGAGCACCTTCACTGAATTTCTACACTTCTGCAAGGAGTGGGCAAGTCCCCAAGCAACATGGACAAAGCTCAGTGCTACCAACAACCGACAAAGCTGAGATTTTCACAGGCAGAGCCACCTGGCATGACTGAAGTGGTGACAGAGATGGGGTGGGCTGAGGGTGCCCAGTTTTGATGCCAGCCAGTGGCATTCTGGCCCACTGGGTATAACACAGGACTGGATCGTTCATACAACCTGCGCAACTTTTGCTATACTATGTCCCACTATTACCCTTATTTACTTGTTTGTGCTTTAAACAAGTAGGGTAATTCACAGTTCTTGGGGCAGTCATGCATTTGACAATGCCTTTATTTCAGACATTTTTGATTGTCCTAATTTTGGGGAGAGGATATGGCTTCCCATGGATGAAGACCAAAGATGCTGCTAAATAACTTATAATGTACAGGACTGGCACCCCACAAAAAACAGAATTATCTATTTCAAGATAACATTAGTGCCAAGGCTAAGAAATCCCACTCTAGGTTGACTCAATTCTCCTTATATTTATTTCAAAAGAAATCATAGGTAAGTACCACAAAAGGAAAGACAAGGGTCAGCTGTCTTAAACAGAATGTATTCAGAGACATATCTACAGTCTGAATAATATTCAGTTTCAGTTAGACATAATGGCCCACTAAAGACTTTAAGCATGAGGACAGCTCTCTTTAATAAAAGAAAACAAAATCCATGTGTAAAAGAAATGCTGAAGACATATCAGCTCCAAATGAGACTTTCTTTTATTGTGATAGAAAGAGAATTGAAAGATGGTTGCTTTTCTCCATGTGATTAATGATGTTACCATGCACCTCCAAAGTCCTCTCGGGGACCACCAGCCAAAGGTGATAATAGTAAAGGGAATCTCAGTGAGTCTTGTCAGACCCCAAAGGTCATTATTATTTTGGCTATTTAGTGACAAAAAAAGCTGCAAGAGGCAACAGTAGTAAGAAGTTGTTGTTACCTGCATTGTAAAGCTCTCAGGAAGCTGTCTAGGGTGAGATGCTAATATTAAGATGTGAGAGGAGTGGGAAAACCCTACTCAGAGATTCATCAGTGGCAGAGGGTTCTTTCTGCATAGACTGACTGATGAAGTTCTTTCCAGACAGCTCTGGAGGTGCAAATCAATGAAAACACAGCTGATTCTGTAGGTATCATTCTACGAATCACATTGCATACAACACTAGTACTGTAAGAAAAGTACTTGAGGATCACAGAAGGTAGATGTAGTGCCTGGTTTAACACTCAAAGGTTTTCTTACTACCAAATTTCTAGGGGCCCTGCATGTGACAATATGGGTTGTGACTCCCAAACCTCCTGTCCCCCAGGGAAAAAAGAAACAACTTCTCTCAAAGTCACCAAGACACATGCTGTTTTCTTATGGAACAACTTGTCAACCTCGGTATTCCAGGGGGCACAGCTAGAGTCTGCTAACAGGTTACTTTTAAAAAGTCTTCATTCTAACTCTCCTTCTGAACTCTCAAGTTCTCCAAAATAACAGATATTAGAAATAGTTAAGATGTATGGGCCTAAATAACCATATTCCTTGATTCTCTAGCCTAGAACAAAAGCAATGCTCTGAACTGAAAATGTCTAGAAACATCTGGACCAGCCTGTACTGATGCAAGAGCCCTGTACCACATCAGTTTCGTCCTTCAGTCTGAGCGCCCAAAGCAATGGACAGGCTTGGGCTTCCCCAGTTGTGTATTCATCATCATGTCAGTTACTCTCTTGAGACCACTTCCAGCTCCATCCCATCATTCTTTGGCAGGTCTCTGCCTACCCAGCATGTATCCACATTTCTTTAGAATGAGTGAGAGGTGCATACCTGCTACCCATCATCCCAGTCCCTGAGTTCTGGGGACTCATTCCATGCCAGGCTCCACACAGGAATGTGACCATTGGCCAACCAGTTCATCAGATCACACAGTCTACTGAGACTGTTAAGGATGTCACTCAGGCACGGAATCACTAGTAAGAGGAACCTTTTCTAACTAAAGAACATATGATCCTTGAGGGTTGGTGTCTTCTTGCTAGCTGACAGGGACACTTGCCTGTGAATTAACAGTAAAGTGGCCACTGGGACTTCCTCATTTGAGCTTACAGCTTGGCCATCCCTATGGTCTTATCTACCCCTGGACTTTTAAAATATATGAACCAACAAATTTCATGTTAACATAAGCTGAGACCCTGGTTAATAAAATACAATATGCTGGTTGCAATGGTTGGTATCTGTAACACTCCCTTGTTTATTTTCTCTCCTGTACTTTCTAAAAGTACCTTTTCTAGTCACTTCCTTTCTCATTTTTGAGTCTTCCTCAGAATGCCCTCTCAAAGTCAGAAAGAAATAATACAGCAAATATTCTGCTAACCTCTCACCTCTGCCCCACAATGAGATAGTCCATCTCCAAATCCTTTATCTAATTCCTCCCCATCTGGGAAGGACAAGTAGTTTGGCCACAACTAAGTACCTACACAGGCCCTGGACACGTAGGCTATTACTTTATTAATACAAACAACTAGAAAATAATTTAATGTTCACTATTATAATTCAGGTTTTTGGGTCTCGGACTTCAAGATGAACCTTTAATTTCAGTAACTGAGGTTCATTAAGAATGCTCTTTGGGAAAAGGATGAGGAAGAGTTTACCACACCATGCCCTGGAGTCCACTCTTCTCAAACTGGGATGGGGACAAAACTGACAAGGCAAAACATGTCACCTTCTGAAGGTGAGTTTCAAAATGTAAAATGCATGCTCAGGAACTGAGAATCACCACCTTCACCATCAAGTCTGCCCACAAAAAGGTGGTTTGGACTGGCACACCATTGGAGCCCTTTGCCTGGCTGTGGAAAAGCACTTGGCTTATGCAAGATGGCATTTTCCCTGGATCCCCCAAACAAGACTACAGAAAAAAGTGGTGAACTAGGTCCACTCCTGCCCAGACTGCTTGAAGAAAGTGTCCTTCCCACTCTAGGGAAGCATGTAGCACAGCTTCCCTTGTACCGTGACCAACCACAAGGCTGCTTCTCTCAGCAGGCCTGGCAGACCTTCTCCGGGAGAACACGGCACAGAGAAGGTGGTTGCTCCATGGCTGTGACTGCTCCTCCTGTCCTGCAGCCTAGGTCCCATCAGGGAAGCTCTGTGTAGGCCCGATCTCTTGTCTCTTTCTTCTCTTCAGCTGCTGGCTTGGAACTCTTCCCTGCAGGGCACAGATTCCCCAGGAAATCCAGGCAGCCTCTATGGCAGGATCAGGCAGATTTCTCTAGACACACAGCCAGCACTTACTATCTTCTTGCTGCACAAGGATGAGCTCAACAAGAGCCCAACTGTACTGGCCAAGCACTGGCATTTTTGAAGGAAAGGTGCACCATGTAATATGTCCAGACATTAACAAACAAATGTGCGTGACCTCAGGGCACATGCCCAGTACCCCACAAAGCAACATTCTCCAAGGATCCCCTACTTTGGAGCTGCCTAGCCTGCTTCCTGAAATGAGCAGCATAATAGAGATAACAGAAGACTTGAGAAAAATGGAAGTGCTCTGGGAAAACATACGGATGTTTGTATATGCACACACAGGCACACATCACACACACACACACACACACACACACACACACACACACACGATATGGATTATGACTGGAATGGCCTCCACAAGCCTCATGTGTTCAGAGATGGGGCCTTGGAAGGTAACTGGATCTCGGGAGCCCTGTACTCATGGGTGGATTCACTCATGGGTGATGTCACTGGGGGCAGAACCTGGAAGGGTGGCTCTCCCCCCACACCAGGCCCTCCCTTCCCGCTCTGTTTCCTGCCCACCATGACATGAGCAGCTTCCCTCTGTCCATGCCCTTCTACCATGGAGTTCCTGCCTTTGAGTCAGCTGATCAGGGCTGTAACTGTGAACCAAAATAAACCTCTCCTCCTCTGAGTTGTTGGTGTCAGGTATTGTCAAGGTATTGTACCTCAGTGACAGAAAAGTGACTAAGACATGTGTGTGTGTGTGCGTGTGTGTGTGTGTGTGTGTGTGTGTATACTACATTTAAAATGCGTACCTTCTAAACAAAAGTGATTTGGGGATATATATGCATACGTGTGATATCATGTACACATAATATACTCTGTCACGAATTGCTTGACAATGGAGATGCATTCTAAGAAATGCATCATTAAGCAATTTTGTCATCATGGGAACATTGCAGAGTGTACTTACACAAACTAAGACAGATGCAGCATTACTAGATGATATAATCTT
>NW_022900932.1:15607950-15625450 GCF_012274545.1 Fukomys damarensis
CACACACACACACACACACACACACACACACGATATGGATTATGACTGGAATGGCCTCCACAAGCCTCATGTGTTCAGAGATGGGGCCTTGGAAGGTAACTGGATCTCGGGAGCCCTGTACTCATGGGTGGATTCACTCATGGGTGATGTCACTGGGGGCAGAACCTGGAAGGGTGGCTCTCCCCCCACACCAGGCCCTCCCTTCCCGCTCTGTTTCCTGCCCACCATGACATGAGCAGCTTCCCTCTGTCCATGCCCTTCTACCATGGAGTTCCTGCCTTTGAGTCAGCTGATCAGGGCTGTAACTGTGAACCAAAATAAACCTCTCCTCCTCTGAGTTGTTGGTGTCAGGTATTGTCAAGGTATTGTACCTCAGTGACAGAAAAGTGACTAAGACATGTGTGTGTGTGTGCGTGTGTGTGTGTGTGTGTGTGTGTGTATACTACATTTAAAATGCGTACCTTCTAAACAAAAGTGATTTGGGGATATATATGCATACGTGTGATATCATGTACACATAATATACTCTGTCACGAATTGCTTGACAATGGAGATGCATTCTAAGAAATGCATCATTAAGCAATTTTGTCATCATGGGAACATTGCAGAGTGTACTTACACAAACTAAGACAGATGCAGCATTACTAGATGATATAATCTTATGAGACCACTGCCTTACATGCACTTTGTTGTCAACCAAAACATTATGTGGTCGTGCGATTTGGGGAGTGCTGCAGACCTTTAGGAAGAAGGGCCTGGTGGAAGGTCTGTAGGGGTGGGTCCCTGGGGAAGACTGGGGGTTCTGGTTTCTATATTTTCTTTTGCTTCCCGGCTAGGTTAAAAGTTTGTTCTACTATATGCTCCCCACTTCTGCCATTTCTACCAGAAGCCTAATAAGCAATAATCACACAAACATAATATCTTTGAAACCCAGCAATGTCACAATGTCAAGTGCATTTGAATATTCTTTTGTAGTGTTCTTATGTTTAGAGAATCACCAAAATAGGGCTGAAATTTTCAGAAGTTAACCCAGGTATATTCTCTGCAGTAACTGATCCTAACCTTTGTCTTGTGACGATTTGGAGGTGGGGGGGTGAATTAGCCCCAGTTTACCCACAGAAGTGGAGAAGCCTGGATTCTGACTGTGGAAAAAGCAGTAGAGCTCTTTTCTAGGAAAATGTGACACAGAGTGGTGAGAGCAAAGATGGTCTAGCAGTGGTGAAGGGCAGTGGGAGGGAGTGAAAGTGTGATGTGCACAGATCCCCTCTTCCCACGCCATCTAGAACAGGCAGAGGGATCAATCTTCCACCTAGGAAGGGATTAGAAGGCCTTTTCTTCCTTCTTCCTTCCATCTCTCCTCCTTCTCTCCATACTAAGTCCTGGGGCCAGCAATGGGCAGTCCTCACTGTGAGTGGATGGAAGGCTGCTTTCTCAATGCAGTCCACAAAGGAGGTGTGAACAAGAGAGCATTGCTTCTTATCCACACAAGACACAGGCAGTGTTTTGCTGCTGAAACCAGAGGACAGGCCATGTGGAGATGTTCAGGGAGCCACAATCAGTTCCATTCCTGGTCAAACAAAGGGAGTTTGAGTAGCAAACTATTCTCACCAGAGTTCACCTTGGCAATGGGTCACAGCACAGACCAGTATTCTCAATCCCCGTGTTTATATTTTGTAATAGCTTGTGTCTAGATGTCCTCCCAAAGCCTCTTAGAGTCATAGGTGGAGCTTTTTCAGAGGAACTGGATCTAGAGTGTGTGGTCTTGGGATTGATTCATGGTGCAATGCTAGGATCAAGGGCAGTAGGATTAAGGGTGTGAGTGCTGCCCACTCTAAGTAGCCTGGACAAGATACATGGAATAGAAAGAGCTGTGGTCATCACTTGCTTGCTCTCACCTACCTGCTTACCATGCACTATTTGTCCTCTGCAATGCTTCCCTGCCCTTCTGCCTCTCCTTGGAGCCAGCCAACTGTGGACTGAAACCTCCATGAACTGTAAGCCAAATAAATCTTTCCTCCTTTAACTCTGGGTGCCGGGTATTTTGTCCCAGCAGAGAGAAAAGTAACTAAGACCCATTCTAACAATGCACACAAATGCGTGAGAAGAGAATTTGAACACTTTTAAGGGCAAGAACGCCTTTTAATGTCCCCAAACCTCCAACCTTTCATTCTGTCACAGAGAGACCAACCAATCCTGCTACACAGAATTTTGTATTTGACACTCTCCTCTCATAGTTGTTCATGAAAAAAAAAAATATCAGACTACTTGGTGAATAAAACAGAAACCAAAACCAAAAAACCAAAGAATTCCATTTTATTGAGCGGGTATGAAAGCTTACATCAAAGACTTAATATGTATCGTCTCATTTGATTCTCACAATCAAGCATAGCCTAAAAGGAAGACACCCAACAAGTAAGCAGTGGTGAAATTCTTGCCCATGTGCTGTTCCGTATCCTAGGATACTAAATCTATCCAATATGGCCTGAAGGAAAAACATAACTAACCATTTCTCTATAAGAGGGGCTCAGCTGCTGATGGCACTGCCTCCTCCAATCCTCTAGAATCTCAGAGATCTATCAACACTGGTTGGGCAAAACCAGAACAGCCACCAGGAAGAGAAAGACAACAAGCTGCTCGCGTGTCTGATGAGCACTTGCATGTGTGCAATCGTATACATTCCCTCAGAAATTGCAGATATGGCCATGCCCTTCGGATGCTTACATTTTAACTGTACAAACTGACACACATGAACTATAATGGAGAAAAATCCATGCTCCAGTATGTGGTACAGACTCCATCCCCTTCAGGAGCCCAGGAGACAGAGTTCAAGGAAGCCCCTCATCAATAAAATGGTTAAGAACTGCTTTGGATCTGAAAGACCAAAAGCTCAAATCAACATGACATCACCCAGCTGTGTGATCCTGAGATGTTAATCTCCGTGAGCCTCGGTCTCCTCCCAGGAAAACATGCATCACCTATTTTTTATCAGAAGAAGTAATCAGACTTGTAAAATGTGTCGTCTTGGTGAAAGTCACTTGGAATACCAAGAAATAGGATCCTTACCACCACCAGATTTACCAGTTTCCTCACTCTCAGAACCCCAGCCACACTCAGACACTAGGAGGTGAATGGGGAGCCCTGTTTCTTCTTATTTTGAGATGACAGTCAGAAAGATTCCCAGCAAAACAGCAAATGAAAGACCGAGAAAGACTTTCTGACTTAACGCATCTGAATTTTTAATTTAGTGCCTATGTCCCGTTAACTGTCCTACCACAGTTTTAGCTGACCAACAGTACAAACTGAATGACTCAATGACTAAATGCTTTCACAGGGTGAAAACCGGCCTGGGGCCTGTGGATGGCTGCATTCCCACATTACTCATATCTACCTTGTTCAACACAACCCAAGCTCTCCCTGCCTTCAAGTGGAAGTTGACTGACACAGCAGCCAGTGTGGCCAGCAGCAAAAGCAGAAGAGGCAGACCCACATCAGTCTGTAGTTATATCCAAGCCTGTGTCCTGCCCTATGGGCTTGCCCTGAGAAAGATATTTGCCCTGTTCGAGTCCCCCATTTTCTTATCTACAAAACAGGGAGATGAATACCTTCCTCATAAGGCTGCAGAAAGGCTGAAATATAATGTATGTAAAGGGCATGTCTAGAAGAATCCCTGCCACACAGTAGGCGCTTAATAATTTAAACTCCCAGAAGTATGCTCATATCCACTTTTATGTGTGTATGTTCTCTCTCTCCTTTCTGTTCTAAATAAAGTAAGATAGAAGCTTGATCCCTGTATGATAATCCCTCAAGGGGCTTTCATGCCTGCTCCCTTTGGAGACATCCACCAAACACCAGTTCAAGCTGCCCCTTGATGAGTCTCATGTAATCATGGCATTGTGGGTAACAAATGGGCTCCTCAAGTCATTAAGGCTGGTGTCATCTCAGGCAGAATCCAGGCTTCCAGATATGTTTCTCCATCAACCAGAACAACCAGTTGATAGAGACCAAGTGCAAGAGCTATAGAGTAGTGACCCATCAAGGCAATGGGCAAGGGCCACACAACCTCACCATTCAGCCAGGATATGGAACTCTGGGGACTCAGGGAATGTGAGAATCCAAGTGCGGTCACCCTGCAAGGCAAGGGGAGAGTCATCCCCTGAGCAAACCCCAATCAGCTCAAAATGCACTCAGCCTACTTTTTGTCAGCAGAGCCCCCATGAACTCTGACCTGCAGGTGACGCTGATTGGAATGAAGGTGCTAAGCATAGGAGGACATTCATAAGATCTACCACAAAAAAGGGAGCACAAAGTAAGAAAAGACACTGAAAACCAGTTTCACAAACATTATATTTTGGCACAGGGCAAATTAAGGCTCCCAGACTTTCAAGTGGGTATGCACTGCCTCACCCCTGTGTGAGAGACAGAGAAGGCCAATAGTTATCCTTCTCTTGCTTTATATATTCACTTCCTAAAAGACTAAGGAGCCACTGCAGAACAATGTCCAGTCAAAGCCAAAGAAGCCGTTTCAGTAGCAGAGTAACTATAGTACCTGGAAACCCATCACAGTTGACAAGTGAAGGAGAAAAGGAAAAAGACTCTGCTGACAAAAAAGATGCAGCTAACTGCCAGAGTCCAGCCTTCTGCTTCTGTGAGCCCACCTTCCACTTTCCAACCAATCCCACAAAGATTCATATCTCAGCCTTTAAAAACCCTGAACCACCCAAGGTTGGGAGCTCAGCTTCCAGAGGGACACTAGTCCCCTAAGTCTCCTCACCAGTGTAGTCCTTCCTGAAATTCTCAGCTCGGCATTGCTCTTTCAGCAGGATCCTTGCAACATTTCAATACCTAAAACATACCTCCTGCTTAGGGGATTAAATTAAATGTCCAAAAAGCAAACCAACACGCATACTTATACAGATTTTCTAAGAAATTGCTGCTTAAAAATGAAAGTGAAATCTAAAACAATCTAGTAAATATCTAAATTAAGAATCTGTTTTGTCTTCCAGCAGGTATAGCATGTCTGGTTTAACATTTAGCTCTCTAATCCATTTTTATTTTAGTTTAGTACACGGTGACAGACATGGGTCTAGAGTGAATCTTCTGCATGTGGACAGCCAGGTTTCCAACATCATTGATGGAAGAAATGCTCTTTCTTCCATTGTGTGTTTTGGCTCCTTTGTCAAAGATCAAATAGCTGAATGTACTTTGGGTTGTTTCTGCATCCTCTATTCAAGTTTAAATTATCATATGGGTTCTCTTACATGAGAAACCCACAGTAAAAATGAACACCCAAGTAAAAGATAGATAATAGGAAGTAGCGAGATAAATCATTGTCCAAAGAGAAGGAGATTAAGAGATGAAGGAAATGGGGAAGGAGGGGAGGAGAAGGAAAGGGGACTGAAAAGGGAAAGAGGATGTGTTATGTAGATGTACCAACCTCCCCCAAAGAATGTAGACATCAGTACTGCAAATGGACAAAAAAAGTAAGTGGATCAAAAGATGGATGGAGGGGAGAAGGAAGGAAGGGAGAGGGGTTTTAAAAACAGAAATAAGATGCAGTACGTACATGTACCAACTTCCCACAAGGAATGTGAACAGCATGGACCACAAACATGTGCTAATAAAGAAAAGGATCTAGATAAAAAAGAATCTAAAAGGGAAGCACTTTAATCAACAATACATAAAACTTGCAACAGTGCAACTTGCTAACACTTATAACTACCCACAAATATGCTTGATGTTTGTGATTAGATAACGTTTGGCAGCCAGCTTTTGTGAACTCACAATTAAAACCTCTAGGAAAGCAGCCTATATGTGCACCAACAGATGAATGGATGAAGAAACTGTGGTATTTACATATCATGGAGTACTACTCTGCCATAAAGATGGATCAACGTGAATGATTTGTAGGAAAATGGATGAAGCTTGAAACCATATTGTTAAGTGAAATAAATCAGACATGAGATTAAATATCACATGGTTTCTCCTACATAAGAAAGCCAAAATGCAAATAAAAAGCAAAATAAAAGATGGATAATAAGAAGTAGGGAGACCCATCTTTCTCAAATGGAAAATGGATCAAGAGATGGAGAGAGGGAGAGGGAGGGAGGGGAGGAGAAGCAGATGAGAAAATAATTAAGATGTGTTATGTACATGTACCAACTCTCTGTAAGGAATGTAATCATCACATGCACTGTGAACATGTACTAACAAAAAATAAAAACAAAACCTCTAGGGGAGAAGGATATCACGCAGTAACTGGGCTGCCTACTTGTCACCAAAGGGTTAATATTAGGGAAGGTATCGACTAGTTTCATACTGGTTGCTAAGCAATACTCCTTCCTTCCCTCAATGGTCTGAGAGAGAGGATAAAATAAGGGCAGAAAATGAGAAATGTGGGAAAAATAGGAAAGTGAAATTCAATGGATCATAAGGTACAATTTGCAGGAAGTATAAAAGAGGAAATAATTCTTGCACGATGTACTAAGACATCAGTTGCTTTATGACATCACAAGAGTAACACATTGAGCCTGCAGCTCCAAAGACAGAGAAGAGAGTGGAAGATGAATGTCCCCTAACCCCAGCATCATGCTGCTTATACACAGTTCACACAGCCAAAAACACATGGGGTCTGTGGGTGACAGCAAACTGACCTTGCGTGACAGATCGTTATAGCAATAACAACAACAACAACAATAATAATAATATCTCTCAGGTCCATGAGGCCCAACCCATCCTTATCCACTGTGATTCAGTGTCCAATTCCTTCGGGGTCCCTTTGTTCCCTTTACAACTGAAAGGCCCCTGCGAAGTGAGACACTCGGCAATGCTGAGTCAGTACCATGTCCAGACACTGGGCTGGGTGCTGGCGGGGAAGAGGTAGAGCCCCTGCGTAATCACTCAGCAGTGTGCTTGGTCCTTTCCATCACCATCTGTGTCCCATTTCTGCCAGGACTCTGTGGTGGAACGATTTAGAAACCCTACAGAATGGCCTAGGAGAAGTCCTAACGGAGCCTCAGGCTGCTGGACTGTTTCCTGCCTTGATCTCCATCATGAATTGTTCCTTAGAGTGAAAACCTCAGGTCAGAGCTGAAGGTCAGGGAGGCTATGTGTGTGTGGATGCAGGGTCTATCTGGGAAATCTCTGTATCCCTCACTCAGTTTTGCTGTGAAATCAAAATTATTCTTTAAAAATAGTCTTTCTTAAAAGCAAAGAGACAAAGTAAATTATTGAGGAAAAAAAACTTCAACTCAAGTAGCCTATTCTAGTCTCTCTTGCCAGAGAGAGGTAAGACATGAGTCCATTAATGTCCACTTTTATAGACTAATTTATTAGGCTAGAAACTGTCACCTGCTGTGTCCTGTGGGAACCTGGATGCTGGGCAGGTCAATTGCACAGAAGGGAGAGGCTAAGTCAGGCACAAATAAACTAGTTGGTGATTGGTGACTGGGTGTGGGAAGGAAATGGGGAGAAAGAGAAATCAGAGGATCCTGGAGATAAGAGAGGAAGGAAGGACTGCTGGACATCGTTTCGGTGATGGGAAGACAAAAAGTTAGAATGCCACATGGAGGGAGAAGGGAAGGGCTTTTGATAGCAGGGAAGGCATGGATGGTGGTCTCATGTTCATATGTGATGCTGGGTGATTTGCCTAACACATCCCAGACTATGTTTCTCCATCCATAGAACAGTAAGAACACTTAGAATGTAGCACTGGGAGAATTAATGGTGATATATTCAAAGCAAGCCCCACGGTACCTGGCATACAGTAAATGGTCAATAAACTCTAATCAATGTTATTATCATATATGGAACCACTTTAAATTACAAAGCACTAGTTCAACTGTTAATAAAACTATTATTTATAGCTGTGTCTAAGATTGGTCTTGGTTAACTGCCAACCTCATTCCTCTAAGCCAATGTTTTCCTAATTTCAGACATGTGCGTACCACCCTCATGATTTCTGTTCTATCCAAATCCCATCTCTTGTAATTATTATTATTAATAAAAAATAGCATAAAGCATAATAACAACAATAACAAGACTAATGTTCCTGAACTACTTATCTCCTGTCAAGCACTATTCTAAGAGCTCTCTAAATAATAACCGTTTGATTTTTTTTTTTTTTTGGTACTGGGGATCGAATTCAGGTCCTTGCACTTATGAGGAAGATGGCAGAACCACTGAGCTAAATGCCCAGCCCAATAACTCTTTGATCTTTACAGAAACTCTAATGCCATTTTTCAGATTTAAAAACTGAGGCATGGGAGGGCCAAGATCATTAGACCAAAGTGCAGATTCATACTCACAGAGTCTGGCCTCCAAACCCACATGTAGCCACTATTCATAATGCCCCTTTCATCTCTGTATGCCTGCATTTAATTTTCAAACTGACTCACATTTAGACTTAAAAAAATATTATGTCACTCTGTGCCATCTATCTGTGAAATCCTGGGCCTGATATGCTAGCTATGATCTTGGTGCATGCAAGAAAACAACTACAGTATTATATAGACAAAAATATTTCCTTGTACCACCTAAATAAACTTTCAGAGGCTGGCCTTTTATACACCTGGGAGTTCGTTCTATCTCTCCCAAAAAACTATGGGACAATGCTAACCCTGCCTGGCAGTGCCCTCTTCAATACCCATTCTCTACCTCCCCTTTGCAAAAGAAAATGGACTTTGATCAGGCACATGGCTGCCAAGATGAACTATATTTTTCTTTTCAGCTAGGGCTCTGTGAATGAGCTCTGCCCAATGGGATGCAAAGGGACATCCTAGGTGGGACGTAGAGGACTCCTAAAAGGGAATGAGCCTGTTCTTCATTCTGTCCTCTTTGCTTTTGAGAATGAGCACATGGGGAGAGTGATGAGGGATAGTCACCATCCTGAGTCACAAGAAATATGCCAAGGATGTCAGCATCCCAGAGAGGGAAGGAGGGTCATGAAACTATCACATCACCCCCATCCTACCTACTACCTCTGTACCTTTTTTATAGGCAAGAGAGCTAAATCTCTATCTACAATGTTAAGACACTATTGAGATTTTCCACTGCATGCAGCTGAACTTCATTCTATAAATATATCATCCTTCCCTCACTCCAGCATCTCTTCCCTCTTCAACCAAAACTCAATCAGAAAATGATACCCAGAGGAAATGTCTCCTAAGTAGTGCTCAACAGGCTGAGTTCTGGACAGTAACTACTGCCATTTATGTGTTCATTTAGGAGCACTCTGCTCCAAACACTTTATTTATGCTATTCTAGTTAATACTCCCAACATGCCTACCTGATAGGGACCACATAGTCACACGTAACAGAAACTGAGGCACAGACCAGTTGAGTATCTAACATCACACTATTAGTAAGTGACAGAGCCAGCATTTAAACCCAGTAATATAACCCTAAAGGGTGAGATCTCAACCTTAACGCTTTTTCTCCAAAATTAAATACATCAGAATGGGCTTTCTCCTTGAAGACCCTTTGCCACTCTGTCTAGGAAGATCAAAACAATTTGGCCTCCAGAAATTATGCTGGGAGCCCCAAAGAGATTCTTTTTGTCATTATATCAATACCACATTTTAAATAAGACCAAATGAAAGTTGGATATTTGAGCATAAATGTCTGTTGGGTGATTCATTTTGTGGGTGGAAGGTATTTTAAAAGATGGCCAAAAGGAATAGCCAGAAAATCTTTGCTCCAGACCCTCAGGAATTCCACCTAGCTCCCCAGGTACCCTGGTCAGAGCAGGACACATACCCCCCACCCCAGCCATCACAGAGTTAACTCATATTTCTCAGGCCTGGCACATGTTCAGTCAAAAACCTGGCTGAGTGCCTGTTGTTTACTGAAGCTGGAGAAGAAGCATCTGCAACATTACGAAAAGCATATTGTAAAAGGCAACACATGCAAATTAAACCTCTTGAGCTATGAGTAAATTGCTGGGAAAATTTATAACTCATTTAATAAAACTTGAAGTAAATACATAGCCTGGCTCCCAGGGAAAACAAAATATTTCCCACAATCCTCTCTTCTGAACAAAAAAGAAATAGAAGAAGAAAAGGGAAAAAATAGAAAAGGACCATCAAGCTAGAGGTTCTGTCAAGTACTAAGGATAAATAGCAGCACAGGCAGTGAGCAAATCCTACTTGGGATCATGGGGCATTCAACACCCAAAGGGCAGTGCCACACTCTCCACTCTGGGAGGTACGTGACAGCATCCAGGCCAAAGCCATTTCTCCAATAACCTATCATTGTGCTCTCCCAACAAGGCTCGTCTGGGCATCTTCTGTTCTTTAATCCATCCAACAAGTATTTGCCCAGTGTTTACTAGAGAGGCAATGAAATGTGGTGATTAAGAACACATGGTATGGAGCCCATTGCCTGGCCTCTAATCCAGTCTTTGTCACTTACTAGCGCTATGACCTCAGGCTATTGTGTTAAGCCTCTGTGTTTGTTTCCTTACCTGTAAAACAGGAATAACAATGATACCCCCATTTTATGGTCATTGTGAAAAATGAACAGGTTGATATACATAAAGTGTTTAGAATAATGTCTAGCAAATAATAAATTTTGGGGAATATTAGCTACCTAGTTTGTATGAGCTGGTGTCATGGTCCAGCCATTCTGCTAGGTGCACGGGGTACAAGATCAAAGGCAGAAAAGGCCCCATGTTATGGAGATCAGATTCCACTAGGATAGACAATAGAAGACACAGGGATAAGCAACACCTTTTAAGACAATCACAGGTGGTCTGGAGAAAACAAAAAAGAACAAGAGACTGGACAGAGATGGCTCCTTGGGAGTGAGAACTCCATGTTACAGTTGGCAAAGCAAGTCTCTTTGAAAAGGTGACATTTGAACTGAAACAGTAACAAGGAACCCACTTAACCAAGAATGTCCTACACAAAAGGAGTATCTTCTTAAATATTCTAAGACAGATTTGCACTCTCTGAGTGAAAGCCCCCAAGGCCAGAATGCACAGAACTAGGGGCAGTCTGTGAAATGTGGTGGGACAAGAAGACAGGACAAGAACAGACTATGTCCTACTAAGGACATGGCAGAACTTGGGATTTTACACCAAATGCAACAGGTAACTGCTGCAGGGAGTCAGACACCACAGTGACTGGACCCAACTAGTAGTTTAAAAGCTTATTCTGGCTGCCACATAGTGAATGGACTGCATGGAGCAAAGAGGGGACAAGCAGTTCTAAGTGTACTATGGTAGTCCTGGCACAATGTGCTGGTACCTTGGCCTGGGGAGGTAGTAGAGGAGATTCAGAAAATATTTTTAGAGTAGAGTTTACTGGACTTTCTGATGGCTTGGATGTAAGGGTGAAGGCAAGAAAGAATCAAGAATGCCTCCTTTTCGGAGAGGCCTGGTATGTTCATCCACCTTTGATGGACACTGCAGAATGTGGATCAGACATGGTTTCTAATCTTAAAAAGCCCTAGGTAGAGTTGGTTATAGGAGCTTGATGCAGTACACATGAAACAGAACCAACAGAAGACGAGAGTAAAGTGCTTCAGTGCATGGTTCAGAGTCTAAGGTTCAAAGAGAGAAGAGAACTTCATCCAATCTGGCCTTGAAGGTCATAGTCACTGGTGTTTCATAATGAAAGGGTCCCATGAGATCACATGGAAGACATAAGCCCAGTATGATCCACTCCAAAGAAGTAAGGTACACCTGTGACAGATGATGGCTTTCACCCATTTCGTTATTGTTTTATTGAGCACAGGCCTGGAGCCAAAGGGTAAGTGGGGTGGGATGTGATGACCTCATTCTACTGGTCATCCTTGCTCCCATCCTTCAAGAAAGAATCAGAACATCCTTGGGCACGACTGTCAATGCACAGATACATGGACACAGAGGGCAGTGGCTGAGAGCCCAAGGAATGTGGTCAAGCAGACCTGGGTTCAGACCCAACTTGAACAGCCACTACTCTGTGACACTGGAGAAGTTACTTTCTTCTCTAGTCCTCAGTTGCTACAAAATGGGATAAGAATGGTATCTTCCATTCTCCTTAAGTGAAGTAACACCCTTCAAGGGCTTAGCACAATGCCTGAGTAGGAAAAAGTTCTCGGTGATTTCTAATTTAAAAAGAATGATTCTTTCCTGAGCATCCTGTAGGTCTCGTGTCATAGCTTTTCTATCCTTGATGGTTATTACCCATTGAAGCATCTGACTTCCTCACTAGTTCATAACTACACATGAAGCATTTTGGGTTGCTCAGCATTATTATGAGCAGCTAATATGGTGCCTTGTATTCATCATCATTATCATCATAATATTGTAATTATTATTATTTATGGCAGTCAATATTTACAGCACTCTTGCCATGTGTTAAGCACTTCACTAAGCACACTGTAGGTATTGTTATCAGTTACACAATGGTGGTTAGGAGTCTAGACTACTTCATCATAAATCTCTATTCCATTGCTTCCTACCTATCTGACTTTTGGTAAACTATTTAACTCTTCTACCAGTTAGTTTTCTCATCTGCAAAATGGGGAAGAAGCAGTATTCCCCTCATTGATTTGCAGGGAAGATTAAATGAGTTGGTAAATGTGAAGCTCATAGTAAAGACCA
This sequence comes from Fukomys damarensis, assembly GCF_012274545.1. Lineage (NCBI taxonomy): Eukaryota > Metazoa > Chordata > Mammalia > Rodentia > Bathyergidae > Fukomys > Fukomys damarensis. The sequence goes on from NW_022900932.1 coordinate 15,620,534, forward strand.
CAAAAGTTATCAGATCTGACTATGATTATTGGTCCTAACAACTCTGTGATGCTGCTGTCATCCCACTGTTAGAGAGAAAGAAAGGCACACAGAGGTAGTCCATAATTCCAACACCTACAAGGCCACTACAGGGGCTACTGAAGTCAGTGCCAAGCAGGCGAACTGGGCCCAGCATAAGCCTTCTATCAAGCACATATGGCCATGCACTCCGGGGTCCCCTTTGCAAATACTCTCCGTTCAGGCTGCTTTGAACTAGAAAGCGTTTTCTTTCATGAGCAGGTAGACATTCTGCCCCAACTCCTGAATTGCTTCTGACCCTCCCCAAGTCATGGTGCTACAAGTACTCACCTTCTCGGTGGGGACCTCGGTACTACACAAAGGTCTTGCTCACCGAAACTGGAGATCAGTTGGAAAGCCTTGGGGCGGTGGTGTTACAAAATCCCGAGTATGAATCCTAGCTTTGTCACTTCTTTGCTTCCTGGCCTTAAAGAGTTACCAAACTGTTTCAATGGCTGAGCCTTGGGTGAGTCATCACTAACATGGGATGAAAAATAGTACCTACCACAGGCCTGACAGGAAATGGATGGCAGTGGATGTAAAACGCCTGGCACAATGCCTAGAGCAAGAAGAGTGCATACATGTTCGCAGCTGTCATTGCGAGGCTGCTATTGTGTGTTTCACAGTAGCTCTGCCCTAAAAGGACTTTCTCCTAATATTGTATTTCTTTCCCCAGTGTAACACACAGGCCGGAGGAAGGCAATACTAGCCCCTCACTGGGATTTCTGGAAACTGCTCCAGGAAGCCTCAGTCCTGCCCCTCACATGCTTATTTGTAAGGGCTTCAGATGGTGGCAATGCAGACAGGAAATCCTGGTACAGGGGAACTTTTGAAAGTCCTGACAGTTCCTCCAAGAACAAAGGCAGAAGATGATGGCTTCTGACGTGTCAGGCCTCTCTCCGATCTCTCATATATGTGGACATCACTCAGGCCCATCAGATCCCGAGACTGCTGTCTGCTGACTGACAACAGAAAGCGAAATTTAGAGGTGTGAGCGAAATGACAGAGCTGTCACGGCAGCCTCTGAAATGACTCTTTTCCTAAAGAAAGGAAAGATAACAGTGGGGGAAAAAATCCTGAGACAGCTGCAATATCCTGTCACAGTTGCTGGGACAGGTTTGTGTTTTGTTTTCCAGAAAAAAAAAAAACCCTTTGGATGAATTTAAGAAAGGACAAAAAAAATAGTTACCCCCTATTCTAATCTGTCCTTTATAGGAGTAAGACAGAATTTGGGACACAAGTTCTGTCCTTTGCACACAAAAGAGGAAACTGTCAGCTAGTTTTATTTGTGGAAAGGGAGAAATTTTCTTCACCCTTCAAAAAATATTTGTTTAAATATAAAAACAAAATACTACCAGACTCCAAAGGCTCCTTTCCCTTCAATGGGCCCAGCTCATGAGCTCAGATCCCAGTTCTTATGTGGACTCTGGGCCAACCTATACCATAGTGACCAGCTCTGGGCTACTCAGGTTGCGCCACATGGAGGTCACGTGTTTGTCAAACATTCAGAAAACAGCCAAGTGATATATCCAAGAACCAGACCTTACCCCAACTTTCTGCCAGCCAATATTTCCTGCCAGTATAGATAGTTTAAAAGGTCTTGTTTTTTTCTTTACATCCAAAAATATGGGGAACTGTTGGGGGAGGAATTTTGAAAAACAAAGCTCTCCAGACTGAAATGCACAAACTGACTCTATATCCTGCCTCCCTTTAACTGCAGGGATGTCCTTGACCAAGGAGATCATGTTTCAAAGGCCCCCATTTGCCATCTTCTGTGAGCCCTAACTTTACAGTAGCCGTGAGAAGAAATAGATTCCCAATCTCACCCACAGGTCAAACACAGCCCAGAAAGAAATGCCTTTATTAAGATAATGCCTTGGAAAACCCTGTAATTCTAATAGCAGAAGAACAGATCATAATAGATGAGAGGAAATTGCACTTGGAGCATTTTTCCAAGAGTCTGGGAGGGCTGAACAGGCCAGAAAAAGAAACCCATCCCTGCCTGCAAAACACTCCAGGAGAACCACAAGCCTACAGTGGATTGCTGATTGATGTAACACTTGGATTAAAAATACACGGCATGAAATACAATTTCCAGAGAGGAAAAGGAAGCTCTTGATGAGCTTGGTGAAAGAGTGATAAAAGCTTCACTCAGGGCTTCCACTTTAGTATCAGACTGTGGGAAACTTTCACTGAAACAACCCAACTGAGTCCATTAGCCATCCATCCACGAGCACAGCATAAACCCTTAACACCTTGGTGGAGAGACAGTCTCCTAATCACCCTGATTTCCCGCTGGCAAAAGAGATTACACAAGTCAGCGGATAGAGAGGCTGTCTAAAGACACCCCAAAAATGACAGAAAGAAAAGGAAATGTGCAAGGGAAAACAGAAAGCAACCAGTGTGAATTTCCACATCTTCTCACCAGTATCTCTACTTGGCAGTGCTAACTTGGGGCTGCTGAGGACCTCTTTATAGTAGTAGGTAGGAATGAAAAGACTGGGCCCTGGTTTAGGCTCTTACTATCTGTGGCTTTGAGTGCATCATTCACTGTCTTGGGCCTTCACATCCTCAGCTCTCGACTCAGAATAGTAACTCGTGCCTTTCCTTCCCTTTTGAGTTATTGAGAACAACCAGTATCACAATAACCATGGAAGCTGGTAGGGACCGAATACGATTGTCCCCTCTGAAATGTACGTTTGAACTGGGTGACCACTGTGGCTGTTCTGGGCCACTTTAGGGACCAATTTGGTCATCTGGAGGGGTTAATGCTTTCGGATGTGAGTAGCTTAGTTATTGTGAGAGTGGACTGCTATGAAGAGGGTTTAACACTTTCTGACCCTCTTTTTTGCATGTGCCCAGTTGCCCTTCTGCTCTTTGCTATGAGCGGAAGCATCGTGTGGCGGGTGCCATGCTCTTGGACTTTCCAGCTTCCAGAACAGTAAGCCAGAGTTAATTTCTTCCCTTCATAAATGATCCAGCCTTCAGTATTTTGTTATAACAATAGAAGAGACAAAAATGAAAATGTTGTTAAGAATTTGAGACAATGGACAAATGTAATTCTTCCCCAACACTGTCCCAAGTTTTGGTCCCAAGTTTTGGGAGAGGAGTATTAGAGTGAGTATAAGTAGAACACAATCTCATAAATAGACCTCATACGATATCTATGTGAGAGAGTACCATGATTTTCCTTAGGACTCAAGGAATAAAGGGTAAAATATAGAGGTGGTTTTCGAAAATATTTGAGCAGTAGCACTTCTTTCCCCAAATGAAACCTTTTGCAAAAGACTAACAGAATAAGAAATAAAGATAGAAAGTCTGAGGCTGAGGTAGAAGAAAAGGGCCCAGAGGCCCCATCTCACCTATGAGCTCACATCAAGTAAAGGTTTGAAAGCCTGTGAGTATTTCATTTCTCTTTTTATAGGAGAGGAGAATGAGGCCTACCTGAAGAACAGACAGGCCCAAGGTTTCAGAGCTAACTGTGGGCAGGCCAGAACTCAACCTTCCAGTCTCTGGTTCATTCTTTCTCCACAGATCACACTGCCTGAAGAGGTACAGAGGAGAACCAGTGATTATAGCACTAAAGACAAAAGCAGCCAGAGAGAGACCCAGGAGAGATCACAAGGAAAGAATATGTGTGTTTGAGGTTATTAAATCACAAAGGTCAAATTGGTCATTTGATCAAGGCTGAATTTATCATTCAACCAGAATCTCACTATAGTGAGCACTGCCTTTAGGGTCTATCTCAGGCAACTCTATTTGCAAATGATCCTTGATAAACATGCTAGACATCTCAAATACCCTCTGTTGGACCTTGGAAGAAAGTTCTAATATAAAGGAGGTACTCCAGTTCATCCTCATCCCAATTTACAAACTTGGAAGGAATTATCTTTAATCTTTGGGTCAGAGGACTCAGAGTTCAAGAGAAAGAGTATTATTAATGGTGGTGAGCTGCTGAGAGTAGTCCAGGGAAGCCTATTTGACACATAGCTTAAGATGCTACTAAAAGAATCACTCTTCTTTCAGGAAGAGAAAATGAAAGCACTGGGCTGATGCTTCTGAAGGTGCAGAAGCTGATGAAAGGTACCAACAGGAAAAAAGTAAACATGGAAAAATTATCATAATAAGCGTGAGCTTGTGAACATAAACTGATGTAAGCCAGAAACTTCACCTGCTCTGTAACACTGAGCTAAAACACGTTATGCCTATGGCCCTAGGTGTATGTCTTTGAGGATAGGCATAGGTTTTGTTTGAAACTGTCTCCTCGTTTGGGAGTAAAAGAAACTCACAAAAAGCTATCAGCATGAGTAAACACATGTAAAAATTCACTGAGAAGAGAAGATGCCAAGTACTGTAGGTGAAGAACTCTCCTTGTCTTAAAATTATTATTACTGCACTGGCAACATAAGTAGTTGCTGAATTGAGAGAAACAAGCAAAGAAAACAGATTTTATATAGACAGAAGAATTGAGAGCCAGATGACCACCGGAAAAATATCTGAGGATCATTGTGGGTTTTTTTCCTTAAAAATATGAAGGCAGCACAGACAGCCATCTGGGGAATCACCAGATTTTCCTCAAGAGGTAGGGAGAGAAAGCACAAAGCACAGTTCTTTCCTGTAATAGCTAATCGTGGCTGTCTGCATGGCTTAGAAAGGCCACTGGTCTTTAAAGCCCTGGACTTATTAGAATTATTGCTTGAGTTCAACTTCTTTATGTTGTTTAATGGTTATTTTTTAATGAAGGGCTGAAGGTAAAAGCACTGAGTTGAAAATAGAAACCAAAAAACCCTTACTCACCTAATTATAGCTTTACCAAACTCAGTAGCCACATGAACCACTTCAGCAACCTCAAGGACTTGG
>NW_022900932.1:15630450-15682432 GCF_012274545.1 Fukomys damarensis
ACAGCAGTTGTCCTGCAGTGGAAGGTGTGGAGAAGTAGTAGGCATTATAGTATTCTGTGCACAGCTCTGCTCTATTATATGGTGACGAGCACATTCGTGCAGGTAGAATGGCTTGAACAAGAATATTAGGTCATGTCAGATGTGGTAAACCTCGATTGGCCAATTTGCAACAGAGACTGCTGCATTGCTTTTCTAGTATAAATAAGATCCTAAGTTATTGAGATGCCAAAGTGAAAAGTAAACTTTCGTTCCTGACATAAAATGTCCAATATGTAAAAGTTTAATACACAGAAGGAAATTCAAGTACATTATCAACTATTGACAGGTACTTATGGTTATAAGAAGATAAGCACAATACATTAGCCTAAATAAATAAATAGATATAACAGCATGTAGCTAGACTCTAATGAATTAATCCCCTAATTGGCCTTCCCTGAACCCCACAGCAGTCTCCATTAGGCCTTTCTGGGCAATCCATATATCAATAACAGGATGTTTCTACATCTAGGCCCGTGAGCCAAGTCGTCTTGCTGGCCTTGGCTGTCCCTTAGGAAATGAGAATAAACAAGGGGCAGGCTGAAGTTTAGCAAAACCAAAAGCTGCATTGTGGCACAAGGAGAAGGGTCCAAAACTTTGGGCTAGGGGCCAGTAACAGTTCTTTGGTCAATAAACACGACTTTGGGTGAATTTACATTTCTGGAGGGACAGGATGGAGACTGGAAGAACAGCAGGGCCTTGTGGAGATGCTGGAGTTATTCACTGAAGGCAAAATCCAGATGAGCGAATGGGTTTAAAGAGCTGGCTGCACACATCTGCCTCTCCCAACACAGGACGCCTACAGGGGCGGAGCCCCTAACACACTGGGGTTGGAGATGGCGGTGTTTCCGGATTCTCACCCTGCAGGTAAACTCATCCAGTGGGTCTCATATTTCCTTGTGTGCAAGAATCACTTTGAAGCTTTGATAAAACAGAACTGCTGGCCCTTGGCCTCTGATTCAGGACTTCTAAGGTGGGTCCTCAGAATCTACATCTCCAGGAAGTTCCTGGGTGACACTGATGCTGCTGGCTGAGGGCCCCACTTTGAGAACCACTGGCTTTGTTTCAGAGAGGTAGAAACCCAGGCCCAGAGAAGGGCAGTGATGTGATCATGGGGTCAGTACCCAGAGGCTTTTTATTATGAAGTGAACTGTGGTCCTCCAAAATGTAGACAGTGGAATCCTAACCCCCATTACCTTGTCACTGCACCGTAGTTAAGGTGAGATCACACTGGGGTCTGGTGGCTCTCTGGTCCAGTATTACTACTGTTCTTTTAAAAAGGAGAAAGTTTAGCCTGTAATCCCAGCCCTCTGGGAGGCTGAGGCAGGAGGATCAGTAAGTCTGAGCCTAGTCTGGATAATGTAGTGACTTAGTCTCAAAAAAATAAGAAGGGACAGGGGTGTAGCTTTGTGCAAAGGCTCTGCATTCAATTCCCAGCACTGCCCCCAAAAAATGGGGTAGGGGGTTTTGGACATAGACACACAGGGAAATGATGTGTGAAGACAAAGACAGACACAGGGCTAATGCTTCCATAAGCCGGAAACATCAAAGATGGCCACCACGGTCCAGAAGTGAGGGGTAAGGCTTGCAACGGTCTTTCTCATAGCCTTCAGGAGGAGCTAGACCCACTGGCACCCTGACTTCCGACTTCTGGATTCTAGAAGTATGACACAATACGGTTCTGTTATTTGTGCCACCCAGTTGTGGTATTTTGTTACAATAGCTCTAGCAGTCATGCACCTCAGTAGGAGAACATCAGTGTTAAGGTCAATGCCTGCCTGAGGGGAGGTTACGAATGGCCTGGTCCCTGCCTTCTTATCCTTCTCTCACGCTTTCACTTCCAGTGAGGACTCCAGTCCCCTCCATTGAGAACCAGGGGCTCCTTTGCCTTTCAAAGTCTATGGTCTATGGTCAAGCTTAACTCTGTCAGGGGTACAAACCTGCAATAACCTTTTGCTAAAGTAATGTGGCCAGGGTCTCAAGGACCCACCAACATCCCTACACTCTGACCACCATGTCTACTTCCAGGCTTCAATCCAGAGACTAAAACCCATATGGAGAACACGTGTGCTATAAATTGAGTAACAGTACAACAAGGAAACAAAAGCTCCTCGTTACCAGAATATTAGGTGGTCACTGAAGTCCTTTCATTAGGGATATGTAATTGTATAGAAAATGCACGAGCTATGAAATCAAGTAAAAAGATGGGCTATAAAATACTCTATATTAAAAAATAGAAGAATACTTGAAGGAAATATATTAAAATATTGCTGGACGTGGTGGCACATGCCTGTAATCCCAGCACTTAAAAAATAGAAGAATACTTGAAGGAAATATATTAAAATATTGCTGGACGTGGTGGCACATGCCTGTAATCCCAGCACTCGGGAGGCTGAGGCAGGAGGATCGCTGTGAGTTCGAGAAGAGCTTGGACTACATAGTGAGTTCCAGGTCAGTCTCAAGTACATAGTGAGACCCTGTCTCAAAACCCCCCCCCAAAAAAAAAATTAAGCCTTTTTCATTTGAGGACTGCCAAGATTATTGAAAATATTTTTCTTCTCTCTCTTTTTTGCTCTTTTTGACAAGATATCATCATGAGACAGGAGGTTAATTCTAAGATCCACAATTTTCTTTGTTCATCTTGGCTCTAGTATTTTTTCCCACTAGGTTCCCCCTTCATAAAATAAAGTCACCTAAGAGCTATCAAAAGGTTTGATCACTTTGCCCATACAAGGAGGAAAGACCTCTTCAGTTTGGAGACCAGGTCTGTCCCTATGCATTTGATTAAAACCACCTTTCTTCCCATCACAGAAACCTCCAGCTAAAAGGGTTATGAAATTCTGCACATAAAGTGTTCTCCCTTTCTGTCCCTGGTGCCTGAGGTCAGTTTTTGCCTTCAAATCTTTCCAAGTGGTTTTCCCATGAAGAACAATACTCACATTTATCATCCTTTGTCTTTTGAGCTGCTTTCTTTTCTGAAACCAGTTCTTTTTTCCCTGTAAATATTACTGTTTAAAAGTCTTCCTTTGCCATATTGCCCAGATTCAGGAGCTGTATGCTGATTTGGATTAAAACATGTCCTCTTCTAAACATGACTATCTATGGGGAATTTGACATGATCAGGTATTTACACATTAGTATGAATTAGCTCCAGAGTTCTGTTTTCCTCTTCATATCCATCAGAGATCATGAAACTGAAAAACTAGAATTTCCTTCTGAAGAGAAGTTAAAGCAACACATGGGCATGCTGTGGAGAGAGAGAGAGAGAGAGAGAGAGAGAGAGAGAGAGAGAGAGAGAGAGAGAGAGAGAGAAGGCACCGGCCAGGAGGAGGGCATTTGGCATTTAAAGAAAACATAGTAGCAGAGGTTAAGAAGTAGAGTAGCAGAGAGTGAGACGGAAGAAGACAGTGATATGTCAATGACAAACTAACCTGTAGCAGAGTTATATGGGGTAGTTCCACTTGGGTAGCCTTAATTCTCTTATTTTATCTTGTTTTTTCCAAAGGAAAATTTCTTGGTAGTTTACAACTAACATTTAAGCTAAACAGAAAAACCCAAAGTTTTTAAGTTATATGACTAATAAGTTAGGTGCTTATAAACAGGCAGGGTCTTGGATACCTTTGATACTGAATATTGAATCATTAAGTAATTGAACATGAGTTGATTAGTTATTTCATGTGTATAAGCAAATATATGTAATAAACATGTGGATGCATACACACATATATGGCTACGTGCACATACAGTAGGCTTCCATAATTGCTCAGCAGAGTTCTTAACCTGGCAATAATTCTAGCAAAAAGCCCTTAAAATTAACTGCAGAAATGCATACGGACGCATGCTTGTTTCGGGACTGAGGGACCAGAGCTTGCAGCAGATGCTCAGAGGGCAGAAGTCGCCCATGGCAGGAAAGACGGCTCTGACACATACCAGTGTTGTGCCAGGCTCTGCTCCCAATCTCACTCCAACTCCCCACAGAACGGAAACTCACAAAGAGGAGGGAAACCAGGAGGGCGAAGTGTGAGACAATCCCAGTCCTCTCGCCAGTGGGCCATGTTCCAGCTGGCTTGCTACACCAGAGAGCCACTCCTGTGATCCCTGGCGGGGCATGGGCGGGAGGGGCTCACACTTGGCTTCTTCTAAGATCCTTTGGGTCCCAAGGAAGCAAACAAGTTGCTGATATCCTCAGATCTGCCACTGAACTCCAGAAGACAGACCCATATTGTTTTCAAATTTTCTCCCAGGTTTACTACTCAGTGGCACATTCCATTTCTTTCCTCTTTATTTCCTAAATATATCAAAACTTTAAGTATCCCCCCAAAAAGTTAAATCAGCATAGGACATTTATTAGAGAAACTGGGCAGGTCTTCTGGACCAGAACACTTTGGGGCATGCCCCAGGCCCAGGACACGTTTTTCCATCTTTGGGGGAAGACAACAGTTACCGATGTGGAAAACAATAAGCCAAAACCAACATAGGGCCCAGAGTGATAAATTCACTCTGGTGAAATTTCTAAGGCAGGAATCTGAGCAAATACCTTTTATATGATGTTTCTAACAAGGTAACTGGAAAATTGAATTGACCAGGATACCCCATTCCCAAACTGTCCTGGTTAAGAATTAAACTCCTAGTTACAGAGCCATTCAATTCCAGTCTAGTTTAACATTGCTCACCGCAAAAGGAAGTATGACAAAAGGAGCCCAGGTCTGACATAAGCAAGAAACCAAGGTGTCCCCTAAACAGCCCTTGGGACTGACTGCAGCCCCCCATCCGCCCTCCTCCTTCCATCCCTCTCCTCTCCCCTGGGTGGCAGCGGCAGCCATGAAGACACCATTTCTGTCGCCAGCGGTCTCCAGTAAGGCATGCACAGGTTACAGTTTTCGGTTTATAAACCTGTAACTCGGATACCATCTCCTCTTTGCCCTCTGCACAAGCCCATAAACATCCCCAGCTCAGGCTCATGACGGGTTCTTTGCTCTAATGGAAGCTCCCTCCTGGATATCCCAAAAGAGAAAGATGTGTCTGGTAAGTGGGAGAGGTCACAGCCGAGCACAGCTATTTATTACATATACTGCGACCAGATGGATCTAACTCATCCGTCAAAGCCCTCGTCATCCTCATCACATTAGCCTCTTATAAAAGCATCCTGCTCTTTCCCCTCACAGTCCAACTCTGCTGCCGCTCTCTCTCGCTCTCTCTCTCTCTCTCTCTCTCTCTCTCCCCGCTTTCTCTCTCTCTCGTGTACTTTCAGGAAAATGAACCCTCTCTAACCCCATTGCTGTTCTCCTTAAATCATGGCTACCCATCACTCCATGGCTATTTTTAAACTTTACTTTTATCAATACTCATCCTGTAGCTCAGGGAGATATTAAAACTGTACTGGGGCAAGGAAGGGCGTTTCTGACACTTGCTCCCTCATTCATCAGTTCCTCATAGGCCCGTTGGTGACAATGAAAAGATTTCACAATACCGTGCAGCAGAAACTCATTCTCCTGCTCATCCATCATGCTCAACCTAGCAGCAGTTCCACTGACCTAATCTGCAATGCCTCAGTACTCGCTGGAGATTTCTTAAAGGCACCCTTCATTGTTGTCCGGAACAAAGGAGGGGCCTGGGCCACTCGATAAGGAGGCCAAATGGTGCAAGGATTAATGGGATAGTCCTTCATCTTTCCAGTCCTGGGTTCAAAGGCTGTGGTGTGGGTGAAGCCACGCAGTCTCTCTGGGGCCAAACACAGCACAGCCCAACTATGGTCCAGTTGAACGAACTCAAATGCAAAGACTGCTGCCCAAGAGGGAGAAGGGCCCCAAATTGTGAGTGCCTTCAACAATCCATTTCTTCATTCTTTCACTGATTTGTTGCTCATTCAGAAAACCCTTTTTCAGTTTGGTTTTCTGAGAAAGGGTCTCATTATAAAAGTTGGCGTTGAACTCATGATCCCCCTACTCAGCCTCTCAAGTGATAGGATTATAGGCATGTACCATAGTGTCTACCCCCCAGAAGCAAACACTTTTAAAATACTTCCCATGTACTAATTGTTATTATAAGCATTAGGATTGTAAAAGTGAAATATAGATGCTGGAAGAATAGACACTAGGGGGAGGAGCTCCTTGCTTAGTGGAAAGAAAAGCAAACTGAAAAAAAAGCAGAGACAGCAATGATAGCAGATGGCTACCTATCCCTGACACACCTCTCCTTATTTTCCTCTCAGCAATGGGATCCCCTTTGAGCTGAAGCAGGGTTCATGGCAGCTCAGCTAGAGACTACATCTCCCAGATACCCTTGCAGTTCAGTGATGCCACGTGATGAAGACCAAGCTAACAAAGTACAAGTCAAGTGTGTGAAGCTGGTATCATATCCTTCAAAAGGGTACAGGCTGTGCTGCATGCTGCCTCATCTTTCCCGTGAGACAGAACACAAGTACCGAACTGGTGAGCCAGCTCTGGCAACAAAGACATGGAAGACCAGCTAAAGACTGGAAAAGCAACCAGGTAGGTGGAGCCTGGGCCCGTAAAGGACCTCAGAGTGGAAAAAGACTACAGAAGTTTGAGGTCCCTGAACTGCTGTGGCAATTATCCAGCCCTGGCTTCAGGGAAAAGACTCACGTGATGGTGGCAGAATAAAAGGCGTGCAGACTTCCCAATCTATTCTGACCTTCAGAGGTGTCTGGACGAAACCCAGAGGATAAAAGTCTGCCCTGCAGGTCCTCATGTGTTTTGCACCTGACATCAGCCCCATTTAAATGCCCAGAATGAGAACAAATGAGAGGCAATTTGGAGACCCCAATGGACAAACACAATAAGCACTCCTGATTTATTTAAGTTCACACACCATTTACCCCTTACCCTCCAGCTTGTTCCTTGCTAAACAAAACAAAACCCTCCTGTTCTTAATGGCCCACACTGTTCATTCTGCTATCTACTTACTCAGGTGTTCTTTGACTATTTCTATCACAGATCTCTGTCCTCATTCTGGGGTGAAATGTAAGCTCCCTGAGGGTAAGAATCACATTGTTAGCTTCTCTCCCACAGGGCTTTCAGCACAGGGCTCAGCAAACTACAGCACTCAAAAAAAGTGTACAAATTTGTAAAAAAAACTGGAAAATCAAAGAAATGCAATAAGGGAGATGGGAAAAATTTTGTGAAAACAAAATACTGGCACTGGAGGCAACATGTGAGGTGTTATGAATTAGCCTTCACATTATAGAAAGACAGAAATAGGGAGCCTAAAGAATACTGAGACCAAGGTCTCACAGCTAGGTAACAGTAAATATCTACCAAAGTGGGGTCTCTTGTATTCCTTCTGCAAAAGTAGAATTCCAGCTGGGGACAGAAGCAAAAGTAAAGGCGTATTAGAAACACGAAGGACACCAACTCAAACAACTCCTGGTCTCAATCTTTCACCTCTGATCTCACTCATGTCTGACTATCAATTTCATCAGAGAGCCCAAAGGTGTCCAGGGTGGTGAAGGCGGCAGGAGAAACTCATAGGTATAGCTGCTGAGGGACAGGATTAGCATAATGATGACCTACACCAGGCTCTCAACTCATCTCCTGGAGTCTAACAAGAACCTGAGCAATATTTGAATTAAAAACAGCTTCAATTTCTCCAGCCAATTACAGTGCTTAAAACTTGACCACCACTTTTCCAAGTAAAATATCCCTATCTTATAGCTAATGTGAAATACACAAAAACATTTTATTTAAAATTACCTGAATCTAATATGCCATTGATTTTAATATACCATGATGTATGCTGAGAAAAACAAAGCTCTTAAACTGCAACATAATGCTTTCCAATAACCTTGAATTTTTATTTACTATTACTAAAATAGTCCATTTAGACTAATTTAGACATGGATTTTTATCAATTGTGCACATTTATAAAAATGTATATACATGTGAAACTTATGGGATAATGTATTCCAGAAACTTCTTCTGCTCACTGCCTGAACTCTTGGAATCACTTTTCAACTCAAAGCTTAGAAATGTTTATATTTTCCATGCAAAATATCACCTTCTCTGTCTTTCAAGAGTGGTGAAGATACAGCTACCCACAAGCATTCTGCAGGATCTCATACCGGTACCTTCTGAATCTTACCAAGAAATGTCAACAGAAGGCTCAAGATAACGACCAGACTTACAGTCTTTCCATGAAGGTCCCTTCAGGGATTTGTTGACTGACACCTTGGGGGTCACAGTTCAGAGGGACCATCAGGAATAGCTACCACGGCTGGCCAAGCACAGGCAGAGACAGATATCCAACAACAGACATGGTCATCAGCTCTCTCATAAAATACTAGGACTGAAAAAGATCCATCTCCATGGCAGACGTACTGAAAGGTGAAAAATCATGTACCTCAACCACCCTGGCCTGCGGTTTCGGTTGTAGCAGGTATTTATTATACTGTCTTCCCAGAAGCTCTCAGGAGTTTATGATAGGGAATGCCTTACCTGGGAGGATACAACTTGACCCTACACCATAGAAGTAGATGCATGAGCCCAAACTTTACACTGTCCATCACCTGGGTCTACATTCAGGGAATCATAAGGTCAAATCAAGATGTCAGTCTGGTTGTGCTCTTTACCAGGAGAACAGCAAGGGGTGGGGGATAACCTTTCTGCCTTATTCAAGTTGCTGGCAGAATCCATGTCCTCTCAGCTGTATATCTGATGCCTCTGATTCCTTGCTGGGATCTACTGTCTGCTCCTATGGGCTGCCCAGATACCTTCTCACACAAGCCCTTCCATCATCAAGTAAGCAATGGTTTTTATGCTGTGTTTACCACTTCTCTGCCTTCACCAGCTGAGGAAAGTGCTATGTATTTAGGGCCCATGCCCCAGTCTTGGCCTGCTGGATAGTCTCCTGTCTCTCATGTCCCCTGTGCCATTTAACATAATACCATCGGTGTAGCAATGTCTCATCTTATGGCAGGGCTGAGAATGAGGCCTCCTGTGGGTAGGTCTTGGGAAGAATTTTTGGAATAGAATTGTGTCTATTAGACTAGACTTCCTGTGAACTATGAGAGTGGTCCCATAGCCTTCCAATAAAATGCTTTATACCCTCAGGATGGATTAAATTGTATTCTGGGGGCCAAATTCACTATTATATCAAATAGAGGTAAAGACAAATATCAACAATAAGCTGGCTCATTTTAATCAAGGGGTAGCAGATATCACTATTCTTAAATCTAAATACAAGTCCTTCCAATTTCATTTGGGAACACTTTCAGAAACTACATTATGGGTGGGGGTTGACAACAGTGTCCCCAGTATCTGAAGCTGGATGTTGCCCACCCATCTCATACAAGACAGGGAAAGCCAACAGCCCAGAGCTTCTCAGACACATTTGCAATGTGAAGGAGAAAAAAATACAAACCCTGAAATATACACTTTAAATCCTACACGTGGAGGAAAAGGTAACCCTGCAAGCTTTTGTCCTAATTGCCTTAGTGTACCTGCCTCAGACTATACCAATCCAGTCACTACAAAAGATTTATTCACTGTTGTGATACCCTGAGTGGGGCTCCACCGGAAAAAAATCCCTCTTTCACCCTGCCTCTCAGAATAGATATAGTGTATGATGAGACAGAGAGAGAAGGAGAAAGAACAAGAGAGACAGACATGGGGGAGGGGGTTACAGAATGATACCCAGAGAAGGAAAGGGACAGAACATAAATGTACCTGAAGAAAACAATTTCAGAATTTTTCTTCAACACTTATCTCCAAAATGGCCCATTTGATTCATGAACATCTCTAATGTATATCATCAGTGACTGAAGGAGTTTTTTTATATGATTTTTGACAATTTAACAAGTCCTCCTGACAAATTAAATGGCTGTGTTGACAACTTAACTGTACTGCCAATCAATATTTTCAATTACTTTCATTGTCATTCAGAAAAAATACAACACGAGGTCATACCGTGGTAAAACCAAGGAAAGAAAATAAAATGAGGAGTGATCGGTGGGGTGGGGACAGGAGGTAGGGAGGGCACAAACTTGAAGGCACAAGATGCCATCATCTACTCGGGGCTGAGGGGACCCCGGGGCTTCCAAGACAAGTCTGGAAAATAGCACTTCCCTTGGGGTAATGCTTCTAGTCACCACGATGGAGATTTTCTTCTTCCTGTGAGCTATTTAAAAGTCATTAGATTTGAGCCATAGGCATACAGCATTTTATTAGAAGGCCTTCCTTTCAGGCATTTGCCAACTGGCCGCCACCACGACAGCCTCAGTCGTGCAGAAAGGCTCTCAAGGGCCGCAGGTAACATCTCAGCCTTTCCAGGGGTCGATTGGTCAGCCTGAAAAATTCCAGTCAGACGACAGCGAGCAGAGGTCAGCCTTCTTAAGCTTTTCAAAGGGGGAGCAGCAAATCAATATGTTCAAATGTGTATTTATCATGTAGGGAGAGAGATTACCCACGGAGAGCCAAGGAAGCACGCAGAAATAGTCTGGAGAGTCAAAACGAAACAGATGACCACAAGGTAAAGGCAGATTTTAGGAAGGATGGCTTTTTTTTTTTTAATGATCGCCCTTAGTGAAGGATTGAAAAGAAATGATTCAGTAATATGCACTAGCTCTCCAGTCAGAGAATGTCTCGTCCAAGCCCCGTGACTTCTGGCCCCTTATGCTGGAGGCTGTGGCAACCATGTAGGAAAAACAGAATGCTCTTCCCTCCTCAGGCCTGTGAACTCAAGTTGCTGCCATATACTGCCCTACCTGCTGGCTGTTAGACCCTCCTCCTGCAGGCAGTTTTCTCCGATTCCACAACATCCCTTGATATTGTCTGTCCCCCACCATCACCCATTTAGCTCGAAATCATGTCATGTCTTACATTATCACCTACATGCCCCACATACTTTAAAAGCACTTTAAAAATCATTCATTCGTTTTCTCAGTGAACTGGACGAAGCCTTGGGAAAGGAAAACATCACATCCCTCAGGACCTTTTGCTACAACTGAAGCAGGGGTGGCAGGTCAATGTCACTTCTAATGCTATCTCTGACTGGTGCGTAGCAGAGCAGCTGCCAGCAAAGCTGCACAGGCACCATGAGGTTTTGCTGAGAGAGTTCTGGGAGCACTCATGGTACCTGTCTTGTGTGTGCAGTTAAGAGATGATAACCCGAGTATCTTTTCCTCCTTCCCAGCACTAAGCAATGATGTGTATACAGTGGGTTGCAAACAAAGCACTTACTTTAGGAACTAAGCCAGTTACCAGGCATTCAGAATAGCAATCCTGGGGCCAGGTATTTAGCTCAGTGGTTCCACCATTACCTTGTAAGTGCAGGGACCCGAGTTTGATCCCCAGTACCAAAAAAAAAGAATAGCAATCCTGCAGTTGATAGTGGATCATAAAGCTCTAACTTCATCCATTCGCTCAAGAATTGTTACTAAGTTATCACTGTGCCAAAGGTAGGTCGGGCATAAGGAGGGCAGAGCAAGGCATATGTCCCTGGCCCTTGTGGTGCTGAACAGCTGGGAAGCAACAGAGATATGAAAGTAGAGGGAGCAGTACAATTGGAAAGAATACAAGTGATATCCAAAGAGGACTTCACTTCCATCCAAGGAAATAAGGAACACTTCTGAGGGGAGATGGTACTGATGTTGAACCTTGAATAATAAGAGACTTAGCCAGGCAGGAATGATGGAAATGAGCATCTCAGGAGAAAATCAGAGAATTCTGATTTAACCCTCAAAGAATGTACAGTTTGGAAGGAGAGAAGTGGTCAGTCCACACAGAGCAATGGTGCAAGGGAGAAGAGGGAAGAGGAGCACAGTAAACTGCTGTTTACGTGCTGTGGCCAGATCCTATGCTCTTGCAATGGTAAGTGCTGAATCCATAAGCAGGATGAGCTGCAAGGAAAGGAAGCTGAAGGTAGAAGCCAGCCAAAGTGCCACTATGACGGTCAAGGAAGGGACTGATAAGGTCTTGGCCAGTACGGTGGCTCCTAACAGAGAAAGGAGCGGGATGCCAACAGCTCTGTGGGCAATGGGTTTGGAGTGCTTGGTCAGAGGGCAGATGTAAGAGACGAGGAATGGCAATCAGGCAGACCAGCCTGGAAAGGATGGCATCATCTACACACAGACTTAAGCAGGGAGGGTGATATCTGGTTCCCCTTTCCCATCCTGGCATTTCCGCAAGGGCTCCTCTAGAGTCCCTGCCTCTAGTGGGTGGACCCTCTCTTTGCAAACCAAAGGGCCTAGGGTTTTGCTGGCCTTCAGGAAGAGCATTCCTGCCATCAGGAAAAAGTGGTAACAGCAACACATGGCAGCCTTGATAGCATCAACTCCTCTGCCCGCTCTTGGGGTCTCCAGGCAAGGTGGGAATTCTCCAAAAGCAAAGGGGAAGGAGGTGAGAACTGGCCCTCTCCATGCTAGCACCTGCATACGCAAAGACAGCATCACTGAGTGTCTCAAGCAAGCTCACTACAGGCAAATCTCAAGGTACACAAGGCCTGCAGTGTCACTAAGAGAGGTCTTCCAGCTCCAAATCAGAGTTCAAAGCATGACCTTAGTGCTTCTCAGAGGCCTGCGTTATGATGCCCAGAGGATGAGAGAAGCAGGGCTAGAGGAAAGGTCTACTCTTCTACATGCCTTCTGGAAGCTACTTAAATCATAAAGCATGTCCCGTGGCCTGTCCACATGCTCTCTTCAAGGGATTCTATGTGAATCCACCATCCTCCTGGCCTGAGGGCTGCCATAGCTTTCTGAAGCACACAGGTGACCCTGGGGACTCCCTGAGCTTCTTCCCATCCTTCTGAGACTTTCACAGAGAGGCCCTTGGGGCTCACACATTGCAAGACATTGTTGAACCAGTCACTTGATTGCACAGTGTGAAGAAAAACTGACAGGCCTCATGATGCAGGCCCAGATTTATGTCGTCTCAGGAGAGGCACCTAATAAAGTGATGTCCTTCTGAGGAATAACCTCTTCCTGAGTGCCCAGTTGGTTCTAGTATCTCATAACACCCCTCCTAAACACACACATGCACACACACACACACACACACACACAGTCACACTCAATTCTCCTATCACTTCTCTTTGTAGAGTGGACAAGCACTCAGCCCCCATGCTAGTGATCTGCAGAGATTTTTTTCTTTAAAAAAGATGAATAATCTGATATTTGATATCATTTCCATCAAGATGCAAACATTCACACACACACACACACACACACACACACACAAACACACATGCTTTTTTTTTTTAAAGAATGCCTGGAATTGCAGTTTATGTAAGAGAAGCAGGGTTCTCAAAGCCAGTCCTATGCTTGTGTTACTGAAAAACCAATGGATTTGGCTCAGTTCTGTTAACCATCAGCAATTATCTTCCTGTCAAAGCTAAAGGTAACAAATTTCCCCATATCCAGCAAGGCCATATCACCAACCGGACACCAACATCATCTGATGGCAAGTAAATCACCAGAGCAGCCATGGGCCCTGACAGACAAATGCTCTGTCTTAGAAAATCCAGGCCTATCACTCAGGAGGGAAAAAAGGTTCTCTCAGCTGGACTCCCAGGGAAGAGATTAAATGTAGACGATTCGGTGAGTACAGTAGAAAGCAAATCCTAAATATGAGAATTATTAATGGACTTCACACTGGTCTTTTTAATCTGTTGCCAACATACACTCATCTATTTTACCTTGATCTGCCTTGTTCCTGATGGACATTAACAGGCAGGAGCAGTGCATTATCCCAGCCTTAATCAGCACCAACAGCACAAGAACAATGTCCCGCTACCTATCAAATGGGGGCTACTTTAGCAATAGCTGTTCTTTTATAATGAAGACTGTGTAATAAAAGATACCACTAATATGCCCTGTCCTTATACTTAACAATAACATTCATTTCATGATATGCTACATAATGGGGATATCAGTTCTTAACCTGCTCAGGAACAGAGTGCTGCATTATCACAGGGCAATTGGAACTGGGCCGGAATTCCCCAATAATCTATGGGTGAAAGCAGCATTTTCTCCCGCAAAGAACATAGAGCACTGGTGTCAGACTGTAAGAGCCAGTCTGCAATTTGAGAAAAGCCACCTTTAACCCTCACAATCACTAACCATTAAATGTGAGGCTGGAACTTATACCATTATGCAAACACCACTGAGGGTCTCTCCACTGGATTACCTGGTGGGCTGTAAGTGTCTACAAAGAAGTTTGTTTTAGTCAACAATTTGTTGCATTCAAGGCTTTTCCATGAACCCAAAGTGAAAGTAGAAATAGTGAGGGTCCCTACAGATATCAGTGTCCTCAATAAAAATGCAATCTCCGCATGAGGAAAAACTTTATCTACAGAATCCAATTATCTGCAGAGAACACTGAAACAACCAGCTTTCTCCAGAAGAGAGCGCAGCGGGGAGAGATCTATGAATTGGCAGGAAGTGCTGGGCAGGGTCAAAGGTGACACTTAGCAACCTGAAATGACCAAACAAATATGTGTTGTTAAAAGGAGCTACTACCTAAATCCCTACTATATGCCACGCATTATATGTACTTTTACATAGTAGGTTGCTTAATTTTCAGAAATTATGAAGAAAGTTATTTTATCCCCCCTTTAAATATAAGAAAAAAAACACATGAATGTCAGAGCCTGCTGAAAAGGACTGGATCCAAGACTACAAGTCAGGCTAATCAGTATCTAAGGCTAACTTCACCCTCCACATTACCCCGTAGTCCGTGATGGGCATCAGCCAACTCTTACTCTGGTGGCTGGTCCTTGCTGAGTACCCAAGGGCCAATATCTGAAAAAACATGGCCCTATCTGGAGCTGGCTGGAGTGAGGCTTGAGGATTGGGCTGGTGAAAGAGGGGACCTCAGAAACCACCACCATCTTCCAACCTCTGATCTGGGGTCACCAACTCCATGTTCTAGTCACCTGAGCTAGCCAAACCCTTCAACTCAATAATCCCTCAGAGAGAAGACAATGCTTCTGAAAAATCAACACATAATGTTTGTCAAATCTTAAGCTTTAGGTTGAACCATATAAACCTGACATTTGTATAGGTTACAATCGGTCAAATACTGACATTTCACACGATTAAAATTAGTACAGTACAATACCAAGATGAAGGGCAGGAGAAGGTGTG
The DNA here is from genome assembly GCF_012274545.1 of Fukomys damarensis. Classification (NCBI taxonomy): domain Eukaryota; kingdom Metazoa; phylum Chordata; class Mammalia; order Rodentia; family Bathyergidae; genus Fukomys; species Fukomys damarensis. Next base: position 15,645,584 of record NW_022900932.1, read on the forward strand.
GTGATTGCCTACCTTCAGGTAAAGAAGAGTTCTTACACCAGAGGAAATGTCTGGCTTTATCTTCATGAACAGTTAAATGGCTCCAGTGAGTTAAGGAAAAACACTGGACTGATGGGGAGGGACAAATAAAACTGAGTTTTAGGTGTGTCTTTGCCCTTAACCAGGCACACAGCTTCAAGTAACTTCATAGTCCCCTCTGCTTGTTTCTTCCTATGTGACATGAAGTTTTGAGAAGTTTCTTCCAACTCTGAAAAGTCATCACACTAGGGATCTATGGATGGATGACATCTGATCTCCTCCTAAGACAAGCCACTTGGCTGGGCACAGTGTCCTTAGACAAAAAAAAAAAAAAAGTAAAAAGTAAAAAGGAACATGCACAAAGAAAAATGTCCACAAAGGGAAGGATACAACTACCATAAAAGATGAAATAAGCCTAGGAAAGGGAGACTGAGGTTTAAAGACAAAGTTACTAATGTTTTAAAATAGTAAAAGACCAGATCTGGAAGTCGAAATGTTTTGTGCACTCATTTGCCTCCCCACTGAGTACCCAGCACTTAACAAGGAACTAGGATGGGCAGTTTGAACCATATTTTTCTGATCATACTCCTCTAAGAGGTTCTGAGACCTTTAACACAACCACAAATCAAATGCCAGCAGCCAAATGAATTTGCCATTATCCGTCACAGGATTTATGGCTGATGTACCAATTCCTTGTCTGATCCTAAATCTGCCATTTATGAGAGAACTATCCTAAAGCCCCAAGTATAGCCACATGCTCCATGTCTACCTTCACAAGTGACAGTGACATTTGAGGACAGGAAGGGTGCAGGGAAAAGTTCTTCACTGTGACGATGCTTTGGATTAGAATATCAAGTAGTCACGTGAGCATGGGGAGAGTTGGCAACCTTAAATATTAGAATTATCTGAAGTGATCTGGATTTAAGGATTGAGTCAGGCCCCCAGGCAGCTATCTATCTGTTCTTCTGGTGCCAAAAACATTTAGTGGACCAAGCCAAAGAGAAGAAAGCAGCCCAGTAATCACCTGCTGTGATTTTGCTTCTGCAGCTGGCCTGATTGCCTGTCTACTCTCTGCTAGGGTTTTTGTCTGCTATCTCCCACGTAAACGCCATCCCATTTAGAACAAGCAGTTGCCTATTGTAGCAAGTAGTCAAAAGTACATTAACTGGACCAAAAGAAGATGGACTTAGCTGAGACTCAGTTATATACCAGATGATATATACTAGATGACCTCAGTAAGGTCACACACTCTCTGAACATATTCCCCCATCTCTAAAATGGTGAACTAAACTAGATCAGATTTTGCAAACTAGAGGCTCAAGGGTCATATCTGGACCATTGACATGATTTTTTTTTTACCTCACACATGGTATTTTAGTATCAGTGTATCTGCCTATAATAAATAGGATATTTCAAAGAGAAAATTATCCCACTTACTGGTTTCTCATAAAAATCTGAAGGTCTGCTTCCAGTAATGACAGAGTAGCTTGTGGTGGCCAAACCACTCCCTCTACAAGAATTACGAAGTTTGACAAAAAAGTACTACTGGAAGTTACTGGAAAGAAACCCAAAGCAGACAGAAACTAAATGGAAGTTGACCCTTAACAAAAGTCTGTAAGGCAAGGTGGCTAAAACACAAGCAGAAATCCATCATTTTATCAGCTGGGAGAGTAGAGAACGGATACCATCACTAATACAGCAGGTGAAAAGTGAGGGAGAGATCTCAGAGAGGAAAAAAGGACAAAGGGTAGGGGACCAGTCTTAAAAAAAAACCCAAAAAACTACAACTAAATCTTTGGATGACTCTGAACTGCACATCTGTTAGTAAGATTATAACACTAAAAGTTAAGTAACACATGTAATTCTGAAAGAAAGAAATAAACAGAGATTTCAAGTGATGTTTCCCATAGGGGAGTCATAATTTATAACTTGAGCTAAGCCAAATTAGCTGCCTGCTGGAATAAAAATCTCAGCAAAAGAAAAGGAATCAGGAGGCAACACCAGGAACTGCAGTCTGTCAGTATATATATTGTATAAAGCACAATATCCAAGATACAACAATAAATTACTAAACAAACTATGAAATGTGTCAATATGGCCCATTGTCAATAGTTTTTTTTTTAAGTCAACAGTATTCTGATCTGATGCAGATTTTGGAATACACAATACATTAAATTAACTGTCATCTATCTGTATGAGCAAGGTCTTAAGGGAAAAGACAGTTATAATGAATGAGCAGAAGTGTAGAAGGAGAATTTCATTCAATTCTGAAGTAAAAATAGAACCAAGTGAAAATGTGGGAACCATTTTTGGAAACTAACAGTATTTTAAATAAAAATTAGATATTAGATATGACTTTAACAGAAAAATAAAACAAAGAAAAAGAAAGAGCCAGTGACTTTGAAGGTAGAGCAACAAAGATTACCTAACCAGAAAGAGAGAGAAAAAATTTCATAAACAATAAACAGAGACACAGTGACCTTTGAGACAATTTTCAATGGTTTAACATACATACAATTAGAACTCCAATAAGAGAAAAGAAAAAGAATAGGGATATGTGTGTGTGTGTGTGTGTGTGCACGCATATATATGAATATATACATGTATTTATCTGAATAAATATATAAAAATATTTGTATTTATAAAGATAAATTATAAAAATGCTACATATTTTATAAAAATTTTTAAATGTAGATAGAAGAAACGAGAAATCCATAGAACATAAATACAACAAAAATTATACCTTTGAACATTACATCAAACTTCTGAAAAACAAAGGAAAAATCTTAAAAGAAAAATTAAGATACATTACATACAGGGGAACAATGATTAAAAAGTGACAACTGATTCCTCATGAAAAATAATGCAAGCCAGTGATAATGGAATGACCTGTTAAAGCAACACTCAAATCAGAATTCTATATCCAGTGACAGTATTCTTTTAAAATGAAGGCAATATAAAGACAGTTCAAAGTATGCAGAAGTAGGGAATTTGTTGCCAGAAATCTTAATAATAAAAAAATGTTCAAAGAGAGTCTCCTGGCTGGAAAAAGGCATTACAAGATAAAATTTCAGTTCTACAAAAAAATGCAGATCTGTGGAAATGACAAAGATGTAGTAACATGTTAAACTGATTTCATCATTAAATTTCTTTCTAATACTTCTACTAATATATATTAAGTACACACATCAGTGGGTATCACACTGTGATATTTTCTTACATGGATATGTTGAGCTTTAATCTCACCTCTCCCTTCTCCTACCTTCCTCTGTACCTGCTTCTTCCCCATCCCCTAGACTCTCTTCCCATACTCTTAATAGTACCTCTTCCATTTCTGGATCATCATTAGTTTGCGTTTTTAGTTTCCATATATGAGAAAAAACATGATGCTTGTTTTTCTGTCTCTAGCTTATTTCGCTACATAACATGTCTAATCCAATTCATGTTCATACAAATACCGTATTTTCTTCATCTATTCATCTGTAAATGGGCACCTAGGCTGCTTCCATCTCTTCGTGTGTGTACTAGTGCTCTTTCATACACTTGCTTCATTTCCCATGGATATACACCTAGGAGTGTACAGCCAGGCCATACGATAGTTCTAGTTTTAGTTTTCTGAGGAACTTCCATTCTGTTTCCCACAGTAGCTATATTAATTTATATTGCCATTAATAGTTCCTGTTGCTACACAACCTTGCCTGCATACTTTTTCCTAATAATACCCATTCTGAGGTGAAATCGGTTCTCAATGCTTTTGCATTTGCATTTTCAATTGCATTGGATTTGCATTTTCCTGATGGCTAAAGATACTGAGCATTCTTTCATATATTTATTGACTATTTGTGCTTCCTTTTTTATCTTCAATTTCTTTTAGAGATTTTTGCTCTTTAGGCAAAGTTTTAACAGTACAGTGTAAGATTATGATGTTTGCGTACATGAGGTTCTCAGAGCATATCTGACATGTAGCAGCTCCTGAGCTAGAAAACTATCTGAAGTTCTTTTCAGAATTATTGTTCTATGAAGCTAAATAACTTTGGCCAGTCTCCTATGCATTAGTACCAATATGTTGCAAATAACTTTGAACAGTTAATCATCCAGGAAGTCTTTGATTTGAATTCATAAGACAATATATCCCAATAACCACCAAGTCTCAAGTATAGTATCCGATATATTACATATATCACAGCAAATCCATTAGCATTCTTGACTACATACCAGGCAGGAGGTCCACGATAACTCCACCTGTTCTGTATATATTTCTCCCTAATATATATCATTAATTCAGGGAGAGTAAAGTAGAGAAGCCAAGGGCATGAGTTTTAGAACTATCTGGTTGTATAACTTACAGATACATGGCCTAGGGCAAGTCACCACAGCTCTCTGAACTTCTGTTTTCTCATCTATAAAATGTGGAAGACAACACATGCACCACAAAGTTCTTGGGATGATTAAATGAGATAGGGTCTACAAAACTCCTAGCAAGAGTGAACTAGGACATTCCTAGTGGCATGGTTTAGTAACAAAAATGAGCTTAAAGATATAATCCTGCAAATAGAGGAAAATGAATCCAAAGACCAGTATTCTGTTCATTTTTTGTTAAATATATTAGTGAGTGCTTTTGGCTAGTCATCCAATTCAGAATCTTTTAATTTAATTTGCATCCTATTATTAAGGAACAAGCATCCTGGAACCATTCTTCCTTGAATCCTTTGTTGTTCCTATGCTGCCTGCAGACCAAGGTGGCCTGAACACAAAGTGGCCCATTCCTTCTTATGAGCCTCTCCTCCAAGTGAGTGAGTTGATTCAAAAGCTGATCTAAACACATAATTTATAGCATCACAGTAATTCATTTCCCACTTTACCCCAGACTCATGGTTTATGGGGCCTCAAACAAGAAGGTACTGAAAACCACAGCCAGAACACACACTTACATAGGTGGGATTGCCTCTGTGATACTTCGATGGCCAGCCATAAACTGTATTATATGTCTTCAAATGCTCAGCTTCAGGAACAAAGACCAGGAACCTGAAGACCCAAGGTGTGCAACCAGCATCCCTCATCACTCACCACATCATTGGTAAGAAGTCTATCAAGGCCAAGTCATCCAATGCATCACTGCTAAACCAAGGGGGTTTACTTTGCTTGTTACCAAGGAAGCATAAAGCAAGCATGGTGTTTATGACCTCACCTTTAAAAATGAATTGCTCCTCTGGTTAATTATCGGTCACATGGATTTCTACCTCCCCTTAACTTCCTACAAATGGTTAACTAACGGGCCTGTCATCATCAGCCTCGTGAGGTGTAGAGGTTAAGCATAAGTTAGATGATAAGCCATAAATGTGATTAATTTGAAATGCTATTGGTTATTACAAAAATATATGATAATTTCCTCTTCAGTAAAAGGGAGCATGTTTATAGTGGTCCCAAGCTCTTTGTTCAGGCTTTGAGAAAGAGATGAGAGCATGATAAATAGCCCAGTCTCTGGGTGGACATTCGGGGTGAGGTGGCACAAATGAAGACTCACCACTTAGCACTGTTAGAAAAATGCAAACACATCACCACATTCGCAAGATGAATACTGAGTTTATGGGCTCCTTTCTTGAAGGGGCTGCTTGCTGTTGGGGAGGGTTAGATGCCAAAGTATTTGGAGTCAGAGGAGCCAAAGAACAAGGAAATCAGACTGGCATCACTGCATGCTAGGAAAAAAAGTACTGCCCAAGTAAATCCTACACACTATGATTAAAAACACATTCCAAATGCATAAATCATAAAATAATAATGCAGACTGCAGAGGTACAATATATTTTAAACCTCTCAGCCACATCAGTATGACATAAAGAAAACAGAACTTGAATGAGAAGCCTAGAGATAGTTGGTAAAATTCTGAATTTGGAGTAAAAACTGAATATACTCAACAAATAGGAAGAGATGTGTTCTGGTCCTTAAGAAATAAAAGGACAGCCTGAATGTTGTTCAGATGGTATGGCTGTCATAAGTCCTCAGTCTTTACAAGTGATATGTGGTGCGGGTGTGTGTGTGTGTGTGTGTGTGTGTGTGTGTGTGTCTGCTCTGGGAACATCCTAAAACTAGCAAATGACAGGCTACTCTCCATGCCAGGTGGCTGGTTTTTAGGAAAAGATGCCTAAATTCTAATCCACAGGCAAGCCAATGCCAATCAATGCACAGTTCTGCACAAGAGGACACAGCAGAGCAAGGAGACCAAGACGGCACAATGTCAGGGGGACAGTGGGACACTGGCATCTAAGCACAGTAAGCAGGTAAGAGAGGCCCTGGGCAAGCAGACCATCATGCCAACACCAACGGCTAAGAATCCTCAGAAAGCAAAGTGGCGATAAAAGCTTTACAGCTATCCCTCTTTACGCTGAGTGTTCTCTTTCTAAATTAAAAGTCGTTTTCCATTTTTAACAGCCCCAACAATAACACTTTATAGAGCACTCTCTTTTCACGGAGCACTTTATAGTCATTAGTTATTTAATCCTCAGAGGTGTCTCAGGAGGCCAATAGGCAATGGACTCGCTTTCTCCCCTCTCCTTGTCACGGAGACAAGAGCTGGGTCACAAGCATGCATGCTGGCTGCAAGAGGCAGTGCCCCATGACAGGGGCAAAGGGCTCCATCCAAATCATAAAGCAGCTAGTCTGCATTTGCTAGGCTTCTTGATATGTACACAACAATGGTTTGCTAAACACTGTCAGACCATTTTTACCAAGAGATTCCCATGCTTGTCTTCGCTCCCCCTTAGTAGACACCAAGACCAGTTGTTTAGAGTGGTAAAGATTTTATTACAACCTTCAAGTTAACAATCTCTCCAAAATGTGTTTGTTGCCTGGAGTGGCAGGCAGACATCACCAGTCCGTTCAAATGTAACAACTGGCTCAGTGAAATATCTCCACAATGGTAAGGCCTTTCTATTTCACTGAGGCATTTCTATACACATCAGATCAAACTCCAGACAATTTCGATAGTCTCCCCCCACCACACACATACTATACACTTTCCTAGATTTTCTCAAATTGTTTCATTGAATGAATATTTATGGTACATCTATGATGTACAAGACACCACCGAGGGATACAAGGGACAAGATGTTACAGGTACATGGCTCTTATGGCTAAGGATCCCACAGGCAAGGAGTGGAGATGTAATGAACATGCAGCTCCTGTAGTACAAGACAGCAAGTGTGCAATGCCAAAGTGCAGCAGAGACAGGATGCCACATGGGAACTCAGAGCACAGTTGCTTCCATTTGGTTGGTGGAGAACCAGACTGGTTTCACAGTGAAGCCAGACCTTGGGAAATGTACAGAGACCAGACCTGTGGGGCCCAAGACATTTCTGAAGTCCTCAGATAAGTGTGGTATCAAAGGTAACACTGTCTAGACCGGGAATTCAGCTCAGCATCTCAGAATCCGCCTCAAAGGCCCGAGGTCCTGAGTTCAATCCCAGGCATCAAAAAATTAATAAATAAATAAATAAAAAAAATAAAGACTGGTTGGAGATATGAAGGAGAAATATTTGGCTTCAGGTGCTTGGTATGTAATGGGAAAAACTTTTTTTTGCCTTTTTAGATCACCTCATTAAAGAAACCTGCCCACCCCAAGCCACTTACTTCCCCAATATATCTCTCTCCATGTTTTTCACAGTTCAGCAATTGTCCGTATCTTTCTTCTATTTCATCACCACCTGCCACTAGAATACAAATCCCATCTATTTAAACTAGGTATGCACATTGCTCCTTGGCACCATGTTAGGCACTCAATAAACATGGAATTAATTACCTAATTAATTACTATGCCATGGAAACTGGAAAGGCATCCTGTCCCTAGTTTTGTTCTAGAAGATGAATGGTTCTTTATTCAAAACCTTGCCCTCTATCTGCCAGATTTTGGGGAGGGGGACTTCATTTTATCTTAATTTTGCTTAAGCACATATACTGGAACAAATATGTCACAATGTCATGTCTGAGACCAAATATTCTGAGGTCCCCAGTGATTCTCCCAGCAAAGCCCACTGGGCGGGGCCCTGAGACCTGACCTCTGTGGATAATCACTGCAAACTCACAGCCACAGGTAATGGGGGAGAGAGAAGCTGCCAAGAGATGCTGAGAACACATGGTTCTCCTGGAAAGAAGCAAAGTGGAAAGCGACCCCTTAGCATTTATCAGCATTCTCTTCTCATGTAACCCAGAGAACTCAGGGAAGACTCCCAAGAAGAGTTCCTACATTCATATACAGTAAGCCTACATCTTTAGAAGGTCTTAACATTAAAAAAAGGAAGAACAGGAAGTCAGTCCCAACCACCCCAGAGCTGGAGATGCCTTCTCTTGAGATCATCTCTTCAAGGATCTTTAGGATATGCACTTACCATACATAGGCACCACCACCACCACCACCAACAACAACAAAAGGCCCAACAACAAACTCCATGGTATGTGGGGTGTGAGCTCCAAAATTTGGTGGCATTCAGCAAAGTCCAGCAGGCAAATTCCAGCACATTCACTCTGGCCCTTTATGTGTAAGGTAGTAACTGGACATGAGCTTGTGTCTGGCATCCACACATGTCCAGGTCCTCTAACAACTGGAAGGCATTGCTTCACACAAAATATATTTTCAGGACCACAAAGATAATTGAGACAGAATGCTAAGCCAGTGTGATTTTGGGGGGATTCATCTAAAAAGCCTAATCATGGCTAATTCACCATTTGCGGCCACCCTGGGATTTCATGCAGAGCGCGGGTTTCACTAAGGTAATTGGTGCTATTGAAACAAGCCAGTGCTCTGCAGTTCTCAGCTTCCTTCCTCGCCTCCGGGCACGAAGAGGATCAATATTTGTTAGGATTGCTTCTTGTTCCAACAATGTAAGATTTACAATACTAGCCAGGATTCTCACTTTGTCTTCACACAACTCATCAGTGGAACCCAATTACTAACCTCAGACAAACAACATTAACATGAGCCTCTATGCTGCTTTATTGCCCTTCATCCAGTCTCATTTCAGGGTCTTCAGGCAGTGCCACTATAACAGATACTACACTTTAAAGTGTGCTCCAAGGAATAAATTCTCAGTCTTTCATTACTCGTACCTTGATTTACTTCATATCATCTTGCCGCTATAGACAAAGATAACACACTGTAAATTACAGCCATCCTGTCTGGTAGTTTCCAAGGTAGGGGGAAGGCAGGGAGTGATGCTTTGGCTTCACAATTAGCGCTGGGCCAGGCGCTATGGTTCCCACATTGCCCACGATTAGCTGCTGTTTATTAGAACCATTTGCAAAGTGTGGCTTGGATACGCACATCCCTTCCCCCACCTTCAATGCTCCCTCTTGCCAGAGAGCCCATTAAATTAGAAAACCTTCAAAGCTAAATGAATATATGGTTTCAACTGGCCTTTATCGCATCCTCTCACAGCCACTTGTATACCTTGGTTTAGGAGGTAACAGTGCAATTGGGTTAGTGCACAGACCCTTGCTCCTGCTAGTAACTCGCTCAAAATCTCCCAAACTGGGTGCCATTTTCAGCAGCACCTTCTTTTCTCCATATCAAAACCTCAGCTAAACCTCAGCTAAACCTCAGCTAAATCAAAGCGATCTACCTCGGCCCAGCATTTCAACTAATACAAGAGTCTGGGTGAGGAGAGACCTGCAGAAACAGTCATTGGAAAAAGTCCTTTAAGTTAGCTGTAGCAGTACCCCCTTATTTGTCCTACAATTTCCTCCATCCTCCATCCTATTCCAGTAGCTGATAACTAAGAACATTAGTTTTATGCGACTTGTCAAGCTCAAATGAAAAGAGAGCTAACTTTAATGACACTGCAATTAATCGCCCCAATAGACAGACAGCTAAAAGACAAGATATTGACTTCATTAAGGATAATGTATTATGTCATTAAGTTGGTAGGGTCACCTTGTGTATCATACATGCCTGCTAATATATTGGCATTTTCCTCAAATAAGATAAATTCAAATATGAGTGATAAAGCTGATTAGAAAATGTTTAATCTAAAGAGGCTACTTTCCTTATATGCCTTCTCTGCAGCCCCATGTGGAAGCAAAGTCATAAGAAACCATTATAGACCCAAGATAATCTCAACTACCAGATCCAACTCATTTATAACCTGGTCCTCCCCCAGCTTCATTTCTACCATTAGAAAGGTATCTCACTGATGAAAGTTGGAAACTCCCTTGGTTCACATGCTTGAGGTATGGGGGACACTGTTTTCAACACAGAGTCAGCTTCATTTTGAACTTTCACGTGCCCAGATCATTCCATGAAAATGGCCACAAGGTTGGTGTGACACAGGGCTTGGGGCTAACCCTGTCCAAACCAGGCTTCCAAAGCTACTAGAATGGGAAGAGGAATCATAATACAACACAGCTCCAAAAGGGACCATTCTTTTTAATGAGCTAACTTCCCTTTGAGGCTTATCTAAAAGGAGTTGCTTGGCTCAAAATAAAATCATTTTTCATTTAGAGTGGAGTATTCACAAATTAAGATACATCTACTGAAGCTTTTCCTGGCACCTTATTTCACACAAATAAAATAAAGTTTTTAAAAAAATTATTTATCTCTCTTCAACAAATTCAGCAAAAATGTAATCACAGTTTAAATGTTGTCTAAGACTGAAGAATTCCAATGGCCAGTATCTTGTCATTCCCCATACTGGAAACTGGCTCCACAGCAACATTATTGTGTATTAGGACTTTTTCTTCCCCTAAATATCACAGTTTTTACTCAAGAAACAAAGTAATGATTTCATGACATTTAATCACCTCTAAGTAAAACACTTGCTTGTAATTAAGCCCATAAACAATATTCAGATGAAAATTAATCAAAATAAAATATTAAAATACAATGGTGATTGCTGAATAAAATACTGAACTCTCTAAATGAATGCTATGGTCTGAATGTTTGTATTTCCTCTAAATTAATATTTATCTCCTTACCCCTACAGTAATGGTATTAGGAAGAAGGACCTTTTGGGATGGGTCTGGACAGGAGGGTGGAGCCTTCATGAATGTAATTAACAGCCTTATTTAAAAAGTCCCGAACAACTTATTCATCCCTTTGACAATGTAAAGACACAGTGAGAGGATGCTGTTTCTGGGCCAGAAAGTTAGCCATAACCGGACACCAAATCCGCCACCACCTTGATCTTACATTTCCCAGCCTCCAGAACTATAAGAAATCAAGTTTAATCGTTTATAAGACAACCTTAAGTTTATGGTAGTTTGTTACAGAGGTCTGAATAGAACAAAACAGGGACTCCATGACATACATGCAAATATACTTGCTAGACATTTGCCTATACTTACAAATAGACTCATCTCCACAGATCATGTCTAGATAAATACTTCACCCTGTCATTGTCTACCAGAAAGAGAATTCAGAGTCTTCTTCCACAATTTTTGCCATTCTAAAGATGAGTACACTAAACTCTACAGAAGTGAAGAAAGCTGTCCACAGTTCTACGGCTTGGAGCAAACAATAACCTAGCTCTGATGATTCCCAGGTCACAAGGTTCTCTTCCACACCTCTCCACGGCACCTCCTTGTCTACACATGTGTACATGCTTTTAAATCCACTTTCCACACCCACAGACAGAACTTTCTGAACTGTGTCTCTCTTACTGGAGTATAGCATTATCAGAGTCAATGCACTGAATCTCATAAACAAAGATTTTTTTTTTTTAGAGAGAGACAGACAGACAAACAGACCATGTTATTAAACTGAACCAAGCAGATGACTAAAAATTCACTGCTTTCTTACTTAGAATCAGTCTTTTAAAATGAGATGTAAATAAAATAAAGGGGCAGACACGTCACAGTCTAGAGACTCTGGTGCAAAGTCCCCATCAAGCTTCAGAAGCACATCCTGCCCACATCTTTGCTTCCAGCCACTGATACTGAAATTGAAATACATGCTTGATTTTTCCAAGGCTGTGAGAGGAGGTCGGGCCCAGCAGTAGCGGAAGCACCTCAGTTGCTGGGGACAGATGCTGTCCCAGGGGTGTAAGGGGGATTTTCTGCCACTCACTCTACAAACTAGCCACTAATTGTGGACACCTGCAGCCCTCCCACCATGCCAAGCCTTCCCTTTTAACCCATCGTTCCTATTATTTCCATTAAGATTGTCAAAACCAGAAGTTTGGGAACCTTTCTCTGTGACCTTGGCATTTCTTTGCAGGCTTAATATATTGGCATGTTTTCCTCTGACTGCATCTCTTCTCATTTGTCATGATTATTGCTGAATTTTTCAACTGTCATTCCCAAACATAAATCAATGGTTGTCTACTTCCCCTTTGTCATATCTGCACAGCAAACAGCCTTTCCCTTCTACATGAAGCTTCCTCCCTTTCCATCCATTAAAAGGGGCCTGTCTGCAGGAGAAGTCAATCCTTTGTTAGGTCATTGCATTTATCACGCTTCCAATCAGTACCTGACACACTCATTCAGCCAGGTCTTCCACCACACAGTCATTGTTCATGGGGGGGGGGTTGCTGTAATTTATTTACGCGTGGTGTTTTCACTATCCATCTTGGGCAGTTTTAAATGTTTCACCCCTGCCTTCCTCTTCCTTGGGAACCTCGAGGCTTTGAGGGAATATGGGGGATGAGAGTGGGGAACGTGGAGAAGCGGGTAGGAGAGGGTGGGGGTAGAAAAGAATAAGGAGCTTTGTGCCTGTGGGAGCAGCTGGCCAGAAGCAAGTTCTGTGAGCCAGTGAAAGAGGCCAAGAGGAAACCAAGACCTGGGAGCCCCAGTTACAGGGGACCCACGCAGGCCAGGAGTTCCCCTCACCATGAAAAGTGTCCATGACGTACTCCAGGAGAGTGAAGTCCCATCAAATTTCAAAAACGTCTTTATTTATAAGCAAGTGGTGTTAATGGTCCTAGAGGACTCTTTAAGAGGAAAATGGTTTCAAAAGAGAAAAGAAGTAACTCAGATACTAAGAATCCACACTGCCTCCAGGTAGCTACTAAAGCAGAAATAAACCACTGTGTGTTGCCAGGAAAATTCCAGATGAACATAGAGTTGATACCAACACCATTCACAGGCACTCGCTGAGGTACCAAAATTGTCACCGGGCAGCACCTGCCGTGCACCCAACAGGTTTCTCCTCCCTACCCACTGCAGACCCACTCTTTCTGCCTGCGCTCCCTATGCAAGGTTCTTATTATCACCCACCCTCTGATACTGGTGCAAGCTCTGTCTTCTGTTGCAAGGAAAACATTTAAGCAGAAGTTCTGGCCTTCTCCTTCCATATAAATGCTTTTAACTCAGGGTTTAGGGAAAGGATTCCTCCAAAGGTGCCAGAGCTCTGCTGGCTGTCCAGCCCCATCCTGGCCACTCCTCTCTCTCATGAAAGCAAAAAAAAAAAAAAAGACAAAGAATGTTGATAATTCTAAGCCTCTTCATTTCTGTGTCCTTCCTTCCTTTCCTCAAAGAAGAGTTCCAGAAATCAACAAGTCCATGTAAAAAAATCAGAAAAGGAACCAGAGATGGGTGGTATTACATACATTTATACCACAATGAATAACAGATAAAACATTCACCCCCAAGTCACTGTCCTGAGATCAGTAGGTGGTGCCTTGTAACTCCCAAAATCTACGAAAACATTTTTCAGACTCAGAAGTTAAGGTCCACTGTTATTGAACAGCTCAGCTAAGGATGCAGAGCTAACAAAAAGATGAGAGCTGCCTGGTTCTTGAAGCACAAACTTCCTGGAAATCCTGAGAAGTATTCTGATGTACTTGCTCTTAGGGCTGCTGTTTACAGTTGTGCTGGACAGTATCTACACAGCTGGACACGGCAGTCCTATGTAAGTGTAGGGGAATGGGAAGTGGATAAAACAGTTCTTCACCACAACCTTTCAAAGGCATACACTTTTCAAAGCAAACCCCATCCAGCAGGATGCAACTATAGGATCTTACAAATACAAGCCAACCTATAATGTCAAGGCAGCAGAAAAGACTATATGCTGGGATTCTCTACATCTCACCTAATACTTTTGTACTCTTTGCATCCTCCCTGCACACATTTTGTAAAACTATTTCTATGTGGTGTGAGTGGATCACAAGAATTATTGCTTCATCTTCTTCATGGCCCTGGGACAACTTACAGGAGCATATATTGCTCTCTGGACCTGCTGTGACCTCCATTATCATGTTAGGAAACCACATAGTGCTGGATGCTCTGCTCTTAGCAAAGACTTAAGTTTTATTTCTTCTTCATGCAAAGACAACAAGCAGGCAGAACTATGTCCAGAATATGATCTTGCTGTCAAAGTCCTTGTGCAAGCATGGGTGTAGGTATTCAAAGCATTCTTGAGTCATTTCCCCATTAGTAATGCATCACAGCCAATTTCTGTGGTTGAACCTGGAGTGACAGGTTGAGGAATGAAGAGTCCAGCAGATCTCACCAGCCAATCTCCTCCAGCATCCTCCTAGCCACATCTCTGTAGGCTGAGTAGCCTTTCAGCCTGATCATTTGCTTGAAGGTGATGAGGCAGGATGGTGACAGCTCAGATAAGGTTCCTGTCCACAACTTCCTTAAATTCAGACCCACTGTCAGAAACGATAGCATCTGGCAGGCCATGTGTTGAAAGTACCTGCGATTATTTCAAAAAAAGCTAGAACTAGAATGTCTGTGGGCACCTTGAATCATTTTCAAAAGGAAGCTATGCCTGGATAGGTCTGCAGAATTAATCCTGATTCCTGAGTAAGCTTTGGTCCAGCAACTTTACAAAACACCTTTCACATACACCATTTTTTTGCAGATTATTCCAAGTAGGTTGGCATTATTCTTAATAGACTTCATTATTATAATCCATTCTAGACTCCATGAATACAACTTTTAGTTAGTTACTTAAAGGAAAGTAAATTCAGGAAAGAATTGTATTTAGAACGGCCAAATGAAGTAATGACTAGCCTTTGGAATAAACAACATGCTTTTTTAAGGTTTAGTTTTGGGGACCGATAATTTACTCAAGCTAGATGCTAGTAGTTGAGTTCTGTAATGAGCTATACAGCCATTCCTTCTATAATAGTCAACTAGAAGAAGGGTCCAAGACATGTAATCTGCAGCCATATGACTTGATTAGTAAGGCTATCAGACCAGAAAGCTTTAAATCAAAAATCATATATAAGATCTGTGGCAAAGAGCATCAGTGTTTATTAGTTTTCCATGCTTGTAAGCAAGTATAGTAAGAGGAAAAGAAAAAAAGACCTTATATACATACTAATATAATCAAGCTTGGAAACCAGAACTCAAAGAAACTGAGTTGTGGGCACAAATGAGAACAGATGTTTAGAAAAAGTTAACAATTTCTCGATTCTCATAATAATAGCAAAGTCAACTTCATAAAACTGTGTTCTGTTGTTGAATTGGGCATTCTATGTGTTCCTGAGCTCTCTACTATTTTGTGGCTAAACAAGGCTTCAATGTAGTGAGATGAAGAAACTACATGAGAAGATAGAAAATGGTTCTGGATGACTCTTAAGTATGAAAATAGGTTCCCAAATCAAGAAATACTGGACACTTTGAAAATGGATGTCAGCATCAGGGACAGGGCTTTTATAGTAGAGAACCAGGTAGGTCAGTCCTGCTGAAGAGGATGGTCATAGAAGTCTTAGGAACTTCAAAGCTCAGTCAGAGTCTCACCGAGGCACCAGGCATTCCTGGGTGGACTTCTTGAGAGGAAGCTCAGAGGAAAAAACTACTATGGATTCTGGTGTTGCATGTTTCCTTTCTCTTCAGATCTCTGCCTTGTAAAACCCATGGTTCCTAAAAGTATTTTAAGAGTTCCATCTCCCATTGGGAGATTAAAAAAAAAAAGCTATCACTTTCAACATTACCGATGCTACCCAGCTGATATCCTATCACTCTGGGTCTCTATGAGGTTGCAGACATCTACTGTAACAATGGAAATGGAATGGAAAAAATCTTTAAGATGAAACACCCCTTGCTTAGAGATGACACATGCCCAGTTATCTACATGTGTAGGCAAGGTCAAATTCAGCAGGGACCTCCCTGCCTTTTTCTCTTCTCCTGCAATTCCTGTGAGTTGACTGACTTGGAAGCAGGCTCTGCTATCCTTGTTCACACTGCCCATAGAGCTCACCATCCTGGGCACATGAAGCTGGCTTCGGCCTGGAGAGACAATCAGGTTCTTCCACTTGTTTCGAACTTGGAGTAAGATAGTGTTTTGGCTTTTCAGTACCTTAATGCAGTGATTGAAACCAGGTAAGATGTCATCATTGTTCTTTTCCCGTTCCTTAGAAATGACTTGAGGATTCAATTGGCAAAATCCTTCAACTCAATCAAATAGTACCAATAGTATTGAATCAAATAATGTGCTGATGGGAGAATGTTCTAATGATTCTGAATGTAGCAAATACTCCAGGACTGGAAGAATCCAAAGCAGACCACCCACAAGGAATTACACAGCCTCCAATCTCAATATGGGGATTTTATTTTTTTTTGTCCAAGATTACTTCCTTTCTAAGAAATCACAATTTACATTCACATTACAGATTCAGCAACATTAACTTCTTGAACCTTGCATTCTCAAAGAACACAGAGCAAACTGAGAAGGCTAAGAGTGGATGTGAACCCTGTCTCAGAAACCTTGCCATCGGGCACCTGCCTCGCAAGACCAAGGACCCAAGTTTGATCCCCGATACCAAAAAAAGAAAAAAGAAACCTTGCCAAAGGGCTTACTGAGAATGAGAATAGACCCTTAAAAGAGTTTCCACTATCAATAAACCACAACTCTTGCTGCCTTCAACTCACTCTGCCTTCAATTGAACAGTCATGATCATTGAAACCAACAACATCATCAATGCCATCATCCACTGTCCACTTAACAGCAGAACTTCTCTGAATTATAAATCTGGAAGCACTATCCAGTCATCAGTTACTACATACATTGTGATTGGCTTATACTTTCTGATTTCTCCAGATGGTCACACTAGGCTATATGTTTATCAGCATGTGTAAAGCTTCTGCCTCCCTCCCATCTCCAAATAAAACACTAATAATTCCAGAAATGTCTGTCTCTCTAAGAGATCTAAACTTCCTACTAAATGATCTGCCCTTATTTCATTCTTACTTTAGTGGGTAAGTACATTTCTGAACATTGACAGATGGTTCTGGTACGCGTTGTCTATATAAGATCTTAGGCAAAGCAGGTGGGAGAACTATTATTAGATATATTTAGGTTTCATGAACCATCAGAAGTAGAACATAAATCTGTTCTCAAGCTCTCCTGATTTCCCTGAGAATCAAAGCTTCTCTGCATATCATTCTGAAGAAGCAGAATGACCAAGAGTCTTCAGTGAATTCATGTGTGAATGAAAGGTGACAAAATCTACTGAGACCTCAGGGTGGACACTGCATTCAGACATTTTTCAGTAGTACCTAAGAATGACTACACAAGTCATTGTTGCCAAATAGCCTATTTTTAAACATCCCCAACTCTGTCACAATAGAAGGGAGGCCTCAGAAAAGGAAAGCATGTGCAAACCCTTCACGCCTGTAGTTTGTAATTTTTGACCAAAAAAATTTACAACATTGCTGAGATAAGTCCTACCCATCCTATGTTATTGTAACCAACCCTTAACTACAGGATTCTTAGAGTAATAAAATAAGAAATAAAACAAAAACAAAACTCTGTAAGATTAAGCTACAGTGGTCTCTGGCACACAGGAGTGTGTCTTCTTCACACAGAAATTGGAAAGTTGTTTAATCAGGGACCTTTTGATCATAAGGTAATAAGTCAACCAGATGTAAAATTAGTATCTACTAATATCCCTCTATTGTGCGGATGATTAGCTGTGTAACTTTGGGAGACTACTAAGATTCTCCAAGACTCAGTCTCCTCAATTAAATTTGAAGATAATGGCTTCTTCACCCTGGTGGCAGCTGACGTAAAGGAGACAACAGGAGGTCAGGGGCGGCCCCAGCACGCAGGCCTCCCAAGTGTGGCTCCTGCGCTCCTATTTTTGTGTGTGCAAAATGCAGAGAGATGACAGTTTATACATGGATTCCTCAGACTTAAGCAGAAGCTCACCTTCACTTTCTCACATGAAAGTTATGCCTAGGAACACTCATCTACACACTGGTCCGTGCACATACCCATTCTGGACCAGCCATGATCCCCACAAGCTGTGTCCCATTTCTCTTCCCTGGCCACCTCCCTCTCCAGTGCCATCCTCTAGTGCACTGCTCTCCTCCCCACCCCATGAAGTAGCAGAATTCATGGTTGGTAAAAAGTTAAAGAGGGGTCCATAATCCTCCCAAAGCCAGATCCCCTTGGCATCCCAGCACATACAAAGGTGAGAATAGCACAGCTCCTTAGAAATAACCATGTCTTGTGGCAACTCCGATACCCAGAATGGATACAGGCAATTCTGCACCTGTCAGAGTTGGGTGGGCACCAGTGCCCTGCATATGTCCCTTCCCCAGGCAACCTGAGGTCCTGCTACAGAAAGCACCCTTTCATCAAGCACATGGAGGAAGCAGGGCTCTGTGTGACAGAGTGGATCATCTGGGGCCACACGAGTGGTTTGTGTCAGGACAGGACCTAAAACCTAGATATACTGGCTCAAAAGCCACCCTCTTCCCCTGAGTTGCCAAAATATAGCCATCTAAATATCAGCATTTATATTAAGCATTAAATCCATTTTACTAAACAGTAACTACCCTCACTGTATATGATGCACCGAGCTTTAGATGTCAACTAATTTGACTTACTCTCCCTTTCATTGCCCTTATATCTTGCTTAATAAGACATTTTATTCAGATACTGCTGAGGTAATAAAGGAAGAAGCGTGGTTGCCAAATGTACTGCCATTTTTATTTTTAGCTTCACTGGAGTAAGGGGTTATTTTCTTGTGAAAAGGATGAAATGCAGCTGCCAGCCTTTTAAATTGTATCACGCAATCCTGCTTTTGCCCGAGCAATAGATTTCCAGATAACTGCAGCAATCTTCTCTAAGTATAAAAAACAAAACTAAAAAAATAAAAGAAAAAAAGAGGTAGCCTCCGCCACCCTTCCTGTACCCTGCCTAGCCTCATGGCAAAGCTTCATCAAGAAGGGTTATTTGATAGCCTACATTCCATAAATATGCTGACACCCCCACCCCCAAAAGCTAAGAGGCTACACATCAGTTTCTGTAACCAACCATGTGAAACTCTGGCATGATCGACTGTAGTTACAAGAAAATGATGATATTCAGCTAACACTTACTGAGTTATTATCATGCAGAGGTGCTGTGCTAAGTGCTTTCTATGGATTGATTATCCTACTTAGTTTTCACAGTAGTCTTGTGAGGAGCCATTCCACAGACAAGGACACTGAGGCATAGAGAGGTTAAGTAACTTGCCCAAAGTCATTCATCGGTATGTGGTGGATCCAGGATTCACATGCAGGTTCCAGAGATTGCACTCAGAAGCAGTACACCTGCTTTGTGAATAGCTGTGGGTTTTGGGATCGGCATCTCTGAATCCAAATCTACTCCACTGCATACTAGCTTGTGTTCTCGGGCAAGTTGATTAACCTTTCTGAACTATACTTTTTCTCATCTGAAAAATATAAAGAAACATCTAGCATTCTCATGAAAAATGTGTCTTACTCCCTTCCCTTGCCTCAAGTCAGAAAGTCCTTCTTGGGACGAAGGCTACCCCAGATGAGCAAACGGAACTAGGATTTGGTGCAACAGTAGACATGTTGTAAAATTTGCAGAACAAACCTGGAAGAGTTGGCTGGAAGCAAGACATGAGAGAAGAAGAGAAGAAAAGAATTTTGATGGAAGGTCTCTTTAACTCCATGGAATACCATGGAACAAGAAGCTGGGGGCATGTACAAGCTGGGTAGGGTTCATGCACAAGCTGGAGACTCTTGTGGTTTTATAGTGGATAAGGTGACATATAGATCTTACACTGGGGAGCTGCACAGTCCTAGGAGTGAGAACAAGGACCAATGGATGGTAGTTCTAGGGAAACAGCTTTTGCTCATCCTAAGAGCAAACTTCCTACCAGTCTCAGGTAAGTTGGCTGGTACTGCCCCTGGATCCAGTGAGTCTCCTCATTGGAAACCCTCGAGGTGGGACACCGGAAAGGCTAAGTAAACAAACTCTATCTATCTAGCCCTGAAATTCTGTGATTCAGTAGTTAAAATCACGATTAGGTCCCAAAAGTTGCAATTTGGGATTAGCCCAGATTTGCTGCAGCCAGAGCAGGGGAAAGGGGCGTGGCATCCCTAAGGACACCCCAAAATGCAACCAGGCCAGACCTCACAAAATGCAAAAAGACAGCAACCAGTGCTGGTGCATCTACGTAAAAGTCCAGAAGGGGTCCTTCTTGCTACCAGCTAGTATGGGAAAAGACTACCACCACAGATTCCCAAGAAAATACTGCAAGCCTCCTGCTATGACAGGAAGAAGCCTGCTGAGTAGAAAGCTCTGCTTGTTTACAGCGAAGTCACAAGTCCAGGAAACCAGATAATGGAAGCAGGACAGGTGGCACCCCACTGGGATCTACAAGCCAGAGGGAACAGAACTGGAGGATGTAGGTACAATCTCACATTGTCACTTATGTTCACAAATATCCAGGGGGAGACCCCCCTGACTCATCCCTGCAATGTCACTGTATACCATGCTATACGAAACACCAATTAAAAGAAGGCCAGGCAAGCATCTCACACCACCAGCCAAGCCCTGGGAGACCAGAAGCAGAAGTCTCCATTTTCCAGACCCTAGTTCACAACAACCTAGAATGGAACCACCTCGTTGAAATAAGTTTTCTTCTTCCAAACTCTACATTGGAGATCTCAGTTGCAATGTTGGCATGCTTCTGGGAGCAGGAAGCTCTGGTTGCCATCTTTTGACTTTTCCTCTCCTGCCTAACTCTCAACTCCAGGAACAACACAGAGATGTCACTTCTTCCTATACAGCTTAACCTGCTCTGCTTGTTACTGAAGCCCAATTCAAGTAAAATCCTTCTCTGTATGCCTTAGGCACACAAGAATAATGAAGACAGAAGAGGACTCAATCTGGCATTTAAGTATGTCCCATGTACAAGCACAGGAATAGCACAATGATGAGAAGCTGGAACTCTGTTCAAAAGCACTTCCTAGCCATGTGTCCTTGTACAAGTTACTTAATTTCTCTAGGTCTCTTTCTTTATCTGCATAATGGAAATATTAATAGAAACTACCTCATGGAGTATTATGGCTTAGATCCCTCAAATTCCACATATGCAGAATCCAAAACATTCTCATGCTTTTTAAAGTGATTGTATCATGAGGATGCTATAGCTATCAACAGATTAATCCACTGATGAGTTCCTAGTTGCATGTGCTATTAGGAAGAGGTAGACCCTGGCCTAAACAGATGGTCACTGTCATGACCTATAAGGACATATTCTTGTCCCTGGTCACCTTCATTCTCTGCTTCCTGGCCGCAATGAAGTGAGCAGCTTTCCCCACTATGTTCCTCCACCATGCTGTTTCTGCCTTAGAGCAAACTGACCATGGATTAAACCCCAAAACCGTGAGCCACGTTAAACCTCTCCTCCTTTAAGTTGTGTGTGTTGGGTACTCGTCCTAGTGATGGGAAAGCTGACTAATGCAGAATCTGGCATGAGAATGATGAAAGTTAAGAGATCCAGGAACATTTAGAATACTGCCTGCCACAGAATAAGTGCTTACAGGAGTGTTTGCTTCTGCCCTCACTATTGTCCCAGCATCTTCTTCCTCCACACCTGACAAAATCACTTCTTTGAAAAGCAATCCTTCTCCCAAACCACTAAGCCAACCTATAATGATATGGGGGACATACACGGTTTAAAACTATGGATGGTTCTCAGAACATATTTTTTTTAAAGTCAGATATGCAAACTATTGATCTAATAGATCATTCTATTCCAACTCTTCCTCAAATCTAAGACTCTCTAGCAACTAGGGTAATTAAATTGTAAAGGTGCGCCATGTACTATGGGAGAATTCCAGGGCCTGATATAAAAATGTTCATTACCAGCCAGGCCCCTGCAAGATGATCAAATTAACCTCACTGCCAGGAGTATATTAAGAAAGAATAATAAATTATTCAAAACTTAATGCTGATAGAGCAAAAAAATATTTATGGAAATATCATCAGATTATTGCATTTTAACCACAGTCCCATTGCATGGCTGAAGTGTTAAGTCCTCAAAACACTTTGGGGGAAGATAAGCTAGACCCAAGTTGCTTGATATTGGCGTCCTCTCTGGGAGGATAGACCATATGCCCAGCTGGGGAGAGAAAAGGTCAGCAGATCAGGCTGGAGATCTGAAAAGCCAGAAATATGTCAAGGTTCCCCTAGGCATTCCTGTAAAAAAAGCCACCCACCCGTGCCTTGGAGTGGCAGGCAGCTGGGTGGTCAAGCAGATACCACTCTTAAAGCACTCTTTCTTTAAGAAACAGAGAGAATCCCCCAGTCCCACAAATTAAATTCATTGATCCTTGCAAAAAGGGAAAAAAAATCCAAGAGAAACAAAAATTTCCAGGAACGTACAGAAGATGCATTCCCCAACCCCTTCCCAGTGGCTGCCTGAGCTCTCTGCAGCTCCCCCAGCCCCCACCCCCTTGTTTAATGTCTCTAACTTTATGCCATGTTCTCTTCCTCTTTCAGCACGGCTGAGCAAAGCTGACAGGCGGATTCCTTTGCTTTTCAGGGTATTAAAGCCACTTTCCCGCTCTGACAGCCTGTTCTACTCTGCCACCTTATAGTTCTGGCTTCACACTCCTCTGGGCAGCCAGTCCTTCCTGACAGACCACTGTCACTTCCCATCATCCTCTCTGTATATCCTGCTCTCTCCCCCTCAGCACGCATCCCGACTTTCCAACCAATGCAATTATTTTTTTTGACAAGCCATCCATCAGTTTTAACTTTAAAAGCACTTTCTGCTGATATCCATTGTTAAATCCTTTGCTTTTTTATGGGGCTTGCATGAGAGAATATGATATCAGACATTCAAACTACCAAACCATGTAAATTTACTTTGTTCTCAGCTATGTTTCCAATTTCACGTCCAATTTTTCGGTACATTATGCGTAGTTGTTGTGCTTAATATGATGTTGTCAAATCCCATTAAAGTTCACTGCATTGCACGGCTTTAAAAACAGGTTACAATTTGCATTCTATAAAGAAAGGAAGGAGTGCGGTCTGAAGTCAAGCTGAATCTTATTAAAATTATCTGTTCAATTGTTACATTTGTAGATGGAGTAATTTTGAGGCATTAGCTGAGACACATATGAAAATGTCAGCATGCCAACTAACGACAATGAGAGCAAAAGGAATCTCTCTGCGAAACTCAATAAAGCTCCTTGGCTGGTGACATAAATTTGATGATAATCCGAGGAAATGAATAAGGGACCATCCTGTTTGAATAGGAATTACCTTTTCTATTAAATCACTTTGGTGTGTTTCCACGTGGCCTACATCTTGGTCCTAGGCCACAGTAAGTCTCCGGGGACTTGTTCCTAGCAAGAGGGTGGTGAGAGGAGCAAAGGCAGAGAATCCCTCAAGTGGAAGATCATTTCTTTGAAGGGTGGCACACTCAGAGGTGTTTTAAGACACCTTCAAAGGAGTCTCTAAAAATATAGGGTTTTTGGGTTTTGTTTTGTTTTTTTTTTTTCCTGTTTGGAACAAGCAGGAAGAGTGGAGCTCCTCCATGCCCCAGGACACAGGGAAAGCTGCACTGATCTAAAGAAAATCTCTGAGCACAGAAATCTCTCTGGGAAATGAAAGCAGGTGCTGCAGAGGGGGACTCTTGGGGTGCTGCTGGGATGGATGCAGAGGCACACAGGAAAAGCCAGAGGCAGAGATTTATGACATTAAACCAGTAACACCAAGCAGTTTCTGGGGGCTTTCCTGTCTCATACAGTTCCCATCCTGGCTGTTTTCATCACAGTGCTGATTTCAATATGCCCTGTCATTAAATCTAGTCTCTGATTTTAAAGATATCCATCACCTGCACTGAGCAGAATTATGCCATTAGGGGCATTATTAACTGAACCATTGACTTCATTGACTATAACAAGTTAAATTTTTGTTTCACACACAAAGAATATTCCCAGTGCAGACATCTATACCCCCTTCAATGTTATTTTATTAAGAATACCATAATTTAAATTTTTCCAACACAGTTGGTATTTAGGTAAGCCATGATAACAAAGAATAAAATTCAGTGACTACGGAAGATGTAATGAGCTGTTCTGGAAGTGAAAGCTGGCAATGAGGAAGGGAGAAAAATGGAGGGTACTGTAGGGTTTGGTCAGGCACTGAATCATTCTGTGACCTTAGAAAAGTCACTCAGCCTCTTCGGGGCCCCATCTTCTCATCTGTCTATGAGGATCAGTATTTCCTATAGTTATAATATATATGAGCCTCATCGTGAGGTTCACCAATATTAATGAGGAAGAGGGTATAGAAAATAGGACATAATCAATAGGGTAGGAAAAGACGAGAACTCACTGGAAGATGAAAATGAGTGTTTCAATTAGATGCAGAGGAGCAAATAAATAAATTTCAGTTCTCATGACAGATCTGGTCAGTTGGTGGCCACCTTCAGGGTGTCTCATATGAGCCTCATCGTGAGGTTCACCAATATTAATGAGGAAGAGGGTATAGAAAATAGGACATAATCAATAGGGTAGGAAAAGACGAGAACTCACTGGAAGATGAAAATGAGTGTTTCAATTAGATGCAGAGGAGCAAATAAATAAATTTCAGTTCTCATGACAGATCTGGTCAGTTGGTGGCCACCTTCAGGGTGTCTCACATGAGGACCCCAACCAGAAGAGGTCCATATTCCTTCCTGGTCTCAGCCTCTCAACTAGAACATTCATGCCCTTGGCCCTCCAAGCCAAGTCATCTCCCCCGTTCTTACACATCAAGGAAGGCACTCCAAACCAAAACCAGGCCTCTGCGCCAGGGAAGGAGGGAAGAGACCATCAAGGTGGCAACAATTTAAAGCTTCAGAGTAGGCACGCCTCTTCTCAAATAGTGAGAGATCTGCCAGAAGCAGACAACCTGGTCCTGAAGAATAATTTCTCTGATAAAACCCAGAAGGAACGAAGGCAAGCATCATGGCTTTGCCTCTATGGTTAGGAATTCTGCCACCAGGATGGATAGGAGACAGATAATATTCTGGAAAAAAAAAAAAAGACTGACAAGAATTTTACACTTGATTTTTCTTATCAAGCAGAAGAAACAGAACAGAATGAGATAAAAAGTAAAAGGGAGTCGATGAGGGAACAATTGAAGGATGCAAGAGTTTACATCTAAGGCACATTAATAAGTTCAGATGACAGAAAATGCGGGTGGGGCAAGGGAATGGGAAGTTTGTCACTATTAAACGCCAGGAAGGATCAGAAACAGGAAAAGATATGTAAACACAGTCTGGAAAAAACTTCCTCACAACAAGAGTGTCTAGAAATTTTAGATCCCAAAAACAAAACACACTTCGGGTGGGTTTTAAACTAACTTTTGAGGAGCCTCATTATCGTTACATGAAGTCAGTCTGAGGTCTAAAAGAAATATTTATTTCATGGGCATAGGAGTGCCATGAGCACACATATGTTCATGTATGCGCACACACACCACTTTCTACCTCAATTGAAAGTCTCCAATAACTACTCAACAACCTCTGCAGATTGTCCCCCACAGGAGCCAAGATCCCATCTGTCATGCTCTGACCAGATGAAAATATTTCACAACCTAAGTTTCCCTCTTGGAAAGATAATTAGCCCTCCATGTCATCCACTTCTCCCCTGAATGCCTGGAGCAGCGATTACATATAGAACCAGCTGACATTTGGCACACAGTGACCTGTTTTCTGGTTCATCTGTCTACATATGTATGTCCTTTCTAGCCTACAGTGCAAATCCTTTGAGACCAAGGACCACGTATCTTGCTACTTTACACCCCAGGACTGAATACACACCACCCAATATGAAGCAGAACCCCACCAATGCAACTATTTGAGGCAGCCAAGCTTAGGCAGCCATGAATTGACTTAAAATCGTACAAAAGAACCAGGTCTCCAGCGACTTGACATTTTCTGTATGCCCAATTTCATATCCTTTTAAAAATTTACATGTCTGTGGCAGAAATATTCCTGTTTAAATAGCTAAAGAGTGACTCCATTTGTTTCTCCCTATATTATTAATTGATTGGTTGGATTTAAAGTTATCAGCTATGAGAGGCACTGGACAGACCACATACAGAAAGAGAGCTCCCTCGTAAATATGACGAACAAGACGGCCACTCTCACATTCAGGGTGGCTGGGATCCTGCCTGAAGCTGTGTGAAGACAGAGGCTTTGGGTCACAGGCACATCTTGAAATGTATCAAGGCACATGTGTTTCCTGAGCTGCTCCTATAAGCTGTACTGTAAAATCCAGGCTGAGCTGCATTCCATTTTCAACTCTGGGTTTTGTATTGCTTTGTTTCTGTTTGTCTCTTTGAGAATGTGCTAGAAAAAATCCGACTATCAAAAAGGAAGGAAGGAAGAAAGGACTAAAACATAGCATTATGCTAAAGATAGGAAGATCCAGATCTTAGGTTTGGTCTGCCAAATCCAGCCACATGACCATCCTTGGGAATTTTTCCTCTCTGCATTTTGGTGCAATCTGGGTTTGCTTTGGGTAACACTTTCTGGCTCCTGGTGCTTTGAAGGCTTCTAAGGAGCCAGTACTGAGTTGGAGAGGCTTTGCCACGGCATATACTGATTAGACCCAGGGTTGAGAACATGGGGACAGCCCAGAGCTGTGGACAGCATGGGATTATGTTCTCTAGAGACTCTGCCAAAACCCAGGGGAGCACCACAAGGCCATAAAGCCAGCACCCCATGCTGCCACATCAGTGGTAAGGACAGGATCTAAAAACACAGCACACTGGAGCTGCCCTGTCGCCTGGAGACCAGAGAGAAGTTGCACGTGGGCTGGGTTGACATCCTCTCCTGCCCAATCTTTATGTAAACTCTTCTGCAACTCACCCAGTAGACACTTCCCCTATACATGGTCTGCAGCGCAGGCAGCCTAAGCTGCTCCTGCTTGCTGTCAGGGGAGAGCAGAGGCCCTGCCACTGCTTCTACACAGCAAAGTGTTGCTAGGTTTATGTAAATACCATGGAAACCAGGGCCTTCACACAGAATGACTCGCAAAGAAACAACTTAACATAAGGTCAACAAGCCCCCTGACAAAAAGTGTATACGGTGCTCAATCTTTAGCACACAGCCCGCTCTCTGCTTTCCTTCCTAACCCCTAGGCTAAAAAGGCTAATGAGATTCACAGACAACATATTAAATGACGGAATCCTCCACACACCTCGATTTCTTTCTATAAATAATTTTAAAACTACTACCCAATAATGGATTGCAATAAAAAAGCTGACAAGTTTTTACTTGCTCAACAAGTAATCATCAGCGTGTTTTTGAACCTAGAGATGAAGAACTTTCTTATTAGGTGTCCCTGGTGATTTTTAGGTGTTTCCATAAAGCTGTTGCCATTATTTATAAGCCATGGGTTACTTCCTTTCACTGTATGCTAAAATGAATGAAAACTCTCTTTAAGGATTCAGAAAAGCAAGGTTGACTGGAGGGCGTGCGTCAGGAAGCCCAGGTGGCCTTGCCGCTGACGGCAGGGCTGAGACCATTCAGGAGGCAGGAGTAGGCACCTCTGGAAACAAGGCCACCTCTGGGGGTGGGTGAGATCCTGGACAACACTGTCCCACCCAGGACAGGGCTGTCTCTGCCTCTGTCACTTCTGTTTTACCAGGATGGCCCAGCCAGCAATGGGTATGAGGGCTGAGCTGTCTCTACTGCTAAGCGTTGTCCCTCCTGCCTTTCCCCACTGCTTACCCACCTTGGCATTTGGCGCTTGCCTGTCGGTTTCCCGGCGGGGATCAGCTCACAGGCTGACGGCTGGACACAGTCACCCACCTGCGCATGCGTACGTACACACGCACGCAGGCCTGCCACTCGCCACGCCCACTCCTGATACCCGGAGAGCTGAAGGCCAAAATGAAGACCACGCGGGACACCGAGCTTGTCAGAGAGACTCCACCCCTCTCCAAGCTTCCGAGCTCCTGGATACAGCACCCCTGGGTCCAAAAACATTTATGCCAAGTAAAAAAGCCATAAGATATATACTATAAAAGGGTCTTCTGTAGCTGGGTGTAATAGGAGCAATCTGGAAGTCTGAGGCAGAAGGATCACACGTTCACGCTCAGCCTAGTAACTTGCCAAGACCAGGTCTCAAAATAGTAATAACTATGCTGATGATAATAGACCTGGTATGTAGCTAGGTGTGAATGCTCTGGGTTCAACTAACAGAGCTGGAGACCGGCATGGTGGCACACATCTGTAATCCCAACACTTGGGAGGCTGAGGCAGGAGAATCACTGAGTTTGAGCCCAGCCTGGGCTACATAATGAATTCAGTGCCAGCCTGGACTACACAGCAAGATCCTGTCTAAAACAAACAAACAAAACAAAACAATCCCCAGGGCTGGGGGAAAAGAAAAAAAAAAAGGTCTCTTTATACTTTCAAAGCCACTTCAGACCCCACTGTGCCCTCACAGAGGCTCTGCGTGACATCCACTGTGAGTGGAATCACTCCTCACTAAGTGCACGGAAACTGTGGCCGCTGTTGTGACACATACTCTCCAGCCTAGAACCACTTGTCTGTGTGTCCTGTGCCCTTCAGGGACAGAGCAGTAGACCCCATAGGCAGACCCTGTCCTATGCTTGTCCGTACCGCCAGCACCTAGCCCAGCCTCTGGGTAACAGCCTCCAGAATGCAGCCTGTGCAGGGGCCGGAAAGGACACCAAACTCAGGATGGATTTGGGAGTCAAGTTCAGGTTGTGCTCCGATCCGTGAATGTGGACAAGTCACTTACCCTCTTGGAACCGCAGTTCTCTGAGCTGTTAAATGAAAAAGCTTGGACATGAGAACCGCTCAGGTCCCTGTCAGTTTGAAATGGCTCTGACATTATAATACAACGCTGTGGTATTTGTAGCCGGTGGTGACATACTGACTGAACTGGCCAGTAACAGGATGACTTGCTTTTTAAGTAGGCCAAGTCGTGTGGCTGGGAGGGAGTAATTTGAGGATTTTATTTTTCTTTTGCTATTAAATTATACTATACAAACTTTGACCTCTGCCCTGGGCCACAGTTACAAGAGGTCACACTACCCTGTGTTTCCTAAATAACACCTGTCCACTGATATGTCTGAATGACACTTAAATGTATTAATTAGCAAACTTGCCAGCCACTGAGAAAGTTATCTGAAACTAAGGAGCCAAAAACACACTTACAAATCAACCCAGTTTATAAAGATCATTTGAGAAGGCCACAAGAGAGACCAGTTAACTGAGCAATCTTTGCTCTGGGTGATAATACATATAATTGTAAAAAAATTAAATGACACATAGTAATTGTAAATATTTATGGGCTACAGTGTGATAATTTAATATTTGTAATGATCCAATCAGATAATTAGCATTTCCTTGTCCTTAAACATTTATCATTTCTTTTGTGCTGAGAATCTACAAATGCCTCTCTTCTAGTTCTTCATAAAATACATGTTATTATAAACTCTAGTAACCCTCCTGTGCTGTAGAACACTAGAACTTATTTCTGCTACCTGCCTGTGTCTTGGTATGTATTATCTAACTTCCTGTTTCTATCCTCTCATGTGTACTATTCTATTCTACTCGATCAATTTTTGAGCTTCTACATATAGCGGGAACATGTAATATTTGTTTTCCTGTGTATATTTTGCTTCATCTAACATAATAACCTCAGTTTCATTCACACTGGCACAAGAAACAAGATTTCAATTTCTTTTGGTGGCTGTACAATATTTCTGTTTTTCAATTTTTATGTTTTATTAGTAGGTATTTGTAGTACATAATGATTACATCCCTCTCGGGGAGTTGGCATGTATATACATCTTAATTCTTTCTCATCTCCTTCCCTCCTCTCCCTCCATTCTCTCCATCTCTTGGTCCCCTTCCTTTTTTGCAAAAGATCTATCTCTGTCTTTCTTATTATCTGTCTTTCATGTTGTTCTTTATTTCCATTTTTGGTGGCTGTATAATATTTCATGGTGTACATATACCGTATTCCTTTTATTTATCCAGCCATTGTACAATGATTCTTTGTCTTGGCTACCATGATAAGAGTTGCAGGAAAAATAAGAATTCAGGCATCACTTTGATATGTTGATTTTTAGCTGACACCTAGAGATGCGAGTCCCAATTTTGGATCCATAATTGGAAACTAGTGGATGTTCGAACTCATCAGAAAATGGGGCTCTGATATTAGAGGAGGATGTTCACTTATCAAAGTATTCTTCTTAACTTTGCAAAAAGAACAAAAACTCTTAAAATGTGTTCCAGCCCATAGAAAAAAAAAAAAAACCAACCCTGATAATTTCATGTAAAATGATCTCCCTTGCATGGCAAGAGGGGCTTCCCTACAAGGCAAATCATGTAGACAGAAGACTGTATGTCTGTTTTCCCAGCCCGCAGGATCCAGGAAGTCACAAGTTCATTTTTAAACTTGGAGCAAAACACAATACATTAATAGGAGCAGCGATATCCCCATTATTATAAACTAGCCATTTCAACAGCTGGAAACTCCAGAGCAACCAAATAACAGTGGAGAAAACAACTGTCAGCTGCAATTTTCTCTCCCTTTCTGAGCCTTTTACAAGTATGTGTTGCATGTGTTTTGACTATTTTTGAAAAGAAAGAGAGGGATAAAAAAGCAACCGTGGGCAGTTTTCTCACCATGGTTGCTTTCCGCAGGCTTTTTTCAGAATGATATCACTTCATTTCATAAAACCCTTCTTCTGTGCAATCCCCTTTGAAGGAACACAGAAAGACAGGAGAAGGGATAGTCAGTGAAAATGAAGGATCCCTTCACACGACATCCATGAGGGAAAACACGCAAATAGCAGCCTCTTCTCCTGACCCAAACAGGCAAAAAGCCAGACCTGCTGTCTTGGGTTCTGTGAGCATTGCGTCCCCTGGCTCCTCTCCAGGGACACCCTGAGGAAGGAGGCCTCAGGGTAGACTCGGGACAGCTGTGCACTCTGCCCTCCAGTCTCTCTGCCCCTCTGGCCTGGCAAGTGAAATCCTCAGATTCCTCCTAAGGCCAAGATCCTGCAGTTCTCTGAGAGAAGTCGAGAGGAAACTTAGCCTCAGAGAATGGTGGAGAGTCCTGTGATCCCCTCAAGTCAGCTAAGCCTGACTTCTCTGAAATTGGCACAGAGCTACATGGCCTAGAGTCTCTGAGACTTTAGGGGATTCACAAACTGCTGTGATTTAGAAAAAAACAATTCACTTTAGGCTAAAGAAAATAGTTTAATATATAATATTAATATATCTATCTTTACACTGATGAATTTTTAAAAATAACTTCAATCTGTTTTTAGGCACAGGGCTCAAGCACCTCTCAGAGTAAATGAAAGTTAGGATGCATCCCTGAAGCCAGTGGTTGCTGTCTCTGGGCCTTTGCACATGCTGTCAGAGATAGCCAGCTTCAAAAGTCTATTAACTGAAGTCTGTTCAAGGTTCACTTGACCTACCTTCTGCCTCTTACCTGGCACCTCCCTGACTGCTCTGAAAACTAATACTTGTCTCTCCTCAGTTTGAATAACTCAACAAATAGAGGCCATGTGACAGCCTCACAGTTCATAAATTTCTATTTCTTGTGTATATCATTCCTGCCAAAAGACACACGTCTTTGCCACTAAGATCACTGCATAACAAAGCCCTCCCCTAAAGTCCACCTGTCTCAGCCACACATTCAAGCCATCACTAGACCCCAACTTATATTCCATGTACTTATCGTCCTGTGTGCCATCCTTACGCTCTCTGTCCTTCCCCTGGTGGACTCTAAACACAGCCACACCAGACAGCTTTTCCCAAGTTTGCCTCCTACTCCTCCTGCACCTTCAGGCCTTGGCAGGAGCTGCTCCCTCAGCCTGGGATGACCTTCCCTTTCATAGCTTCCCAACAAAGAGCCCTGCACCATCTGTAAAACCCTATTCAGGTGTGAGCTTTTCCAGGAAGACTTCCAAGGTCCTTCTGTTTGAAGTCTGTCCGCACCATCCTACTTCACCCTGCTCTGAGTGTCCTTGGCAGAATTCATCGGAATGTGACTTTAGCCCAAGGAATTTGTAGTCAGCAGAAGGTGTCCCCCAGAAAATGAAACAGAGAGTCGGTGCAAGTGTTTTAGGGAAGGTGGCCCCCAGGAGTTGGGGGAGAGGAGCGGGACCACGAGACGGGGAACAGAGGAACTGAATCACGGCATGTGTTTCAGCCACAGGTGAGGTTCCTCCCTAGGGTACATCGCTCCTGTTCCCAGCATTTCCAACTTGCTGCGCCCCAGGAAAGAGCTCCACGGGCAGGGCTTCAGGTGCTGGTGGAGGGCAGAGGACAGGGCGATGGCAATACGGAAGGCACCCAGCGGTTACCACCACCAGCTTCTGCTGTGGACTGATTTAGCCTCCGGCACTCAACAGGACCCTGGGCATGTGGCAGGCACATAAGTGCTCACAAAAGGAAACTATTTGTAATCTCTTTGAAGCTGGGGGGCCGCTGTTTATTTTCCATCTTCCAACAGTACACAGACTCAGAACCCAACTCATATATGCTAAGCGAAGAATGGCAACTGATCTAACCAAATACCCTACTTCTTGAATGAGACCAAGCCACATGAACCAAACTGCCGCACTATATGCTCTTCTCTATTTTATACATGCTGTCCAATTCCTGCAAGCATTACAGACCAACCCTTGTGCAGTTTAGCAATGCAGACAGTTACCAAGTTAAATAATCTCTTGACAAAACGTGTGATATCCAGAGGAACAATGTCAGATCCTAGCTAATTCCTAGTTTTCAGCTTTCCTGCAGTCTCTGGCTCCTCTGCTTCCCAGACAGTCGGTGTGGCTAGATCCAGGAAGTGGAATGGAGGAGAGTAAAGTAGGAGTCTCCAGTGTTAGCCCACCGCTTCCCTGTGATTGTACAGTGCGACACAGGGCACACCAAGAAATGGCCTGGGGCCCACTTCACACCAGCATGTAGCCAAAGTCTCAAATAAAAAATAATGTAAGCCCATGCAGTAGCATCAGGCGAGGGACAGATAAGCCAGCTTTTCTTGCCAGTTTCAGAGCAGAACAGATGTTTCTGCATCTCTGAGGTAGCCACCCTCCTAGGACACCAGGCATAGGTCACCCATCAGCCATTCATCTTTATGATGGGTTGTGGGCGACCATCACACAGTCAAGATTAATGCACAGCCTTTCCAAGAAG
The DNA here is from genome assembly GCF_012274545.1 of Fukomys damarensis. Taxonomy (NCBI): domain Eukaryota; kingdom Metazoa; phylum Chordata; class Mammalia; order Rodentia; family Bathyergidae; genus Fukomys; species Fukomys damarensis. The sequence goes on from NW_022900932.1 coordinate 15,678,985, forward strand.
TGCTGTTTGATGGTGAAGATGAACTGAGGGTGATTGCTCAGCCCAAATCACTCCACTCAACACAGCCATCCGAGTCTCAGCACTAAACTAGAAAAAGAAAATCCTGCTGTCTGCCTCACTCCAAGCAAAGGACAAAGTAGCCCACGGACGATGCGTGAGTTGAAATTTGCCTGGGCAAAAGCTTCCCATGGCCGAATCTGAGGAGTTCTGGCTTCCTTGGGACCTTCTGGGGATAGCAAGGATTTATGAGTAGAACTCAAGCCACTTGCTAAGTTTCATCTCGGGGATGACAATAAAATACGGGACAACAGCACTGAAGCCCTCTAAAAGGTTCACATGAATGTATGTTTGTCTGGATAAAAAGAACTCTCCTACTACTATTTTTTGACAAGATGTCTTTTGAACCAAAATGCTGCAGAGACCTGTTCCAGTGGAATACTTGCTTTGTAATTTTCAGTGAGAAAAGAAAAACAAACCTGCAAAGAACAAAAATAGAATTTGAACCCAGTTCTTAAACATGGAATTGATTTTATCCTACTCATCTAGAAGAGCCACATAGGAATTACTTTGACCACCAGAGGGCTTTGCACACTGACAAAATGCATTAACAAGACATAAGGTGCCAAAATTAAAATAAATAAAGTAGCAAGTTACGTTATCTAGGACTACTAAGGATGGGAGACTGAATTAAAGTAAGAACAATCTTATGTTTTGGTGAATATGATGGACCTGTCTGTATACATGATGAAGACAAGTTCTAATCCTCCCTGAGTTAGCTATCAAAAGTTTGAGGATCTTGTTACTAAAATACCCTTCCCTAAGTATGGAAGTAGTTTCTTGGATCCCTTTGCTTACTTAGTGAAAATTTACAGATACTCATAACATAATATTCTTAACTCATGTTCTTAACTCAGGGTTTGGGGTGGTCAGCGTTGGTGAACACCCACCACAGCACCCTTAGTCCTTAACATACATAAGTATATTAACTTGTGTAATTTCTACAACGATCCTGGAAGATGGACACTGTGATTATCCTGATTTTACAGATGAAGAAACTTAACCAATGTCAAGCAGCTCATAATTATAAAAAGTAGTTTGGAACAATCCAGCCATCACCAACTAAACTTGCCCTGACTACAGACAAGCACTCTATTAAAAAGAGCCATTATGTACCACAATCTATATAACAACAATAATCATAAATAGTCAGTGAAAGCCCAGTCCACCTTAGATGCAAATGGCTTTGGGTGGGTTGGGGAGAACAGTCCACAGCATCCAGGAGCATAAGGGCACATCAGGGCAGTGAGGAGGAACAAGAGAGAGACTTGGTGAGCCTACAGGTTCCCATATCTACTGAAGATTCTTCCAGTTTTTCCTGTTTCAGAAACTGGAGATTCCCATAGATGATTTCATTGGGAAGAAAAGGTTCTACTGATATAAAAGTTTAACTCTTCTCTTCCACTGGACCCTTCAAGGGGAGGAGGAGCCCTCTTAGGGTTTCTTCCCGAAACTACATGCCAACGCATTTTCCATTAGGGTGAGTGTTTTTACTTGTGCTGCTCCCTTATGACACAGCCACCCTCCCTGAGGTTGGGAACTGTATCTTTTTTTTAATCTTTATGTCCTCAATCCCTAGCCTCAAATTTGGCCCTGAGTAAAATATTCAGCCAGCATTTGCAGAATGAGTGAGAGCATGAGCTCTGTAAGTGGAGGTAGTGGCTGTGATGGAGAAACCCTGAACGATTAGATTCAGTCTGACGTTCAATATATGGCCTTCCCCATAGCGATACTGGGACCCAGGCTCCTTCTGCTTTGTGACTCTGTAACAGAGTCTCCACATCTATCAGTCAGGCCACATGAAGCATGAGGAGATGGGGACCAGAAGGTCCTGTCCCAGCAACAACTATCCACTCTGCAAGAAGAGGACCACCTTGGTGGACAGCTAGCCAGTGACCTCAAGGGAAGCATCAGCCTGCAAACAAGGCCCACTACACAAGGGATAGTTAGTTCCCAAGGAGATAAAGGTGAGTCCCTAAATTTTCCTCCTTAAAAGCATATAAGTGAATAAGTAGGCCTGTGGAGACAATGGCAATAAGGAAATTGTAGTTTCTTGCAAGAAATTTTGATTGCATTTTGCCATTAAAAAAAAAAAAACTAACTACTAACTATAGGTATACCAATGGCTGGAAGCTAAGACTCTGGTTCAGCCTAGATTCAACATCTGGACCATTTACCACATCTGGCTCCATCCTAGAAGGCAGTGCTGGCAGAGAGAAATCAAAACTGAAACCAAGGTTTCACGGGAGAGGCCTGGCAGCTACAGGCCCTGTGACAGGCAGAGTAGCCCAGAGTCTCCACATCGGTGACAATGAATAGATCAACCAATCCCCTTGTGTCTCAGCTCCATAACTGTATCATTCCACAACTTCCCAAGGTGAGGACTGTGCAGTAACAGCTCTGAAGAACCTGTTAAAATATTCATAGTCCTCCAAAAGAGCAGGCCAGGGGATGGTCACCAAAGTGTTTCCCCAGTCAGATGGTAACTCCTTCCATTTGTCACTAAAATGGGTGCTGTGCTTCTGGAAACTTCCTCTCCACTTAACTAAGGACTTCCATGTCGATTTCCCCCACAGTTCTGCTTATTCCACCGCTCACTGAGGGAATCCTTCGCCCTCTGCGTACCCCAAGGACCATACAGATGCACCCAATGTGGCCACTGCCAGGCTAAGGTAGGCGGCTGCGTCACTGCTCTTAGAGGCCTTTTTTCTAAGAGCCACATTCTGATTCCCAAGTTGGAGCCAGCTGAAAACAGGACCTGGAGCCCTCTGGTGAGTTTGTCTTCCCTTGCATGCATTTTAAACTCTGACCAGGTGGGAGGTGTGGGTATTAACGGCCACTCCACTCCAACGTTACCATAAAGTAACAGCACACGGAACCACACCATCAGTCTTTAATGTCAGCCATAACCTTCATAAATGGGTTTGTAATGAGAAACCCTTGTTTGTCACAGAAAAGGTATGATTGATGCAGCCTGTGAGTGAAATGAAGCCACAGTGACCATCTCAATAACATGAACAGCTGCCAAATATTCATTTAGCAGAATGAGTTTAGAAAACTTTGAGCAGATTGCTTTCACAAGGCTGCCTTCAACAAAAGGAAACATAATTAACGAGCTAATATCAGCATGTGTCTGGCTAAGCTAATGAATATCAAATTACACAGAAACCTGTATAAATCATCATTACCCTGAATTTTAATTGAACTTGCAATTAAACATGACAAATTTTATATACACTAAACCTTTAATTTATACTTTCAAATAAGGAATAATTTATCATTTTTAGTATTTCATAGTTAATTTCCCAATATGTGCACTTCTAATTAACAAGGACAGACAGGCATTTAAAAAAACACATAGTCTCTCTCTCTCTCTCTCTCTCTCTCTCTC
>NW_022900932.1:15682796-15761649 GCF_012274545.1 Fukomys damarensis
TCTCTCTCTCTCTCTCTCTCTCTCTCTCTCTCTCTCTCTCTCTCTCTCTCTCTCTCCCCTACCGCTCTGTTCATAACAATTATTTTCCCTTTTGTATACATTAGAAACTCCTATGTCCAGGAGTTTGGATACCAAAGGGCCTACTTGCATATTTAGGGAAAGATCTTAAGGATAGGAGAATCAGAGAGAACAGATTTCTGTGTTTGCTTCTCATTTCTCCCCTGGAAAGGAGGGTTAAAAAAGCAAAGTCATGCTAAAGCAAACTGGTCTGCGTGTCTCAATTACCTGCTCAGCCTTGCACCCCAAGTCCATCTATGGGTGAGCACAGGCCTCCCTGGCTAAACAAGCAAAGCAGCTTGTATTTTAAGCTGCACATTAGAAACAAACCACCTTACTCTGGAGTTAACACGAGGCCTGTTTGTTTTACCTGGCCAGCCAGTAATGAGCACGCTCTGTAGAAGGATTTGTATTTTATTATTATAATTACGCCACCATTATAAACATACCTCAAGCAACCTCAGCATAAAAGGCAGGGAGTGCTATTAAAACAGACGTATAAACACATGGGAAAAAAGACAGGATTGTAAAAGAGCTGCAACAGAAACTAATTGGGTTTGCTTTTGTCCTTAATCCCAGCCTATTAATACAGTAAGCAGTGGGGTCTAGGGAACTGCATGCTGAGAATCAAGACTTCTGTACCCGGTAAGGCCTCTAATTGGCTGTGTGACCACAAGCAAGATCCTCACCTCTCTGTGCCTCAGTGTTCTTGGAGGCAAAATAAAGCTAATGGAGATAACTATGCTGGTTTTAAATGTGCAAAAATAATATAAGAAGGAAAACATTATAAAAGGTAATAGCATCATGTTTCTGGGGGGAAAAGAAAGTAAAAGGGCAGACAACATCTGCAGATGCTTACGCAACAGTTGCAAGAAATAGAAGCAATTGAATACCTATTCTCTCATTTGATATGTCAAGGAAACTAGACAGGAATTATCACCATATGAAAGACTGAGAAAATGGAGGTGCAGAACGTCCTGCTCTGGGGCATTGGGGAACTGGGGTTGGAGCTGGGACTTGGAGCATCCGGAAGGAGCTCCTGGGCCCTCAATGTGCTGCCTTCCTGGACCCTCCCTGAAGAAGAGGACGTGAGGCACAGGATGAGATCAGGGAACCCTTTGGCTGGGGGGCCTGGAATTGTTAAACACAGTGATCCTTGTTTCTGACTCTTCCTGACAAATGGTTCAGCTGGGCCTAGAGAGGAAGGACAAGACACCACTTCCGAGAGCAGAGCCAACAGAGGTACACAGTCCCAGCAGGAACAGTACCGACCCACGGGAGAGACAGTACTACAGACACTCATCGGCCGGATTACTGAAGACAGAACAGGGAGACTGACAGAAACGGGAACACATTTGTAACTCTCTTCCACAGCAAACCAAAGACTCTAGAAAGGAGATTAAATTCAAAGTAAGTGGAAGGAGCCCTCAGGTGTGGTGCTGCCTGCCTCTAATCCGTGCAATCTCCACACCCCGGGAGGATGAAGCAGGAAGATTTCAAGTTCAAACCCTGCCTGGGCAATTTAATGATTTAATGAGACCCTGTTTCAAAATTTTAAATTTTAAAAAGGGCTGGGGTGTAGCTCAGTGCAAAGGCCCTGGGTTTGATCCCCAGTATCAAAAACAAGGGGGCGGGGGCTGGGAAGAAGAAAATTTTAAAAAGAAAAGACTCTCTAAAAAATCAGCTCCCACTTCATTTTGTTTCTAAAGCTTTCCCTGACCAGGGGAAACAAAAAAGAGGTAGGAGAGAGTTGAGAAGTGGATGCATTTTCTGGGAACACAGTGCTCGCCCATGCCTATGAAGCAAAGGGACAAATATTTTCACACATTATCAGAGAGCGGAGCGAAACATCCTCCACCAGAATTTACAACTGAAGGCTACCAGAATTTACAACTTGTGAAATTGTGCCTGTCCGTATTTTCTCATTACACTAGAAGCGGCTGCAGACACTGTGCACTTGCGTTTTCCTTTTCTCCCCCTGTCTCCCTCCCGCCACTGTCTCACTACTTCCTAGTTAAACCTTGTCTCAAGTTATCAACACCCTCTGGAGAGATAAGGCTCCTCTCACTTACAAGCTGTCACTAATAATCGAACTTTCAAGACTCCATCTCTAAGAGAGACTCCCCAAGCCACGCAGGTCACGAGAATTAACTGCCACCGGTCCTGGCAGAAAACCCGGCTCATCAATCTATAGCTTTCTCGTCATAATTAGAATAACGGCTCTGAAAATTTGGGCTGATGTTGACTTGGTCTCAGGCTGCAAAGAGCGCTGATTAAAATCTTGGTGTGAAAGTTAATGATAAGTGCTGGTGGCGTTGCCGTGGAGACGGGGACAAACAATTCCCTCGCTGTGACATTTTCAATGTCCTGGAGAAGAAAAACTGTCCTCTTTAGTGTGGCAGCGTATGAAGCTTATTTATGGCTACAGGGCTTAGTGGATTGATGACTGTCGTAACATACTGTCAAATCCTTTACTGACACATTCATTTTTTTGGAGCCCCTGGTGCAGCAGAAATAAAATAAAATAATAAAAACAAAACCAGGGGGAAAATTATCCAGCAGACCATAGACAGCCACCAGTGGACCTTCCTTTCACTACAAGACCCCAGAATTAATAGACAGAAAGACTTCATACTTCTTGGCTTCATCGCCAAGGAAAAGAGAGAGGCATAATTGGAAATCGCTGAGTAAGAAAGAACAGTATTGTGGCTGCCAGATCACCCCAGGAGTGTTTATTATCAAAGTAAGCTATTTGTAAATACCGCAGATTGTTAACTATAAACAAGTATGCTCTCCCTACTTCTCTTAGGGGATGACACCTTAGGAAATGAAGGAAGGTTTGGGAAAATTCTCCCGGCCAGAGACAAACTAGAATAGCCACCACCTCCATCGTACAGCCTCCTAGCCACCAGAGTCAAATTCAGGTTCAATGAAGTGATATTAATTTCTGCAAACAAAGGCAGCCCAATGACCTGCAGAACAGGAGCACATCTACCGTTTCCTCTGCTCTTCATGCCCACTTCATCTGTGAGCAAGCCGAGGCTCTGCCCATCTAAGTGCCATCCCCGAGGGGACCCAGTTAGGGACTCCCAGCCTAAAGCTTTAGTAGTCACTGTGAGCGATGAGTCACTATTTCAGAGCAGGCAGGTGGTCCCACAAGTTCTGGGCTGCTTTCCTCTGGGCTCTGTTAAATGCTTTTGGCTGGTGCAAGGAAGCGGCTACAGTTCCACCGCAGATAAAGGAACTCCTAGCGATGATAGCAAGTCCATAAAGACTTCTCGAGGCTCTCCGGCATTTTCCTAGTTTCTTTCATTCAGGGATCCAAGTCATCATCATTACTATTGTTGTTGTTATTAATAATGATAATGAAATAAACTATGCAAATGTGGGGAATGGCGTTAGCCCTAAAATGCAGGCAGTAATGTGGTAATTTATCTAATAATGGAATCGCAAAGTGATTTTATTTGCTTTTATGGCTCCTTTCTTTCAGAGGAGCTGGGCATCAATAATGGCGATAGTAATGAAATCAACTATGCAAATGTGGAAATTGTTTTTGTCCTAATGTACCAATTTAGTCAGCAAAGGAAATTCAGCATTGTCTGATGTGCTTCCTGACACCCAGGAGCGAAGGCTGCAGAGCTCAGTTACTCAGACGTCAGGATTTGTTTTCTAAAAGCAAGGCCCTGTCAGCAGCCATTAGGTAAGGACCAAGACCTTCACTCCACAGTGAAAATTTTAGGAAGTGCCCTTGATGACTTAAGCAGAGAGAAAGATTTTAATAGAGAGCAAAATGTGCTGATGGTTCATTTTCTAGGCAGAAGCTCTACAAATTGGCCCTGGGACTGATGAGAGCCACAAGTTCAGGTAGATTTTTCTTGGGCCTTTTCTTCATAGCCCTAGGATTCTACCTCTTCTCAGTACAGTATTTGCCTCTGATATAGAATCAGTGGGGGCATTTTTTAGTTTAGACGGGGAGAGTGCGAAAGGGCTCCAGGGAGGAACCAAAGGTGGCGTTCTAATGGCCCCTTGGGGAGCCAAAGTAGTTCACCTCCTCTTTTTAAAATTTTTTTTCAGTCCTGGGGAATTGAATCTTCATGTTGAGCTACATCCCCAGCCCAACTACATTCCCAGCCCTTTTTATTTTTTATTTCAAGACTGAATCTCCTTAGGCCACCAAGTTACCCACATAGAATTTGTGATCCTCCTGCCTCAGCCAACCAGAGTGCCAGGATTCCAGGCATGTGCCACCAAGGCCAGGTGTTCCTCTGGTCTAAGCCCTGCATTTGCATTCCTTGTTTCTCCACTACAGAATTTGTAATCCCTGTTGCCATGATCAGATGGGGTAAGAACAGACAGACAACAGGGTACAAGACAGCCACCAAAGGCCAAGAATTTTCAACAGATCTCTATCCAGTATTCATTCAAGAGGGAGTTGCAGATTTGAAAAAGCTGTGAGATCTCTGAAGACAGAGACCTTAACTTATTTTTCTTTGTGTCCAAGGGCTCGGCATGGTTAAATGACAAGTAAATATCAAATAAAAGAAGAAATGAATAAATGGAGGAAAATAAAGTAGATCTAGGTAAGACAGAACTCTAGTTCTATATATTCAGATGCCCCAAAACAAAGAATATCCATGCCCACTATTGCTCAGAGATCCAAGTGCACAGCCCCACCCTCAGCCAAGCGCTCCAGGAGGTGCCACTCTGTCCGTCCATGGGCCTCCCACAGCTAAGGGCCAATGGTACTTCTAGCCTGGAACCTATTTCCCAGTTAGTAGGCCATAGTATGAGTAACCAGGGCCCAAATATCCTTCTCAATCAACTGTAAGCCTCTTCTAGGGCATCAAAGTACCTCTTCTCTGAATTCTACTCTCAACAGTACATGTTACCACCAGTAAATGTGCCATCTAAGCCCATGGGGTAGCTCAAGAGCAGCTCCAAGTGAGTGGTGGATAGATAGGCAAGCTGGGAATCCATGCATTGACCTCTGTTGGTAAAGAATAGACTGAGGGACAGAAAGAGAAGGGAAATGTACTAGTCAGCTTTTCTATTGCTGGACACAATTCCTGCTGCCCACAGTTTAAAGAAAGAGAGGCTTAATTTGGCTTACGTTTTAAGGAGGTTCAGTCCATGGTTAGCTGGCTTGAAGGCAGGAACATCTCAATAGAAGGGCATGGCAGACCAAAGCTGCTTAGTTCATGGTAACAAGGAGGCAGAGTAGGGAAACGGGCCAAGGACAAAACATACTACACAGAGTCAAACTTCCATCCACACACACCCAGCAGTGTTTTCCACCAAACCCCTGGGTGGCTCCCAAGCCAATCAAGTTGACACAATCAAGCTTAACTACAACAGAAAGGGAACTTCAAATAAGGGATCTCATATGGACTCTCCTTCGAGTCCCACAAATGTTAAGGGTGGGCCTGTGAGTAGATCTTCATGTCTTCACGTCTTCAGTTTAACTTATGGGCTGTCACTCTGGGTCAAAGCCTTGGGGCTGGAGGGGACTACCTTCGGTATGAGAAGACACAATTACATTCTCACTCGGGCTAGTTGATGACTAGGAAAGAAAAGGACCACAAGAACAAACCTCAGGTTCTAAACAGATTGTCGATATTTAAATAAATAAATAAGAAACTCTAGCAGTCAGTTCTAATTAATTCATGGCAATCAGCTCCTCTTGTTCTATTAGTTACCATTACAGCAACACATTCTTGAGCAGAATGCCAGAAGCTTTCATTAGAATCATTAACATGATTTGATAACTGATGGTATTTGATTTCTGACTTTTGCACTTTGACTTGAAGCTTGGTGCAAGATGTAATCTCATTGATTGTCTGGGGCTTTTTTTCTTTCTTTCTCTTGCTCTTCTTTTCCTCCCATGAACACTTCACATGACATTTCTTTGTTAACTGTAATTAATGTTCACATTTGTCACTAGTTGTATTATTTGGAAAAGCAGTCGTGATGATAAAAGATGTGACAAAGACACACACATGTCTTCTTATCCAGAATGGCTTTATTCTCATTTAGGTTTGGGGGAAAATAAATGAAATAAGTCAAGCATGTATTTGTTTTCACAGTCAGGATGGATTGTTTAAAGTGATAACTCTTGGAGAAACCAATGCAATTAGCTTTCTCAAAAAAAAAAGTGTCATTAGGCATGAGTGAAATCTAAAAAAGACAAGGAAATTTGAATTGAGGCAGAACAAGTCAGGCTGTAAATCTCTCTCACTTCCATTGATGGTAGGTGCTAAAGACAGAGGCTGTGCCCAGACAACTGGGGCTCAGGGTGATTCAGACAAAGGCAGAGACCATCCCCTTCTTTCTCTTCTCTGTTTCCTTCCCTCTCCTCTCTCTATCTCATTGTCTTGCATAGAGAGAATATACCTAGGTTGGCCTTATGTGCAGCATCACATAAATATTCCTACCAAGGAGTACCTCTGTGGCTTGAGCTGGCCCCAGGTATGGAATACAAACACGCTCACAAAGTGGGCGCCTTCTGTCCAGCAAGCATAGACAAACTCCAGTCTTAGGTAGCAAGGCTCTATGACCTACAAGGGTAAAAGCTATGCAGGCAACAGGGTTCTATTTGTTTACAAAGAAAAAGTGAATGGCATCGTAGGAAATGGTGTTCCAAGAAACCCAAGTCTCTACTCACATTCGGAGTTGGGATAGAGCTGCCCTGATGTCCTCTCACTGTGACACAAACACCTACTGTGGGGACAGGGAGAGCCATCTACATGCAGAGGCATTCCAGGGCTTCCTGGATAGTTTACACACAGTTGCAAAGGGGCCCAAATCAATCTCTTCTTTCTAGTGTGGTTGCATTCCCCTCTCTCAGCCCAGTCTCAAAGGGGTTTCCTTTACCATGAACTAATGGTCTGCAATTTATTTTAAAGACGCTATTTTGATCCTTAAGAAGTACTTAGGGGAGCTGGGAACCATAAACACCTCCTTTTTAAAAATTTTGTTTCCTTTTTCCCAGCCTGTAATTTAACTCTGACTGGCACCATTCAAATCAAGTGTTCCGAGCACAGACTACCATCAAGTCAGCTCCAACTTGGAGCACATTTTTATGACCAAGTTAGAAATCCCTTAAAACAAGGTTTTTGGAGGGAAACGTTTGACAGACTTAACTCTTGTGGTGCAAATATGCCACAATGACATAGCAATTAGTTATTCAAAATATGCAAAGGGATTACAAGCTTTTTCAAGTCGTTTCATAAATATGTCCTCTTCTGGTACACAATCAGTAATTATATCATTCTTACTCAACTGTAAACTTCCTGGGTATGATTTATATCTCATTGAAATCAACACAAAAGTATTTGTTTTCTCAAAGGAAGAGCCCCGGTTCTAATCTCTAAGGCTCACACACATCAAAGCTAGAGAACTACTGTTCTTTCTCACTAATGTAAATAAAATGGTACACAAATATTCATGCAAATTAAGACAAAGAGGTCTGTCAAGAAATATTTATCTTCCGACCTGCTGTGGATTTGCATAGCACTCCCCTAAGAAAATTCCTACTTGGAGTTGAGTCAATGGGAGAAGATGATAAACCCCAAGAAAGTTATTATGGCTTGTGTTTAGATGGTCCCCCAAAGCCTCATGCAGTAATAGGCAGGACTTTTTAAGAGGTGGCTGGATCAAGAATGTGTGACACTGGAACCAATTCATGGTGCAGTAGTAGGACCAAGGGCACTAGGATTAAGGGTGTGAGTGCGACCCACCCTAAGTAGCCTGGAAAAGATATAAGCGATAGAAAGAGTTGTGGTCAATTTTTGTTGCTTTGCTACCTTCTGCTCGCCATGAACTGTTTCTTCTCTATGATGCCTGTTTGTCCTGCCACTCTGCCTTGGAGCCAACCAATTATGGACTGAAACCTCTACAAACTGTGACCTGAAAAAACCTTTCCCCTTTTAACTTTGGGTCTTGGATATTTTGTCTCAACAATGAGAGGAAAGTAACTAAGACAACAGTTCTCCCAGCCTCTATCCTCATCCCTGCAGAACGAGTACTGGGGAATCACAAGCTTGAGATGCATCAGGCACCAAAGCCATCAGGGATGGATGCTTCATCTCTTCCTGTCCTACTCCACTCCCAAATCCAAGAGGTTGGAATAGTTGGGCACTGTTGGAAAGATAGGGAGAAATGGACATGTGTCTAGCTGAATGGATTACCTTGACTGCTAGGCTTTAGGTTTTGGCTTATCATGTGGCAGCAGTCCAGAAACTGAGGACTGGCTGTATAGGTGAACAGAAAAGCTGGGTTTACATGACAGCTCTAGGATGAAGACAAGGTCCAGGAAAACCCTCCTAACACCAGCCCATTCTGAAAAATCTGAATGTCTGTCTACATAGCACACTGAGCACATCTCTGTTTCAGAACTCAACATGTTTCATAGACATGATGCTTTTCAATGTCTGTCTCCTTTACTGGATTATAAATGTATTCATGGCTAGACCTCCCCTGGTACCATGTCTGCTAAGAAATGTTGGCTAAAGATTCTGAGCCAAGTTTGGTAAAAGTATCTCTTCTGGAAAAAAGCAAGCACTAAATTTTTGTTTATGATCTTGGATCTTTTTATTATTATTATTATTATTTGTACTGGGGATAGAACTCAGGTCTTTGCCCTTTCAAGGCAGGCAGCGGAACCTCTGAGCTAAATGCCTGGCCTGGAGCTATTGAGACTTTTGGTCTACAACAAAAACTTAACCTTCCTTAATATTGTCTCTGCACTGGAATATTTTATTATAAGGGAGAAGTCAAAGAACTCCATATTTAAACCAGATGATGGCCCAAGCTATAGAAGGGCACAACATTCTGTTCCCTTCTGTGAAAGCAATGTCCAGCACAGGACCAACCACATAGTATATCCTCACAGAGACAAAACCTATGGTGAAACTTGCATGGATAGGTGGCTTTAGCATTTCTGAAATATCTGTCTTAGCTTCAGTTTCCCTGGCCTTAAGAAGAAAGGACTCTGTGGGGGAAGAGGAACCCTGCTCCACTGCTGATGAGAGTGTAGAGACTGTTGCAACATTACGGAAATCAGTATGGCGATACCTCAAGGAACTAGGATTGGAAGTCCCATTTGATCCAGCTATCCCCTGCTGGGTATCTTCCCCAAAGAATTAAAAAAATTATACCACAGTGACACATGTACACCCATATTCATAGCAGCACAATTTATAATAGTTAAAACTTGGAAGCAACCCATCAATAGGAGACTGGATAAAGAAAATTTTTTTCATAAAATGGAGTACTACTCAGCCATAAAGAATGAGAAACTAGGAACATTTATAGCTAAATGGATACACATTGAGGTGATACTAAGTGAAATAAATAGGACACATATGTATAAATACTGAACACTTTCTCTAGTGTGAGAAACTATAAGTGTAAATAAGGAATAAAAGGTATAATAGATAATGAGAAACAAGAAGAAAAGGTGCAAAGGGGCAGGGGAAGTGGGTGGGGTAGGAGAAAAGAAAGAGGGTAATGGAATTAATATAAGAAGAAAAACGGAAACAAAGTCTGTAGAGAGGGAGGGGTGGAGGGGTTAAAGGGAGGGCCGGGGAATGGGAAAAAAATAAGAACCAAGATGGATTATGTAAAGGTACAAATTCCAGCGATGATTGTCATTATATTATATACCCTAAAGGTACCCATAAAATTAATTAATTAAAAAAGAAAGGGCTGACTAGATAGACCCTAACATTGCTTAAAGAACATAAACATTTTGTGAGTTTAAGGTTTAATGAAGGTGAGACGAGGACAAGGAAGCATCCCCAGGCCTTTGGTCAACTCATAATTTCTAAGAGCCTTAATCTCCTACTCTCGCCTTACCCAAATATCAAAAGAATAGCATTGGCACAATGTCCCCCATTTTTCTTCTAGGGTGCTGACCCTAACTATGATCTTCATTAGAAAACAAACAGCAAGAACCTTGTAATGGTAAAGGCCTAATTAACTTGGTCATTAAATCAAACCCTTCAACTTAACCTTTGGTTCGACAAAAGAAATTGTTGATAGAAGACTGCTACTCATTGGAGAACCATTACCTATATTCTCAGAGGCATATGGAAACTCCTTATTAGCCCAGAAACATAGGTACAGGCCTTATTATACATGGCCAGAGAAGAGCCATTGGTTCAGAGCAGGGCTGGGTATCTGCTAATGTTGAATACATTTCAGCTTTTCCACAGTAAGACCTTAATTTCAGAGATTTATATCCAGTGTAAATCTGCCCTGAACAGAAGCCTGACACAAAATTACTTTGCCCAGTAGCAATTTTTTAAAGTTTTGGACTAAGTGCCTTTTATTCAACTTTACAACCAAAAAAAAAAAAAGAAAGAAAGAAAGAAAAAGAAACAAAGCAAAGCACCATAAGATCTACCCTCCAGGCTACAAATATTCTCATGTACACACACACATTTACACACACAGGCACACACACAGATGTGCACATAGTCACGTGCTTCCAGAGCCAACATTGTTACATCTTAGCTCCTCCAGAGCAGAGTCTATCCCTCAGTACAGGGCCCAGCAAAGGAGAAGAGAGCCGGATAAATATTCAGGAACAACGTCAGTGTCAGAAATCCAGCCCAGCTTGATTCCTGTAGCCAATAGGATGGGCCCTTTATGTGAAATCATCACCCACATGCAATATCCGAGGATCATGCTCACTTTGCTGAGTATTTGGTAGCAGTTGGGCCTATTTATTTATCTAGGCATACTCTTACCAGTTAGATAACACAGGCCCCGGGTCCCATTACATGCCAGGGAGACAGGAGGCAAAGAGGAAGGGGAAATCACAATTACAAGAAAAAAAAGCAACTTTTAAATTATCAGTACACCACTGAGTGTAACAGAGACTATTCCTAGTGCTTTATAAGTGCTAATTTGTATAATCTTGATCATAAACCCACAAGGTAAGTACTATGGTTCTCCTTATTTTCACACAGGAACATGGTAAATTACCCCAAATCAGACAGCTAGCAAGGGATGGAGCCAGAATTGGAATCCTAGAAGTTCCTGGGTTTGTGTTGTACCCACTAATGCCAAAGTGTTCTCTTCAGAATAGCAATCTCACTATTCCATTCCAGTGCACATGAATGGTTGTAATAATCAGAACGGTAACAGTAACGGTAGCTGGTATTCAATGGAATACATCTTTTGTCACATACTTTACATCCACTTTCCCTTCAGTCAGTCTTCACAACACCCTAATGAAGGCTCTGCTTCCATCAAACATGACGCACAGATGAGGAAAGTGAGATGCAGCGGTTACGGGAACTGCTCAAGGTCCCGGGTAGGGAAGGAGAGGACTGGGACCCACCTCACATCTGGCTGAAACCCAGACACACATCTGGCTGACTCCAAAACCAATACTCCACCCAGTGCGCATTACCCACTTCTCAGGCAACCTCTGGATTTTAGCAGAGTATATGCAGGGCCAGTGTGCTAGCAACTTCCCACTATGTCTCCTCATTCATCTTCTGAACACAGACCAGCTATTTCAGAAGGAAGAATCGATCTTCTTTCATGCATCATCCCAAACCCTACTCGAGTCTGTGCAAGGTGCTCTCCCTGGGGATTTTCCGCTGTGTATTCAAGCTATTACAGCACTATGAAGCACTTAAAGTTTGCTCTATCATATGTCTCTGTTTCCGTTTCCAGGTGTCATTGCCAAAGACCTGGGAGTTATAAGACCCTATAGCAGAGTGGTTAAGAACTCAGATTCCAAAATCAAGGAGCCTGGTTTGAAACCAGACTCTGACACTAGCTAGCTGTGTGACCTTGGGTGACTGGCTTCTCTGTGCCCCCATTTCCTCATCTGTGAAATGGACATACTGTGAGCACCTATTTCACAGGGTTTCTATGAGGATGATATACATGAAGGACTTAAAACAGCACATGGTATACAGTGAAGGCTCAATCGGTATTTTTCATGGATAGTGGAGTTTCAGGAAACAATTTAGTCTTGGCTAATCTGTTTTCAGGTTCCCTCTGCTTGAATCTAGCCAGCACCTGACAGTCAGATTCATCATAAAACACCACTTCCATGGTGTTGCTCACTGACTAAAAGGTTGCCTATCATCCTGCAAATAAAGAACAACATTCACTGCTGGAAGTGAGGTTATGTAAAAGATGGTGGTGAGCACACAACTTCCCCGAAGCTTTCCAGATAAAATCCAATCTCCTCCCTAGGACTTCAAATTCTGAAAGCTGCCCCTTTCCCACTGGAATTCCTCCAAGCAAATCTGTCTTTTACTATGATATTTTTAAAAATTTTACACACCCACTATATATTTTGATGTCCCGCATATACACCCACATCTATCTGTGCTTCCAATCATTATGTATCAGAAGCAACCAGAGATTTCTGAGGCACACAAGATGCCCAACAGATCTATGATGGGCTCAAGTATCTTGGTTTCTAAAGGCCCCCAGGTGATGCTGATGGATACCCAAGAAATCCACAGTTTCTTAGGAGGCCTGGGAACTCTATCACTTCTCCTTTCAAATGAATACCAAGGACTGTTCTGTTATTTACATCTCATGAAGCCTACCCTGCCCACCCCACTAGGTTGTAAACTAAAGGAAGGAAACAAGTCTAACCTGCTTATAAATGCTAGATCAAAGCCATGTCCCCTTCTAGGAAGCCATACATACTTTTAATGCAGGCTTTAGTTTTGACTTTCTGGAGCATATAATGTCAAGGCAGGCAGAGATGAATGACAAATATTTTGGTATCCTCTATGTGTCCAGTACCCAGTGAACACAAAACCATCCAGGGTCTCAAGTAGCAAACAGTAGGTGTGCAGTAGCTTACAAGATGGTTGGCCAAACCAGGTCATCATGAAGAAGCCAGTGTGCATAACACCCAACACATGCACTGTACCAAGGACATTAATAACATAACATGCTACTGAAGGAGCTTCATCCAGTGAACCTTTATTGGGAGCCAGCAATGAGGGTACTGAAGAGCAATGGCTACCTTAAGGTGCAGTGTATGGCTGTTTAATTTTCATCAGGCATCCGTGACATCCAACATTGCTCCAAAGTCTGCACTGGTCACTTCCTCTCAACAGGGCTTTGCTGTCTGACACAGCTCTCCAAAAGGGGCTCTGAGTGGAGGCAATGGAGCAGTCTAGCCTGATGAGTTCCTTAGGCTCTTTAAATCTTTAAAAATGATCACTGCTTTAAGTGCTAAGAAGTTAGCCACGATTCCTTAGGCCCCTGAGAAGCAAACCAACCCAGAACCAATCTAAGAGGGCTGTGAAGTCAGTCTAATCCCTGAATTGAAGCTTTCTTGTGTTGGTCTTAGTTGCCAGAGGCAGAAATTTAAGATGAGTATATGATACATCACTAGCTGCTATTACCATCCTACCACAGCTGAGAGGAAGAGGCTATTAAATATAATACATAAGATAACATTTAGTAAGGAAATTTGGATAATTACTTAGTAAAAAGGACATTGAGTCAGGTTCTAAGCCATTGCCCTGAATTGGGAATGGCATTACTTATGTCTTAAGTTAAATTGAGTAAAACTTCCTAAGCGCTCCCTTAAAGAACACCTGTAAGTAATGCGTTGGAATATCCAACTCATCCTGCTTTGTAAGTCCCGAGGAAGAGGTCAAGACTCCTGGGCCCTGGTGTCTGAGCTGAGTTGTTCAAGGTGACAAGAACATCCCAGCCAGGGTGCAGCAATGGTCCCCTTGCTATGCTCTGCAGCTGCCACAGATAGAAGCCAGAGGGCTCAGCTGGTAACATATTTTCTTCCCTTTGTTGCAGTTGGTGGACAATAAGATACATTCAAAATTAGAGTAGGCAGAGAAGGTACTGATCAAGAACACTCTGTGGATTCAGAAAATAATGGAGTTGATTAAGTTCCCACAGTACCACCGTGATCACCAAAATCACTGGTCACCACTGTCACACCGCTTCCTTACATATATCAAAGCTTACTTAGTTCGCCTCATGGTTTTAAATATTGCCTCTGTACTAATAAAACTTCTCAATTTCTACCTCAGCCCAACCTTCTTAACATTTCCACTTGGATGGCTAACATATCCAGGACCTCTTTATTAGCCGCCAACCCGCCCCTCCTACAACTTTCTCCATGTTAACCAATGGCTCCTCCAGTGATTCCACAAACAAGGCTTCCGCTCTGCCTCTTACAAGCCATTTTTAATCAACAGGTCTTTGCCATTCTTCCTGCTAAATAAACATGCAGAAGGTGACCATGTCTCAGCACCCTGATGGAAGCCGCATGCATCCACACTAACATCATCTCTTGTCTGGACCACCAGGACAGCCTCCTGTCTGGTCAGTATGCTTCCATTTAGCTTCCGTGCTGGTTTCCCCATGCAACATATACACACAATGTCAGAGTGAACAAGCTGATTTGGACTCAAGTAAAATTATGTTCAAAGCCTTCCAAAAGCTTTCCTTTTATTATAAAATAAAACTTGAAGGCCTGACCAGAGCCTAAACATCCCTACAGGACCTAGACTCTGATATAACCTATCACTTACCCACCTCACCATATTGCAGAGTCACCCACAAGCTCCTATCTGGAAGCTTTGCGCGTGCTGTCACCTCCACATACATCCACATCACTCACTCATCCTCCACCCTCTCAGGTCTCTGCTGAAATGCCATTCTATAGGGCAGCTCTCCCCGATCTGATCTCCCTTTATGAATGGCATCCACTACCTCCCCACCCCACAAGCTATTTGTCATCACACGTCTTCCTGCTTCCTGCTTCCTGCTACAGACATGGATGTGTACTGTGCTCCCCCTACCACCTCCACCATCCAGGGTTATATAAGCTCCATGAGGGGAGGCTGGCTTTCTGGCTGATTTTCTCCTGTTATACTCATTGCTGTTTCCC
The DNA here is from genome assembly GCF_012274545.1 of Fukomys damarensis. Taxonomy (NCBI): domain Eukaryota; kingdom Metazoa; phylum Chordata; class Mammalia; order Rodentia; family Bathyergidae; genus Fukomys; species Fukomys damarensis. The sequence goes on from NW_022900932.1 coordinate 15,697,762, forward strand.
AATATCTAGAGGATAATATAGGTCCTCGGGACATATTTGTTGAACACATAAATACAAAGGCCCCAGTCAGCACACACCAAATATTGATCATTCATTTGCTAAGAGACTGTGCATCCACTGGGGACCAATGATGAAAGTCAGTATTCTTTCTCTACATGAATCCACTACTCAAAATTAACCAGTCACACTTGTACACCTGCACAATGTTTTATAGTTCGCAAAGCACTTTAACATGTAATTACCCTAATTTTTAAATGCATCTTGCTGCAACCTTATGATCTAGTTAGTTAGACAGGTAAGACCAATAAGAAGGTGTCAACATCAAATCCAGGTACACTCAGGCTTGTATAACAAAAGAGCATAGACTAGATATTTTACAAATAATATAATTGTATTTCTCACAATCCTGGAGTCTCGGACATCCAAGATTAAGGCACCAGCAGATTTGGTATCTAGTGAATGCCTCTTTTCTGGTTCACAGATGGTGCCTTCTAGCTGTGACCTCACATGGTATAAGGGGAAAGGTAGCTCTCTGGAGTCTTATAAGGATAATGATACCACTCATGATAGCTCTTACCCATGATCTAGTCACTTTCCAAATGCCCTACTTCCCAATATATCACTTTGGTGATTACTTTTCAACATATGAATTTTGGGAGGACACCAGCATTCAGAGACTAGGACCAGGTCTCTTGTTTGCCAGTCCCTTACCCTTGTCTTAGGCATAAATGGGCGAAGGGAAATCCTGTCTACTCTCTGTTCACAGTGCTCAAGATGCACAGAACATGGCGAACATGTATAGGGCTTAATGAGGACAAGCCACACATGCTGTAAAATGCTCCCAGAAACAAGACAAGCGAGTCCACGTCTACAGGAGCTATTGGTAGCAACTGAGTTCTCATCACGGATCTGACTCTGTCACCACCCACACTATCCCTTCTGAAGGTTCCAGCTGAACAGAGGCTGAAAAAGACCAGTTTAAAACTCAGATCAGAAGAACAGCTGAATCCTGGTGCCTACCCATTATAATCAACACAGAAGCCTTTAAAAAGTACCAATGGCCAGTCCCACTCCAGACTAATTAAATCAGAAGCTTTGTGGGTGAAGCTGGCAGTTTGTTTAAAGCTCCCTGGGTGATTATAAAGGACAGATGCTGCCAACCACTGACTCAGGGCTTCATTGTTACACAGTGTTTTCCCTTGCATTAGATCCTTTCATCATCCTAAAGGTAGCAGGCAGAGCAACTCAGGGTGGTAGGAGGAGCAGGCATTAATACCAAGTTGGCAGAGAAACTGAGACTCTGAGGTACAGACCGACCTGTGGCCCTCTGACTAGCTAATTAATGACAACTGTGGCCAGGTGTGGTTCAGAAATTGAGCAGTGACATCTTAGTGATGATTTTCAGATGGTAGTCAAACCACCTGGGGATTTTGTGGCACTACTGATTCTGAGTCAGTAGGACTGTAACAGAGGGCCCAGGAATCTGCATTTTTAACAAACTCCCAGGATGCTGATGCTACAGGTCTATGAGCCACTCTTAGGAGACAGAGCCTAAGGGCGCACATATGCAGGAACCAAGCCAAATCCATTCTTGAGTCCTCCTGTGGTGAAGGTCAGGAACCTTTCAACAGCTTCCTGGCAGTTTTCTGGGCCTGGCTGAGTTCTACACAATACCGTACAACTTCTATACCACAACACTGGCATCTCCCAGCCTTCTACCTGTTTGCCCTACGTCAACCTGGTAACATTCCATTCAGAGCATGCTGGCATTGGACTTGATATCACCAGGGAAGATGAGCCATCCTGGCCCTGACCATCATTTGTCAAGTCAGAACAGATTACACCCTGACATCATTCTATTCCCTGATATTGCCTCTCCATTATTCAGAGGAGGGTATGCTCGTCTCGCTGTAATTTTTAATGTTTTGTGTGCCTTTTAAGTATCAGCCACCACATATAGAGAGAGAGAGACTTCAAATGAGTGCCTAAGATATTCCATTTCAGGTTTAAATCTTTAAATATACTTATGAATTTTTGACTTTAACAGATTGCCTGATGTCTTTTCCCTCATCACGGAAATAGATCCCAGGGAATCCTCATTAATACTGTCTTCATGGAGCCCTCTTCTTTTGACACGGCCTTCCATCTCAACAGTCAAGCCTTGTGTTTGCTGCCTGAGGTTGCTGCTCCTTGGGCCAGGAGATGGACCTAGGTTGCTTCAGATCTAAAGACAGTTTTTTTTTTCTTCCCACCAGCCTTTGAACCCTCAATACCTGGATCATCCTCCAACAGCTGGAGTCCACCTGTGCCATGGGTCCCACCCTTGAAGATTCTGTCTTCCTGCTCAGCCCAGTCCTCTGTGCTGATGCCTATACTGCCTTCAGGCAAACTGTGCAATTTTGCAGTTAACTAAACATGGCCATGTAACAGAAAAGTCTTGTCTCCCAAGCTGGGCAGGACTTGGCCCATTCTGTACCCACTCTTGTGCCCTGAACAGGGCCATGCACAAGCAAGTGCTCAACTAAGTGCTTTGAGAGCTCATACTGGGTTGCTGCCCATGCAGGTCAGGCCCTGATGTTCAGAAAACTTGTCAGTTCTAAGAATGTCCTGCCGGGTACAATCACCCAATCTCACCACTCTGCTGCTGCCCACTTCCTTCCCTCTTTACCTAACAGTGATTTCATGCCTAAATTTGATCCAGGAAAAAAAATATATAACAATCCAGATTTTTCCTAAGCAAGGTCCCTGACGCTATTAGCAAGCGAGAAGCCACTCAAGACCATAGCAACCTCTCCTCCAAAAGTGAAGGATGCCCCTCCCCATGGCTATGCTGTACTCTCAGCTCCTCCCAACATGAGAAAATAACTGAAGGGGAGGAACTTATTCACATTTCTCCTTGTGAAATAAAAGATGACTTCTAGTGTTTCCAGTGTGACTCTAATTTCAGGTTTAAGAACAACCCGGCTGATGGTATTCAGCCTTTGTGCATACCTGTGAGATGACATCATTTGTTAGCATTTCATATTCTTTACCAGGCTGGTCATTTGGATTCTCTGACAGAGACTTATTTCCATCCATACTATTTGAAAGTCTATATGTATATCTGCTTTATTCTTTTTTTTGGCTTACATTCATATATGTCCCTTTACAATCACTGATCGTTATGCTCCTGTTGACAGAGGAAAAGGAATTTTCACCCAAATGGGAAGTGAGACATTCTCAAAGAAAACTTTTCTAAACCAGATTAAACCAATTTTACCTTTGGTTTTTTTGGGTTTTTTTTTTTTTTTTTTTTTTTGCATTTTGTCTAAGTTCCCCGAACCCTGAATAAGTGGTCACCTTACTTTCCATCCTTCTGCTAAGACCATTTTAGCCATCCTAAAAGGAACAGGATATTACAAGTGCATGTGCAGATGTTATTTGTATATTTGAAGTATGACATCTTTACTTCTCTGTCATCAAGCAGAAGTAATTAGGAATAATCACGTGGGTGTTAATTGGATATAATGAAACAATCTCCAGTCAGCCTGAGCCTACTATTTGCCTCCTACTAGTAATTATGAACACTAAACATTCATGCTAAGCTCCTTTTTCTTACAGAAGCTAAACAGAGATACAGTATTTACTCAGCTGATGGCTTGTTTTGTCTGCAATTTAGTCTGTTTTAAGCTAAAAAACTCATAATTTGCCAAGCTGTCACTAGCTGCTAGGCCCAGTCCAGGAATGCAGGGTTCAGTGTATGTCATTGAGAGAAAGGGACAGATATTAATTAAACTGACCTCTCACTGCAATTGTACTGGAACACATAAGTGCCTAAATAAATAAATAAATAAATAAATTTTCCAGTTCGTTGTACTCTAACGTCCTTGGGGATCAGGCACTTCAACGCCCGGGGCTTCATGAGAAAGAAGAGCATCTCTGCATATTACTCTCAGAACACTCCACTCTCCTCTTTAGAACAAACTCCGGGCTCCCGCAGCCACAGGGCTCCGAACTGGCCTTTGATCATATTACTTCAGGAGCCTCGTCACGCGAAGATTACAGTAGTGAACTAAAAGTGTCTTATCGAGAGTGACCATTAGAAACATATTACTGGCTATTAAGCAGATGGTTAGATGTTTTTAAAGAGCTCTTACATAGTAATAGAATCCAGAGTCATTGACTATATTTATTACTCTCCTAAGAAAGTGGAAAAAATAAAAAGATCAAATGTTTGTTCCAGAGGTGGTTAATTTCTTTCTCCCAGGATTATAAGAAGGTCGTACTTAAGCTAAAAACCGGCATCTGGTGACTGGATTTTAAAGCAGGTTTCAGAATAAATTTACAATTAAAGTTCATTGCCTTTCTTATCAGAGCCCAGCTAGGTGGGATTCCAAAGGAAGCCCCTCTGCCTGACGGTAGCGCGCGCGCACACACACACACACACACACACACACACACATATGTATGTGTGTGAATATATATATATGTGTGTGTGAATATATATATATATATATATATACATACACACACACACACACACATACATATGTGTGTGTGTGTGTGTGTGTGTGAAACAGACATGCATATAGACCAGACATCAGAAAACTTTTTCTGTAAAGGATGAGTTCATAAGCATATTAGACATTATTAGCCTGAAAGCATTTGTCACAAATACTCAGATTTGAATTTAAAGCATTGAGGTAGCCACAGATGACAGTAAGTGAATGAGCATGACAGTAATTGTGTCCCAATAAAGTTTTATTTACAACAACAGGTAGCAGCAGGGTTTGGCTGATGGATCACATTTTGCCTGCACTGTATTAGACACACAGAAACCTGCCAAGGTAGGGACTATGTTTCAGAAGAAACAAACTAACCCCCTCCCAACACACATATCCATCAGTGTCCCCTATTTTAATTCACAAGATGAAGCGATCTCATTTTTTTCTAACAGATACATTTCTGAACATATGCTTGAATCAATATATTCTGCACTGCATCTTATTTTTCCACTAATATACTTTTATGTAAAATTTAAACCTCATTTTGGGACTGAGCCATAATAGTTACCATCCCTCTCCAAAGCGTGTGTTGTCCCAGGACATCACAATCATATATTATTTTGTCATTGTTTATATAAATCTTTTTATATTTGTATAAATTTGCATATTCATGTATACATTATATATGTGTACATGAGTTTATCTCTTCTGTTTTTTCTGTTCATAATTTTGGATACTGTGAGGTTTTCTCTCTGTTCATAACTTTGGATACTTTGTTTTCTTAAAGGTTGACTCATCTATAATTATTTGGCAAATAAAATCTGTTCATTCTAGATCCTCTCTCAAAAAGAAGCCTATAACTTGCCACAGCAGAAATGTACACTGGATATTATGAGGTCCAAAAGGAGTTCGCTCAACTTCAGGGTAACATGGAAAAACACAGTGACCTAGGAGTGAAGAATCTTAGTCTGTTGGTCTCAATTCTTTTGCTAAATATCTGTGTGACCTGCGACATATCACTTAACTTCTCTGAGCCTCAAATGCCTCTGAAAAATGAGGGAACTGAAGCAGAGGATGGCTAGAGTCACCTTCAAAGCTTTAATATTCTCTGATCAGTGGATAGGAAACAACTTAATTAGCTCATTTGATTATGGGATAATACTAATGAGGCCAAAGGAGCAAGTTAAATAGCCATGCAAGGCTAACTAGCTTTAAACAGAGAAAAATACTGTCACAGATTATAACTCAACTTGGTGGACTGAGGAGTATGACTAGCTCAGTCCTTCTCAAGTCAACAACACAGAAAACAGGTGATTACAACAAGTCAGAAACAGAAAAACAATGTCATTAATATTTACTATGACTGCTAGACACCATGTCTGAATATTTTGCCCTTTTCTTTCCAGTTAGTTTGTGTGGGATTGTTTCTGCCCTGGTGGGCAACAGGCCAGCCTGTGGTCCTACTAAACATTACTGGTGTGTAGTCTATACTGTGTTGATTCACCATGTGAGTTCAACAACCTGAACTGGTCCACTCGCTGCTTGACAAAACTAACCCAGCAATAACATGCTTAGGTGTTGCGCAGGTCAATTTAGTATATAAGTTTCTCAATGAGTATGCTCCATTTGTGCTCCTATCTAGTTGCAGGGTGCTAACCATTTACAGACCAGTATCAATAAGAAGACAGGGGCTCCTAGTTGTCACTTTTGTTACACACAGAAGATTAAAGCCACAGCTTAGAGGCAAAAGAAAAACAAAATGAAATATGCTGCCTCAAGTTTCTCCTCTTTTTCCAGGTCTATGTTCTCCCTCTATTTCTTGGTTAACCTTGGTAGGTCCAACTACCCATACACCACGTCATAGTTTTATTCACTGATCTATTCGACATTTATACCATAGCATCTATGAGGCTGGTTGTGTTTGAGGCACTTGGGACTCAGTGGTGCATAGGAGAGCTGTTCCAGCAGTTTGGTGACTAACTGCAGAAGGAACATACTAGGCATACACATTGGTGCAATGTCTACTGTAAGTTCCTAACATGAAGAAAGTATTTCTTGTCATCAGAAATTCTGCAATGCTTTTTAATTCTCATTCAGTTCCAATTTATTAAACACTATATATTCATCACCCAATCTGATGGCTTAGGCTGGGCAAAAATGAATGAGCCATGGCCCCTGCCTTCTAGGAGCTTGCAGCTTAGAGGACTCTTCCATGTGATCTCTTGGGTAGGGGAAGAACCAAAGGACCAGCATCATTTCTAAATCAGTAGCTTCTGAGGCTGTCTATCTTGACATGGATGGCAATGTCAAGTGCTCCTACTTGGGCCTACAAGGGTCCATAGCAACAGGTACAGACCATGTCCCGCTCAAGTTGAGAGGGTCCTTGGAGACCTTTTAATACCCTACTGATAAAAATCTTGGGACCTGGAGTGGTGAGGTCACTTGCCCAAAGTCATACAACTAATAGGTGAAAATAAGCTCTGTGAGGCTCATGTTCAAAGCAGGATTAATGTTGGCATGCTCATTCGAAGAGGGGGCCTCCAAACAATCCATCTTGAGCAGAACCATTTTAATCAAATAAACAGAAGGCCAACAGGATGCAGTGACAATATAACTAGACAGGAAGCCTAGCCACGTCCTGAGAGGCCTTGTGCACTGCCATCCTGACCTGGGAAATAATGCCCATGACTCCCATGACTGTCAAGGCCACTTGCTGCTTTCAAGTCTAAAGTGAAAACAAGACTCTTTTACTTGGGAAATCCAGACAACCTACCAGAAAAGGCAGATGGCTCAGAATAAGCAAAAGAAATCTCAGAGTTTTGGTGAGGGTCCATATTGCTCCTTTACCACCGTGGTCAGATTCATATAACAACAGCATCCAGAAATTTCCAACCCTGCTGGCTCTTGATCTGGTCTCTAAGGCTACTCATGACTTTATCCCGAGGACTCCAAGTCACACGAGCTTCAACTTTGCTGGTTCTCTACCAGCTGTGCTTGAACCACATACAGTACCTGCAGCCTGCTGCTGTTCTCCCATTAAGACCTTGGGCTCCTCCCTGCCTATAATTCCAACTCTCCAGCCTCCAACAACCCTGAGAAGACAGCTCCTTGCATCCTATCATGACCTCACCTTCTCGTGCACAGCACAGAGGGCTTGTTCAAGTGGTGCACAATCCACACGGTACCTCTCTGGACACAGACACACAGAGTCACCTGTCCTTCGGATCTCTAACACAACAGTAGGAGGCTTTCACTTACTTCTGTTATGAAATGCCCCATTAATTCAATACTCACCCATCCAAATCTAAGCACTCTTCAAAGCCATTAACAAACTTCACTGTTAGATATACAAATGCTTATTTACATCCTCCTATAAACTGAAAAACAGATTGCCAAGGCAGACAGGAAAAAATAAAAACTCAAGAGCAGCTTACAAAAGGTCAGAATTCCCCCTCATGCCTCTGATTTAACAACAAATGTCTGACAATGAATTGCCTGATGAGGACAGGGCTCTGCACTACAGTGAGAATTTTTCTTTTATTTGGCAAGCAATGAAATCATTAACGTAATATATCACCATCCCCACTAACAGAATCTCCCCGTGTCATCTCTTTCACTGTACATGCGAGCAGAAGACACACATCTATTGTCTCTTCTTTCTAGAAGTTGTAAATGTAGGGAAATTGTCATCATTAAATTGAATATAATGATTCTCTCCCCCGTCTCCCCCTGCATTGTCTCACTCTGTACCTCCGCTCTGCCTGACACATACCTTGTAAATGTCAACACACAAGCATGTCCTCAAGACCAATGGGCAGAAAGTTCTGATTACCAGCAAAAATCCATCATGTGATACCCAGCACTCATCCCTGCAACAAGAGGAAATGATAATTGCTTTGCCGTGCAAGGTGGAGAAGCTCGACCTCAAGTGTCTCTGGTGGTATTAACATGTAATGAAGGGGGGTGCAGACAAAGGCCACTGCTGAGCACGCCAGGGATGCCATCAGCCAGCCTCACCTCCTGACGGGCCGCGGAGGGACATGGGCAGCTCTAATTATCAACCTACCCTTCATCTCCAACATCTTAACCCAGGGTCTGCCCCACTCCATAGTAGGAACCTCGCATAAGGCCAAGATGAATCCCAAAAAATTCTTAATCAGGACTTACAGAAGGCTCAGACCAGAAAGCCCTCAGGTCTGGTGAAGGAGGCAGCAGTGTGGCTCCTGAACTCTGCCCAGAGAGGGCTGGGCTGGATTGCTGCAAAGGGCAACGGATAGCTTTGATGTCATCAGCACTTAGCTCAAGAGGTCAAAGCGAGAGCTGGAGGCAACCAGCGTGCTGAGCCAGCAAGGAGGAGGCAGGCAGCCGACCTGAGGGACTGCGCAGAGGCCTTGCTCCCTCTTCCCGGGATGCCAGGGGCTGTCAATGGGGCACAAGGACTGTTTGGCCTTGAGCATTAGTTATGTTATGTAAATTACGCTTAATGAAAGTGCAGCCTTGGTCCATAAAAACTTAACAATGCATTTGTCTTCATTTGAGCATTCCCAGCAGCCACTGCCTCCCTTTACAGACCATAATAACCATGCTTTCACCGCATGCCCCTGTCTTCCACAGCCACCATCAGGAGAGCCCCAGAAGCGGGAGAAGAATCAGCTTACACTTAAGAAGACAAATGTGCCATCGTGGAGTTGGCTCGAGGTGGCCCAGCACACACAGGCTGGGGAGCAGGTGTAGCCTGGCCTGTCCCTCCTCTCCAGGCCCGCTGTGCTGACAAGGTGCAGACAGCTGGAGAGCTCAAACCCGCCTGGGCATTCCCAAGAGCTGCATGTCACCTCTGATTCATCATCAAGCATGTATTAAGCACCTCATGTATACACCGCACATAGCAAAGACATCCATCTCTTTACACAAGTCACAAACAGGCAACGGGGCCTGCCTCTTTCTAAGACACCTTGTGGCAAACTTCACATGCTAGATAGCTCCTCTTCTCAGCAGCAGCCCAACCACTTTGAAGAAGAAATCTCAAAAGGAAAAGAAGTCAGTTTGAAATCCTCAGCTGAAAGCTTCAGATACATCCCCAGAGGGAAGAGGAAAGGAACCATGATGACATTGCCGTGACAGGAGGAAGTCTGGGTTGGGCTTGTCCTAAATAGTCTTCACAGTTATTGGACATTTTAAGAAATGGACCTCCTTGTCACAGCCTATGAGGTCCTCCACAGACTCGCCCCTCACCAGGTTTGGCTCTGTCCCTGTCACTTGCTCAGTAGCCAGGTGACACATTCCCTCACCAGGGGAAGCCTTTCCAGACCTCCCAAAGTCAAAGGAGACCCCCCATAGCACTATGTCACTTCTCTGCTCAGCCTTGTCCCTCCCATGATCGGACAGTGTTTCTGCCAGTGACTGTAGTGAGATTACTTAATGACCTTCACCTCCGTTGGACGGGAAGCTCTTTGAGGACAGCAGCCACCGTCCTTTTCCTTACCACCAAATCCTCAGCGCCATTGAAGCAATTACTGAGTACATGCAGACCTACATACTTACTGATCTCTTCTCCACAACAATGGGGGGAAATGCCAAGAAAAACATATGCTATGTTCCCTGGACAGGAAAGAAGTCAGACTTTAACCTCCACTCTTTGTCCTGCCTCTTGGCTCCAGAGAAGAACACGAGTCCTTTGTTTTCCAGGCAGCAAAACACAAGCTATCACTGCAACAAAGCCTCAGGCCTGGCAAATATTGTCCTCCTAGAAGCCAAGGGCCAAAATCAGTTGAGTACTTTGCGCTAAAACCTAGAAGGAAAAAGGAAAAATCCCCAGTAAGAAGACACACAGCCAGCTCTCCATATCTTTAAGTTCCTGTTCTATGATTTAACCAGTTCAGGAAAAATCATACCTACACTGAAAATGTACATTTTTCTTGCTGTTATTCCTAAATAATATGGCATAACAACTATTTACACAGCATTTACATTGTATTAGGTAGTACAAGTAATCTGCAGATGATTTAAAGTATGTAGGAAGCTGGGGATTTAGCTCAGCGGTTTGGTGGCCTGCCTTGCAAGCACAAGGACCCGAGTTCAATCCCCAGTACCAAAAAAAAAAAAAAAAAACCATAAAGTATGTAGGAAGATGTAGTAGGTTACATGCAACTAGTGCACCATTTTATATAAAGGACTCGAGTCTCCATGGATCCTGTAACCTGTCTCCCACAGATGACAGGAGATGACTGTCCCTTCTGTCTCCTCGTTCACCTAGCTATCAAAGGTGTTTCAATAAATTAATTAGCTGGAACTTTCTGGAAAAAAAAAAGAGATCATCCCAATTTGTTCATTTCACAAAGGAATTGTGTGAATCCTGTTTGACCCCTGTTTTTCCAATCTGGGGTCTGAATTTAGCCAGCTTTGAAAATGTTTTAGGGCTTACCCAGAAATTTGTAAAATGTCAGTGTGAAAATTTTAATTGAGTTATTAGCAATATCTCTTCTTTGAATGACCTTTTAGTACTCCTTATAACATACTGCCTCCTTTTACTACCTCCTGGCTGACAGTTTCTAATATATTCCTTCTTCCTAGATGATATCATCTGTCCTTGGATGGAATTAACTACAGCACTCTACATTCAGGAATTGACATTAATCCATAGCCCCAGATTTGTAACAGCTGCTGGTATAAACACTTTCTGTACATTGGGTTTTAACAATGACTGGAGGAAGTGCATAGTGTTCCTTGGACAGTAGTGACACGCAAACAAAGGGGCCAGAATGACAAATAGCAAAGATTCAGAGGGTAAACACTTTAAAATTAGCTTAAATAACTACTGCATAGATATAAGAGAATCTTGCTAGTATTGTGTGAATTGTGTATTGCTCACAAGAATCACAGGTGTAGAAGTTAATCAGTGAATCACAACAGGAAATTATGAGGATGAATGGCAAACTGGTTGTTTGAGAAATACAAGAAAAAGGTTTCCACAGTCTTTGTAACCCGGCCATTTACATCACTGCAAGAAATGGAAAAAGTAAATCAACAGGGTATGTGGGTACAGAAAGAGATATTCAGAGCTGAGAGTCACCAAGCAGGGAAGAGACAAATAAAAGCCCCTCTCACAAAATTCTTAACCCTAGTGGCTTTCTGTATGATCTCAAAGCACCAAAACTTTATATTGTGGGGTGAAAATGACAAACAAAAGTGCTGCTTGCCATTGACCAGACTTCACATTCTGCTAGAAACAGACACAATCACATCAGGGTGACAGGCAACAAACATTTGTATTTTCCACCACTGGCAGTTCCCAACAGCCCCACTGTGTTGCTCATACTCTAAGTGGTGACAGCCATTGTGCATGCCAAACTGCTGATGCAGGTCCTGGGGCTCCAGGTGGCTGATGATGGAAGTGTGACCATGCTGGCCGTGTGGTAGGACCCAGTGGCAGGAAGACAGAGTTTCCATGCAAATGACCTCTGGAAGCAAACTCCTGGGTAGCCTGGTGAGTGTTCAGATACCTTTTCTTGGTGCCTCAGTCCTGTGGTCCTTCCGCTCTGGACTCTTTGGAACCTTGTAAGACAATAGCACTGACCAGGAAAGTCTGGGTCATTAGGTCATCAACCCCTCCCCTAGCTCCCTGATGAAAACTTCTAACCCCTCATCCAGCCCCAAAGATCCTTCCCAGACGAATTCACACTTTGACCTCACTACCTGTCCCCTTGCAACCTGTGTCACACCAAGGTCATCTGCTGCTCCTCAGGCAGCCCTTGCTCTTCCCATGGAAAGAAATGGGCTCCGCCCTTCCTCCATAAGGAAGGAGATGCTCAGCCTTCTCCAAACTTCATCGCCTCTTCTACCACCAAGGTGTTTTCTACCTTCTTCATTAGGCCAGCAGCTCCAAGGAGGATTGATTTGTCAGCATATCATCTATAAACTGGAAACACCTCAGCAAAATTAACATGAAGCAGTTTGGAGATGCAGTAGCTTCCTTTTAACCAACTGGCCTGTGTGGCCACCACTGTTTCATACCTCCCTGAGCCACTGGCCCAGTAAGGTGAATACTGGCAACTACATTCTATCTCCTGCTGCCTTCAAGTGGGACTGGGGCTGGGGAATGGTCAAGCCATTGGTACTGGTATGCAGAGCTTCTCGGAAAATGTGGCCATGACACTGAAATATCACTCACGGTTACATGCCCTGCCTGTTGGCATAGGCACACACGTGTGTGACCTTGTGCTAACTGAGCTAAAGGGAAGGAAAGGAGGGAGCTCTAAAGACAAGATGCCCTGCTTCTTCCCCTGAACCCTAGTGCATAGAGCAGGGGACCTCACCTGGAATGGTCAAGCCATTGGTACTGGTATGCAGAGCTTCTCGGAAAATGTGGCCATGACACTGAAATATCACTCACGGTTACATGCCCTGCCTGTTGGCATAGGCACACACGTGTGTGACCTTGTGCTAACTGAGCTAAAGGGAAGGAAAGGAGGGAGCTCTAAAGACAAGATGCCCTGCTTCTTCCCCTGAACCCTAGTGCATAGAGCAGGGGGCCTCACCTTCCTCCATTTATCTTTTGTCATTAATATATACTAGTATATATTTGTTGTGTGTTTATATATATATATATTAATATATATAAATATATAATAGATATAAATATATCTATTATATAGTACAACCCTAAGTTCAGTGGGTGGCTTTGTTCTTGACAGTACTGTTAAAAATTCTGCCAACACTTTACAGCATAGTATGGTAGAAACAGCGCTAAATTATGGAGTGAAAATGCTGGGTCTCTCTGAAACTTAACTGTGCCTTTTATCCCCAGTGTGACCTTAGAAAAGATACTAAAATTCTTGTGCCCATTTCCTCATTGTGAGGTAGGGTCTCTACTCCATGTTGGACCAAAGTCACAGAACTGCTCTGAGAATCGCCTGTGACAGAGGAATGTGCTTTATAAATGTCACTCCTTGTTTCTGAGACCATGCTGCCCTGTTTTGGATCTCATCTCATGTGGTTACACAAGGGTCTAGATGGCCTGTCTTCTTCCTCTTGTCTGAGGATGTCTGGGATGGCACTGCTGAAGATCCCTCTTTATTAAATGTTGTTTTTTATAGTTTGGTCCAGGAGATCAGACCTTCTGATACGTTCTCTCTAAAGTGTAAGATGCTACTGTCTCTCGAGCTCTTCCAGGTTACAAATGAGCTTGGACGCTCCTCTTTCTTTCCACTTTTACTCAATTTCTCTTTATTGATCAGCATGAAGTCCAAGCCATAAGTCCCCTCCACCGAAGCATCTTTCAATGTATCACCTCTCTGTTTCAAGGAAGTTTGCTGGGGGTGAGAAGGGTATGGTGACGATGGCAGTGAGGAAAAGAGACATATGTGGACCTCTGAAACACTGCCCCACCTTCCACTAATGGGCAGAGAGAGGAACAAAAGAGGGACTGTCTTATCCTGAGAATGAGCCACCACTTGGGCATCTGATCCCTTCCAGCTGCCCCCCTCCCACATCCCCAGGTCAGATCTGATGCTACACAAGACCTGGAGAGTCATGGTTAGTCAGAATTCTGCCACCTCTCCTTGCTACTACTCCCTGCTGCTGATATTAGCTGGAACACTGCCAAGGCATAGAGAGAAAACTAACCAAAATGATCACGCAGCCATTTGGAAGTACATGAACATGATCAACGCACTAAGTAATAATTACTCACATTTGCATTCCCTGCCGATCTTCATATGCAGGGCACAAATGTAACCTGCTCCCAATGAATCACCTGGCTTTACACACCTGAGAGTCACAGTCCCATAAGTCTGACAAAGTTACCCATATGTCTCATACTTGGGATTTATAACGAAGACACTGCTGTGCGTGAAACCCTAAAGAACAAAGCCAGTTGAAATCTTTAAACATTTACTCTAAACTTTTCATTATGGCTTATATTCTTCTCAAATATTTCATCAAGCCTTTTTTCCTCTCTCTGGTTTAAATCTCAATCACTAAAAGGAATAATTCCAAGGCAATAATGTAGAAACAAAAAGGAAAATTAAATACAAATTAAGCTTTCATTTGTACTGTTTTTCCAGACTGAATTAAAGTGATTGAGTTAACTTTGGTGGAAAGTAAATTTTACAGCTGTTAGAAATGATAGAATGTAAATTGGATTATACTATTTAAATATTTTACAAATAATTGAAATGGCATTCTTATAAATTATGTTCCAATATTCATGTTCAAACACAGTAGATCATGCTGACTGGCTCTTGATATATGTATCTATATATATCTTTCCTTCCGCTTGATATTTCTTCCATTACTAAAATGAAACTCAAGGAAATTCACACAAAGATAGGTCAGGGGCACCAGTTAAAATGATGTGAATGCAAAGCCATGATGGTATAATTTAATCTATTCAAATTAATTCATTCCAACAGATATTTATTGATTACGGGGCACTGAGTGAGGTACTAGATACAATGAGGGAATAACCACCCTTGCCCAGAGGCTACTTACTGTCTTAGAGAAGGAAAGAAGACAAGCCAAATGAAATCACACTGCATAAAGCAGAACAATACAAATGCATGCCTGACAGTGTGGGGAGGCAGTGGTTTAAGGGAGTGGACTGGGAAAGGTTTAATGAAAAACGATAGCAGGAAAGCTTGCTCTTGAAGGATGGATATCATTTCCATAGGTAAACAGGTAAACCGCTGTAGGAAGCGTGTATAAGGAGCAAGGGGCAATAAATAGCATCAATTCATGGGAACGGGAAAACGTGATATAGTTGGAGAGGAGAGAACAGAGCAAGTCAGAAAGCAAGCGAGCATGCCTAGAAAAGTAATGAGATATGCTCTCAATCTTTCAGCCAACGTTTATTGATTATTCATGTGCCAATGAGATCTGTGAGAGAATACAAAGAAAATAACACAAGATCACTTCCCCCGGGGCGGTTATATTTTAGCAGTTAACACCTATACATAAATACAAAGCAGAGGAGGGAAAAGTACCTAAGAAAAGTGCTAAAGATAGGGCAAAGTTAGTGGAGGAAGAGGTTGTCACTCAGCAGTGATGGGGGGGATGTCATGAAAGATGAATATGTGAAGATGGACACATTCATTCATTCATTCACTAAAATGCACACTTGCATTCAGTTTCCTCATTGAACAAAATAATGGCGAAACAAAGATGAAGGACACAGAGTCCCTGTCCTTAAGGAACACAGCTTGATTAGAACAAAAAGGATAAAAGTGAATTAAGGAGGATGATGGGGAAGAGCAGTCGGGGTCAACCTGAAGCCTAGGAGCTTAGGACACAGGCAGAGTCCTACACTGGGGCACTCAGAAAGCTGCGATGATGCCCAGTAGGAGCTTTCAGAAGGCCGGACTATGTCTCTGTTTGAATCGCCTCAAAGCAGAGCCCGAGAGGAGGGCGTGGATGTGGGAAAGTTATTGAGAACATGATCCAAGACGGCAGGAAAGAGAAAGGGAAGGAGGAAAATGCAGGATCAGGGGCACTGTCAAGGTCCCCACTCTTGGCGATGGGGCATGGCTCCTTCTCCTGTATGCCTATGAGGCATAAAGAAGGCCTCCTTCAAAGGACATGTTCCAGCAGAGAGACAGGGTGGGCCCAGGATCAGCGTGGCAAAGGTTTAAGGAAAAAGGAAGGATTTTATTCAATAGGGTTCCTTATCTCAGAAAGTTCTGGATTTCCTCAATCCTTCCACAGATGACGCATAACCGGTACCTTCCTACATGTGCAGAAGTCAGTTTGTGACACTCCTTAGAACAGGGCCAGCAAACACTTTTTTATAGAGTACCATATGGTCTCTGTGACAACTGCTCACCTTCTGCATTGTGGTAACAAAGCAGCCACAGGCAAATGCCAAAAAGAAAAGGTGCGGCCACGTTCCAATAGAGCTTTGTTTAGGGCCGCCGAATTCTGAACTTCATATATTTTTCATGTGTCAAGAATTACTCTTTTCAAAACCTTTTAAAAATATAAAATCCATTCTTAGCCCAAGAACCCTACGAAAACAGATTGTGGGCAAACATGGCTTTGAGACAAGTGCCACTTTTCCTTTCCTGAGGACATTAGAGCTTACACCCACAACCCCCCAGCGACACATGCCAAGACATGCTTCAAGCAAAGGAAGAAGAAAGGAGGAAAGGATAACAGTGTGAGGGAGAGCACAGATCAACAACGTTTTCAGGGTGAGGGAGCACATGCGTTACAACAGGTGAATGACAAACTATCTCTGGACAGGAAAGAGGGAAGAGACACACAAACGTGAAGGAAAATGGTGAACCAAAGTCCTAGAAAGGAGGACCAAGCTGGATGGAGAAGACAGCCTGAGTGGTGAAGAGGCACATGACTTTCTCTGTGAGGGGAGGTGAGAAAGGGAAAACAGGATGGAACTGGATTATGGAGGACCTAAAGCACCAACCCAAAGGGCTCACACTTCATTAGGTAAGCAATGAGGAGCGTTTACAATGAGGGGTGTTTACACCGAGGAGCACAGCCCGGGAACAGGTGATTCACTGGGTCTGCTCATCGCGGGCCGAACAAAGAAGGAACACTCTATGCATACATACACATTGGCGTGATGGAGGTTTGACCAGAATACAAGAAGCTGAAAATACATGATAAGAGACTGTCTTGCTCCAAAACCTGCTCCAAGGGAGGTGCATCCTTGGAAGGAAGATAAGACAAACCGCCCTGCGTGATGTCAGCGAATTCCACACGCCCTATAGAAAAGTGCCCTGCCCCTGAAGAATCTGAACATGTGTGGACCAAGAGTCCATTTGTGAGGCCTAGAGCAGGTTGGAGTTGGGAGTAGGGTAGAGTATGGTACCCAGATAGGCTGGGTACCATGTGAGGCAGGCACAGGTAAATCAACTTCTCTGGGCCTCAGTTTCCCCAGGATTTAATGGAGATTAGAATGATTGGTGTTCCTGGAAAGTTTGTTAGGGGGGTCAAAAGAGTAAAAGGACATGAAAATGCCCTGAAAGCATAACACACTGAAGTATAAAGTCCTGTGATATCACTTGTGCCAGAACAGCCTCTCCAGACCTTTCCTTATGTCGTATTTGAGCCTTTCTCCCACTGGGCAGTGGTCAGTGTCTAAGCAAGACTCAGCCGGGTCCAAAGACATTCTCCTTAGTCCACCTGAAGACTCCACTTTTTGCCCTTACCTTTTCTTATAAATCTCTACCTCTTCTGGAGACAGGATATCCTGCCTGGGCCGTGTGGTGCTGAGCCACTCACACGGGACAGTGCCGCCTGTGCTATGGACCCTGATGCAGACATCCTGAAGAGGTGGCACCTCCTGTGAGCCCTGAACATGAGCAAGGATGGGACGGACAGAGAAGGAGCAGCACAAACTGCAAACGAAAGAATGCAGACTGCACCCTTTTAGTTATGCTAGGCATCTGGATGCACTGAGGAAAATAGCAAGAAGTAGGAGAGGCTCAGAAATACCCTGCCAATGCCAGTCTAAGAATGATGAGGAAAAATACAAACTTTTTGTCTTCCTTGCACAATTGCCCAAATGAAATTCTGACTCTGGTTTTGTAGCTGAAATACAAAAGGGCCAATATTAAGTACAATCCGAGGTAGCAAGGAAAGCTATGTTGGTAAAGCAATAGAAATCGCCCCAGAGCCTTGCGTCCATAGAATGACTTATGGATTGGCTAAAAACTCTTTATTTCTATTGTTATTGGTTTACAGAATACTCATTTGATACCGGGAAGGCAGGTACGATCACTCTTATTTCATAGAAGGGAAAAGGAAACAGGGCTCAGAGTGGCTAGGTAATCAACCTGCAGTTACACAGCTATTCGGAATACGTGGAGGACTGGTGTAGGAGCCTGTGTTACCAGCTGCACTGTCCACACTGGTTTTGCCATACCCACTTTCCCTCCTGGTTGAGGATGACTATGAACTTGTGATCCTTGGGCTGTCAGTGTCTTCCTAGCCAAAGGGACAGCCAACACCTTCTCATGTTGGCTAACGAACGGCAGCAACCTCAAAGCGAAAAATCATAGTTCTGAGGTCAGACTGCAGCCTTTGGGATGAATTCAGCCCACCAGCTATTTTTGTACAGCCTGCAAGCCATATATGGCTTTTATGTTTTTAAGTGGAAGAAAAAAAATCAGAGGAGGAATTTTTTCTCATGACTTGGGAAACTATATTAAATTCACATTTTGTTGCATTCAGGAGAGGCTGTGGCTGCATCTGTGCTATGGTGGAACTGAGTAGTGGCAGCAGAGACAGTAGAGCCTGCAGAGCCAAAAGTATTTACTGGTTGGCCCTTTCCTAAGGAAGTTTGCTGGCTGCTGTCACAGGCATAGATCTAAAAATTATCATAAGACCAAAGCAGGTAGTTAGAGAGAAGAATTGCTTGAGAAAACAGAACCTCAAAGTCCTGAGTCCTCACTCAGATTTTATATATCTTGCTTAGGCAAATAAGATTTTGTGGGATAAATTCTCCAAGGGTCGGTACCTCCCCACTGGGTGCTGCTGAGGTTCATCTGACAGTTTCATGACTCACACTGTTTCCCCGGTGCCTTTAATTTCTCTCTCCATCCAAACCTTCTTACACGGCTTCACGGGTGAACCTCATTGCCTCTAGAAATGAAGACACTCTGGAGCCAGCTGGAAAATCTGTATCTCACTTCCTTAGACAAGTGGATATGTATTGACAGGGTGTGGGATAGAGAAAGAAAGGAGAGAGGCTGCCTGTCCAGAAGGCAGTAACCTTGGTGGAGATGCAATGTCACCAGCCCCAAACCATCATTCTCACAGATGTACAGCAAATTATTTAAAGGGAAACAAATATCAGCCACTGAATGTCACGGCAAGGACACATCTCCTGCCTCTTAACTAAACTTATCAGAGCTCCAGTTTAATATGGCTCCTTTTTCATCTTCTCCTCAAATTCATCTTCCTGGGCAGCTCTTGACACCACCAGCAAACAGTCAAGACGAAGATTTAGTGACGGAAGCTCCAAACAGATCTAGATTTATTGACACGTGGGGCCGGCTTCCTCAGGAGCTGCAGCACACAGGATTAATTTGAACTGTTCCTTAATGTCCTGCCCTGCTTTGCAAGTATCCAAATGCCTGCCTGCTGCATAGTTCTGTGGGTGAGGTCAGTTTTCAGCAGGAGCAGGGTCCTTGGCAATGGCTTGAACTTCTTATCTCTAGTGCAGCTGGCCAGGCTAAGTGATTTGCTTGTTTTTTAGTACAAGTGCAGAACGTGGGCAGAACGTGGTTCTGCCCAAAGCCCCTCTCTTCTCATGCCCTCAGAGGTGCCCCTGCTTTTCTCTTAGGACCAGCAAAGAATCAGGGAAGCCAGCAAGTGATCTTAGCAGCTACAAAAGCTTTACACCTTGCGTTCAATCTCCCTACAGGCCTACAGATACTTCCATTTCTAAGCCAGAGAAAGGCAGCAGCAAGCTAGTGCCCTAACAGGTGAACTATGAGTTATACAGACCTGGGCTACCGAGATGAGCTTCGCTCAGTTCCCGTAAGGGGCATAGGATGAGCCCACTTGTTGGGCCACAAGACCATGCTGTAGCAAGCAGAGGCTGCTAGCTGGACCAAGGACCCCACCGTCTCCACCTCTAGCTTTGCCCTACTGGCTCCTCACTCCCCACCCTGCCAGTCACCCCAAGACAGTGGCTGACAGAGGAGGTGCATACCCGGGGCCCACGTCGGCGCCACCAGTATGGGCATAAAAACTGAATAGTGCAAGAGAAGAAATAAAATTTCTATCAATCCTTTCCTAACACTAAAGAACAAATTTGCAGAGCTCTGTTCAAAGATTAACTGCTAAATGAAAAAGAGCTACTAGATGTAAATTTAAAAGTCCCAAAACACCCAAGAGGCATAACTATAATTATTGCTGAGGGAAGCTCTTTAAGACTAAAAATACATTTCCATTAACAATCAAAATTAGTTTTCATTGCTTTTTTCTAGAGCTTTCAGTGAATAACCTTTGATGGTAGTACATGATAATGATTCATTAGTAAAAGTGAATTTGTATTTCAGAAGTACGTACTGAAAAAAAATTAGCTAAGAAATTACCTCCATGTATCATGATAATGATTCATTAGTAAAAGTGAATTTGTATTTCAGAAGTACGTACTGAAAAAAAATTAGCTAAGAAATTATTCCTCCATGTAAGTCAAATAGCAGGAAAAGGGAACATTTTTAGAATGAGTAATGACATCCCATAAAAGCTAACCCAGACAGCAGGTACCCACACTTGGATATCCCCAGCTAACCGAGCTGACAAACAAGCTTTCTCCAAACCTCCAGTGACTTAAGAGGACCAGGAATATCTTTTTCTTTAAATTCTGGCTAAGGAAGCATAAGGAAAAAAAAATAAAAAGCACAGCCCCTCGATATTTCCATAGCTTTTAATCCCATTAAGGTACATCTGAGTGACAGGCGAAGAACAGGTGAGTCATGATTCCCTTGTTCGTGCATTAATTGAGGTGGATTTGCATAGTGAAATGCACAGGTTTTAAGTGCACTGTTTGCTAAGTTTTGACAAAGGTGCACACTCATGAAACCAGCTTAGTTAAGATCTAGAATATTTCTAGCTTCTACCATCCCATGATTACTGCATGCTCTCTCTAGGAGAAACTATTGTTCTGATTTCTGTCACCCTAGATCGATGCTACCAGGCCACATTCATAGAATCTTACAGTGAGTCCTCTTTTCTGCAGGATTAAAGTCACTCAATGCAATATTTTTTAGATTTATTTTGATTATTTTTTTTAAATCTTAGAGCTATGCAAATTTTTCAGGGGGCAAATGATTTGAGGAGAGAAAATGACAAACAACAACATTTCCAGGAAAAAAGAAAAGAAGGGAGTAAAATATCCTTCACATATTTTCTTAGAAACATGTTAAAGCAATGGAGGAAAAATTGGACATTTTTTTTAATGTCATAAATCATCCTGAAAGGCTCTGGAATTCTGTGATGATCTCTAATTCACTCACCTATCACAGGGAAGTGTGATATAATGGTGAGCTGCACATAATTCATAATTCTAAACCTAATTATGATGAGTGGCCTAGAAATTTGATTAAAAAGCATTAGTCCTGCTAAAGAGCCTCAAAACAAAAATGAACATACAGAAAGGATAAAACGGTTTTGCTAGAGAGATCATTCTTTGAAAATCTGAAGCAAGGGGAGAAAAGTAAATTATTTTGAAGAATCACTGCCAAACTATAAAGTATAAAAATACAAATGATGACTTGCTGGTACCAGGGCAGAATGCATGGTTTGCATTAAACCATGGAGGTAAAATACATAGCTTTATACCACAGACAAACAATGAGGCCATTACAAGGGTAGAGATGATTTTTCCTAAGAATATGGCTAAATAGTAGCTTCTTGACTGAACGAGTGGAGAAAATGCCTTGGGACCTAGAATCAAGAGGTTTGGGGTTTCTCTAGGCCTCCATCCATTGGAAAGGGTTAGGATTCGCATCCAGAGCATCAGGAAGTCACAGGGCAGAAGCAGCACCAGTCCTCTGTTTATGCGGCACATCCTGCTTCCTTCACAGCCTTTCACATGTATATTCATCTCTTCTTTGCAACTCCTGTTAGTAGCTCCCTGTCATTTATTGTAATGCTTCAGAACATCTGAAGTGACGGCACAAACATTATCTCGGCTGGTTCTGAACAGAACCTTAAAAGTAGGTAGAGACTTTGTCTTGTTAAGAGTCAAGTCTTTTGCCAAAGTCATAAGGCTATTCAGTGGCCAACTTGGGGCTAGAAAATGTCTTTTACTTCTAATCCTATATGGGTCTGTGTCACTAATACATCATACCGCAGATAAAGAATAGCAAACCCAAATCACAGATAAGAAGACCGACTAAGCAAACTCCATCCTTAGAAGCTAGCTAATGGAAGGCATGAAGTGAAAACATTTTTTAAAATCATATATAGGAAAAGTCCATTTTCGGGATTAACTTTCAGACCTCAGTTGAACCCTATTTCGTGGCTAGAGCATACTCCAGAGCCTTTTAGATGTCCTTGCGCTGCAGAATCCAACAATCAATCATTATGTCTGTCCATGAAATGCCTATCAGGTTAATATGACAGAGTTCTCAGTGTGACTGGGTAGGTCATGGAGGTGTGGCCTTGGGGTCTACACCTGGTCTCTCATCCTGTCCCTTTCCTCATTGTCCTCTGCTCCGCTTCCCAGCTTCCACGAACCGAGTAACTTTGCTCTGCTGTGTTCTTTCAACATGCTTCTTCATCGGAGCCATTGATCATGGACTGAATCCCCTAAAAATATGAGCTAAAATGAACCTTTTCACCTTTAAGCTGTAGGTGTCAGGTACTGTGTAGAGCAATAGGAAAATTGACCGATATACCGAACTAAAGTCAAGATTCCTCTCTGGAAATAACTATACCTTCCTCACCTATCTGGTTCACCATGTACCCATCAGAGCTCCAGCAAATGGCATCTAATAAATGATACGTCTGTGCCTGGCACAGAGAATTATATCCGTTGTTGTAATTTTCACAACAGCCATGAGGTAAGAGCTAATATCATCCTCATTTTAAAGGAACAGAAGCTAAAGCACAGAGAGGTAAACATCTTGACTGCACAGCAATAAGCAACACAGATGAGATCTGAAACTGGCACTGGTGCTCTAGAGTCCACATTCTTCACCACCAGGCTATATAGAGAGTGTTAATCTACAAAACACCAGATCGTGCTCAAATTCATTACTCCAATGGCTATGAGGGTGGCAGTGAATGCTCCACTATCTAAAATATAGATACAGCATATATTTTTTATTTCAGAGAGTAGACTTATATTTATATGTGCAAACAGATTAAATAAATCATGATTACAACAGTAAACATGTAAATTCCGATCAATAACTACTTGCCTTCCCCTCCCCCTCCCGCTAACAGCTGCAATAAAGCTTTAACTGTAAAGCGATGCACAACCAGCCATAAAAGTATGTAAAATAAATGAGGATAACATAATGAGGGAATCCAACATTCATCTCATAAATATAACATAACGACCACAACTAAAATGTCAGAGAATCTAATAAATCAATATGGTAGGACAGAGCTATCTTTATGTTCAGAATACATAAAAAATATATTTACATGCAGGGTTAGGTTTTTTTTTTTTTTTTTAAGCCAGGACCAAACAAAAAGAATTATATGAAATTTAACCCTTTTTTTACTTAGATCCTCTGTCTTGACGATGGTATTTTCAACACTCCACTGGGTTCCCTCACATCATTTCATAGTATGAAAGGGACTTCCCCCCAGATCTATGCAGACAGCAGTGGATACCATGCTAATATGCAAATCCCCCTGGAAAGGAAACAAACAGGAAAACATCCTGAGGGTACATTGAAAAGGATCAAATTCAAGCCTTGGTTTGGAAGACTTCTGATCATGGTGATTTCTGGAACTTGCAGCTCATTTTATTAGCACCAACAAACCCTGGGAGGTTTAATCCTTTCCCTGTTAATGCTGTAGCGATTGATGTGGATAAATCCCATAAATACTAATGAGGGTGATGCAAGTAAATCTTCCCTGAGTTAAGGAGGAGAGAGTCTTCTGTACTGACCAACACACTGCCTAATGGCTTAAATGATGGATTTATATATTCTTCCAGGTCCCCCTCTGCACACAAGCTGCAGAAACAAACGTCATTACCTAGCCACCTTCTCCCATGGGTGTTTCTGGGCCAAGAGGGCCTGGTGGGAAGGGAACTGGTCCAACTGGGAAGGGATAAATCCTTCTTTGCTCTTTCACTACCTGTTCCTTAATGAAATGGACCCACCCTCAAAACAATGCCTCATCTCAAGGGTGAAGTGAACCAGGGGGATAAATAAGAGTCTCCTGATACAGTCTGAACCCAAGTGCCAATACACCAACTTCTCAAAAGTGAAAAACCAATTCATCCTCATTCATCAGATTGAGTTCTGTAAGTGTGTATATGCATGTGTGCATGCATGTATGTGTGTCTAAACTCAGTATTTTGATTATCTGTTGCTATAGTAATACATGTAGGGGATTTAAACAATAATTATCTTATGTGACTATAATTCTGTGAGCTAACAGAGGCTGGGTTGGATGGTTCTTCTACAGGTCTTACGTGAAGTCTTTCATGTGTTTGTTGCTAGATGATAGCAGGGACTGGAATTTCGAAAACAGCATCAATCCTAATTCACGGGTACTGATGGAGGTGGTTTGGCTAGGATCTGTGATGTCTTTCTCCTTGACCAGCTATAGCTTCATTACCTGAAAAGTGGATTCTAAGACGAAATATTGTAAGACCAGCTTTACTGCACAAACACAAAGTCTTGTATTTTATACCTGCTTATGTCCCACTGTCCAAGGCTAGAGTTAGCACATAATGGACTACAGAGAGGTATAAACACCAGAAGGTATGATTCGCTTAGGATCACCAAAGTTATAATCCTAAAGGGAAAAAGATGGTTGCCAACATAGTCATAAGCCTAAGAAGCTATCTTTTTTCTTTTTCCAGTATTCCATTTTTAATATTTAAGGACCTAGTGTATTAGCTTCATATTACTATCATAAATGCCTGGAGTAGTCAACTTATAAAGAGGAAAGGTTTATTCTGATTCACAGTTTTGGAGGTTTTAGTACCCCATGACTGGATGGCCTTGTTACTTATGAGCCTATGGAAAATCAACATATTATTTCAGGGAACATGTAGCAGAACAAAAGCACCCCTACCATGGTCAAGGAGAAAAAAGAGAAATGAGGGGTGAGGGTCTCATGATTCCCTCCAAAGGAAAGTACACAATAATCTACAGACCTCCCACTAAGCTCCACCTCTTCACGGTTCCATCACCTCCCAAGAGAGTCTCCCTGGAGACAAAGCTTTTAACATATGGTCCTTTAGGGATCTCATTTAAATTAAGACACAAACTATCTTGTGTTCTGACTATTGCTAGATTTAGGTTCCATATGAAAGAAATGAAGGGCAGAGAAGAATGAGAAGCATTTCATAGTTCATAAACAAATCAACATCAAAGTTTTGTTTTTTTAAATTAAAAACAACAGAACATAGCCACCAATAATACAAATCAACTTGCAGCAAGTCTCATTCTGCACTTTTATTCTCTTGGCACAAAAACTCCACATAGCACTTATTCTCCCCTTCGGCATGGCTGAAGGACCATCTGAAGCCTCTCAGAGGACCAGCCCTACACCTTTTTTAAAAAATCCAAACAAGTAAAGACTTGAGGACCCCATAAATCTCACTCCAAAAAGTCTCCCTTAAAGATGCCATACTTATATCACCCTCTTTCACTGTAGTAACCCTGTGGACTTGGCTAATATTTCCCAAATCCAGTCTATCTGTTGGCATTCATCATTCATAAATAATTTGTATGGCATTTCAATTTTATAAAAGCATATCCCATCTGATGCTGGAAACAGCACTTCGAAGCAGATGAGACAAAGATTTATTATCTTCATTGGACCAAAATAAAAATAATGCCTGTACATATTAGTATGTAGCTCTATTTTTCGTCATGCTTTGTTGTTAACAAAATGCTGCCTTTTACACTATTTGGATAAAAGTCTCTTAAAACCCTCCAGAGAGATAGATGATAACATCCCTGTAAACAGATGAGATCTTTTTAGTAAAACTATTGCTCCAGGCCTGACAGTCAATAGGAGGCAGGCTCAAGGCAGGATCGCAGGGCTACTCAATCCAATTCCTCCCAACATGTAACAGGGAAGGTGGTTTGTCTGTGGCTAAAGAGAAGTAGAACCTGTGTCTTCTGATGGACACCCCATCCTCCAATCAGGGTGGGCCCTATGCCTCAATTCAAACCTGGGAGAAGTGTCTTGACAATGGTGATAAAATGGACCACCAAGCAACATGAGTCTTTGAGAGGAGAATAACCAATGTCATCATGATCTTGCTTTCTAAGAACTCAGGAGCTTGGCCTCTAGAGAGTGCAGTTCAGCTGAAGCAGGTTATATGAAATGCAGCTGCCCAAGGTGACATCCAGCACTCTCCTTGCAAACTTCATGAAGCAATGCTCAGACAGCTTAGACACTATTTTAATGCTCTGACAACAAATAGGGAAATAGATCATGGAACGGAAGAGAATCTGGTTCTCTGTATACTTAGAAAGTTTATATATGATATTAAAAACAGCTTTTCAAAATATCAAAATGATCTAAAACAAATGGTGTTGGATCAGCTGATTATCCATTTATGAAAAATATATACTAATTTTGGTTTCAACATATGTACAAAATGATTCACCAAAGGGGGGAAAAATCAATGGGTCAAAAACCAAAAGTCAAAATTAAAGCATCCGGAAAACATAAGGGATGATCAAAATGTATAGTCAATGTTTAAATTTTTAAAAAATTTTATTATAGTAAAAGACATAGTGCCATTAATCCCCCTCAGAATACTCCCCTTTGGCTTGAACACACTTACCCTATTGTCCTTGTCACTTTCTGAAGCAGTTCCGGAAGTCCTCCTTCAGGAGCATCTTTATGTTGTGCAATAACAATATAAGAAAACTTTGATGCCAATGGTCATCCAACAGAAAGGCAAATCCACAAAAATATTACGGTGTGTCCTCATTCACATTATTCACTGGTTCTAGCACTGTGCAACTCCTGAATCTTCCTCAAAGTCAAAATGGTCATGAAAGGTAACATTTTGAATCAATTCAGGACACTGACGCAGCCATGTTGACAGTGTAACTAAAGGCATACATGAAAGAGCCTCTAAAACTGCTGCAGAAAGTGGCAACAACGATGCTATGCTTGTTCAAAGTGAGAGGGAAGTATTTAAAGGAGGTTTATTGGTAGTGTGTCTTTTACTATAATATTTTTTAATTTAAATACTTACCATATTTCTTATCACATCCCATGTTTATTGCCAAGTGTCACAAAGGTCTTCGACAAGACACAAGCAGCACAAAGAAAAAGACATGTTAAGCATCAAAGTTAAAAATCTATATGTAACAACAGGCGTCATAAAGTTGAAATACAGACAACGGACCGGAAAAAAAACATTTGCGATATATACGACACGCTAGGGGGAATACACCCTGAATATACAAAGACACTAATAAGTAGAAGTCACACGATCTGATGAGAAAAAAGATGGATAAAGGATGTGCATGGGCAAATGACAACAAAAAATTTATAAAGACTGACAACAAATAATATGTTTTCTAAATGTGACAGGAAATGAAAATTAAAAATGACAGTGAGATATACCATGTCATACCCAGCAGAGGGCAAAACTTTGGAAAGTGCACTGGTATCAAATGTACGCAGGAAAAAGGGCCAAATGGTTACTTTCCACAAATCCTGATAAAACCATTATGGAGGACAAACTTATAGTGTCCCTACTATGTGTATACCTTAAGACTATGCAATTCTAGCCCTCAAAATACACTCAAGAGAGAGACTTGTATGTGGGCACAAAAGGCCCATACCAAGGACACCCATTACCAAGATGACAAGACAAATGCTAATGACTAAAATGCCCATCAGAAAGCTCAGGACCAAACGGACTCTGGCATAGCCATAGTATCGAATACTGCACCTAAGCGAAAGGATGTAAGTACAGCTGCACATACTGGCACACAAAGACATCTAAGAGACACCACAGGGGGAAAACACTGAGCCATGGAAGGGAGGCGGCACTACAGATTCTTTAGTGTGCACATATACATGTCTGTGAGGGGGGATTTCACACACTCACAGAAGAAAACCAGGGAAAGGCAGCAAGCTCCAGTAAGTAGCCTCTGTGAAAAAGACTGGGGAGAGGACATAGCTGAAGCCCGAGGCTTGGCAATTAATGTTAGGGTGAAGAACACTGTGCTTGTGCAATTGAATGTAAGTATCAATAAATAAAAAGGCATGGCAGAGTGACCTCCCTCAAAACTGTCTTCCAAAGAAGGGCTCAAGCCGGATGTGGTGGCGCATGCTGGTAATCCCAGAACTGTAGGAGGCTGAGGCAGGAGGACTATAAATCTGAGCCCAGCATGGGCCAATTAATCAGCTAGAACCTGTCTCAAAATGAAAATGAAAAGGCTGGAAATAGATCTTAGTGCAAAGGCCCTGGGTTCAATCCCAAATACCACACCCCCCACCCCACCCCCACACACAGAAGCGTTCAGGCTTTTTGGCTATGTACGAAACAAAAGCCAATAATAAGCATGCAGGCCAAACCAAAAATGGGAGTTAGAAAGGAGGAGGGGGAGGAGAAGCAATACGATGAGAACCAAAACCATGGCATCAGTTGGCTGAGTTCTAATCCTGAGCTGCTGTTTTATAGGGCAGTGACACTGCAGACAGATGGGCACAGGTAATGAGGACATAGGCCCCAAATGCAATTCCCCCACTCATATTAAGTGCTGTGTGAAGTATCAGCTGAATAAATGCAACACAGAGTGTTACCTAATTCTAAGTTTGGGCGACGAGCCTTCCGCATTGCCAGGTTGTATCACCATCATGTAAACAGCAGTACTCATCTCCATAAAAGTACACAAGTTGCTTTAAAATGCCCAACCCTGTTGGACCAGTAGAACAGAACTGTGGGCTTTCCCCCAGTGTTAGAGAAGAGAGCAGGAGGACAAAGGAGCATCTTTTAAGGGCCTGTCAATCTGATGGTGTGGATTGGTGTCACCTCATGTGGTCATTTTATCCCCAGGCTAGTGTTAGGTCATTTGGTGCTTCAGTTCCATATAAACAAGTAAAAACCCATGCCCAGCCCTCCACAATTTGCAGTGCTCCTTGACATTTATGACCTCATTTAAGTTTCACTACAATCTTCCTGTCCCCACTTCACAGACGAAGAGCTACTGGCTTTCACACCGGTAGATCCCCTTCCCCATCAAGTTACATTTGAATAGCAGAGCCGTGCATTGTACCTCTGGCCAGCTTCCTGCTACTTTTGCTAGAAAGGCTACACCAAGCCCATGTTTGATCAAAGAGCAAATTCAGCTTCTCTCTCCCCTGTGGACATCTTTTTGCATCTCTTTTCATGGGGTATTCCACCAGTCTTGGGGGAAAGGGTCTTTCCTCACGGAGGACAACCTTCTTTCCAAAGCAGAGGGCATCCAGTTACTTTTCCTCCCCGTCTTCATTACACTGTGCTGATGCTGTCTGAATTGTTTGTATCAAGTTGGCTTCAGAATCACTCTAAGCATCTGCTCCTCCCCTCCCCACCCCATTAGGGCTCCTGGCATATTCCAGAGAGCAAATGTTGATTCCTTACCGACCTATATACTCAGCAAACTGGTAGGTCCTTTACATATTACTTTATTTCAACTGCAGCACAAATCTGCAAGGGACATACAATGATTCCCAATCTATGAATTAAGAAACAGAGGCCCAGAGAAATTAACTTACCAAGGTCACATGCTAGGGAACAAGGGTAAAGTGTATTTCCAAAGCCTTGATTATTTCGGTATACCACCATTTCTGTGGAACTGGAACAATGAACACAGAAACTCGGTTCCAGTATTACATACAGACTGATCATCCCAAATGTGGACACTTCTGAGAGTCACAGGGGTAGGGGTGAGGTCACTGTTAATTATACCAGTGAATGGACCATGGAGTTACTGCAAAATTACAGACTTAGCTGGTTTCAAGGACACAACCAGAGCATCTTTACACTAAGAATTCAATATCCTGGGGAATAATTGCTTCTTTCCATTTCATGACATAATGTTCAATTATACATCATTAAGTTTAGTTTTCAGAATGGGCTATATAGTTCTAAGCCATAACTAGACTCAACCTCAGAGCACACTCACGTGAGAATTTCCACCCTTCACTTGACAGTTAGATTGTGCCCTGCCCACCCACCCCCACACACACTTTCTTCAGTGGACAACTCAACAGGCCAGGACACTTCAACTATCACAATACAAAGAGGTAAAGCCTGTGCTTCCTACAACCTAGGAAATAATTTGCATTTTCCAAGGCCAGGATTCACATTTTCTATACTAGCCACCAAGGGAATATAACAGACCTGCAGCAGATGGTAAGAAGGTTAGAAAAGGAGGAAAATAAGAATGCTTTTTCCTTAAAAATTCTGTCCCCCTCCCTACCTCACTACAGAGCCCACGCTAAAGCTAGTTTAGGACAGTCACCTCATACTTAACCTTAGAAGTGTGTCCCATGAACTATTCCGATCCGTGTCTGTCTTTGTCCCCATAAACGTGCTCATTCATCTCCCTATACAAAAGGCCCCCATACTCAATGGGAAGCAAAGAATTTCCTTGACAATTCTGTCCAATTTTGCTAATAATCCAGGGTCAAATCTCAAAGCTGGACCAAATTTTAAAGACCCTTTCCAGGTGAGAACAATTTTTTAAATTGGCTGTCTCAACTTCCAAATATCAAATATGACATGTAGCTGTCCTAAATGAAACTAATTTACAACATTTGCTATTATGCAATTAACCTCTTTTGTGCAAAAAGTTGTTTTTTAAATGTCTGTTGCAAAATAGGCTCCTGAATGAATCTAATTTCCCACCTAACTTTCGGCAAACATTATGTATCATTTCACACCTAATACATGCAGATTACAAAAACTCTTAAAATGAACCTGAGACATCAAACTTTTCAATCTCCGTTTTTTTCTCTAGTTTTTAAAAATCTTGGGTTTTTACTGCAATCAGACAGTTTGGCTTCTCAGCCCTGGACAGAAATTGAGAGACAAGATGAAGAAATAGTCAGGGTCCCACCACCAGCCGCCTGGGTTCTTCACAGAAAACCATTGCCACACACCAGGCCCTGCCTGATGGGGTCTGAGGTGTGAGGTAAGGAATGAGGGGTTATCTTCTCAAGGGCCTTCTGAGAGTCACACTCACGAACCTCAACCAAAGGGACCCTTCTTCGTTTCCCGAAGCCATGCTACAAAGGTGGATTACTTAAGAAACAATTAGGTGCGTACACAAAGCAATTTGCAGGCAGCCGAACTCTTCAGCTTTCTAAGTGAAGGGCCTTTCAAGGCTGATTTATAACACTGTCGTCTTCAGAAGGCAAAATAATTAATAGGAGCATGGACTTCTAATTTCAGTGACTTCCAGAGAAAGTGGATTTCATTTGATTTATGACGGCCGGTGACTTTGCATTTTATCAGTTCATTCACTCATTATTTATGCTGATGGCCAATTTCAATGGGTCGCTATCATCTAACTCACTACTAATCAAAGAGAATTAGGGTTCACTGCATTATTTAGAAGTCGCTAATTTATCTTCAGAACAAGTAGTGAAAAGAATTTGGGGCCTTCCACAAGAAAAAAAAAAACACAACAAAAACTGAACAGCTGGCTGAAGCCAGAAAATCTCGTCAGCATTATAAATGCGTTTTATCAGGGGTATTGCAAGTTGATAAGTTTTGAGTTAGAGGGAAGAAGAAAGGAAAAAACAAAAGAGAGAGAAGCCAGGAAGAGAGAAAAAAAATACTAATAAGTGCTGAGCGACCTCTGTGGTCTGCCTATAACCCTGAAATCTGAACATCCACACAATCACGGCATTGAAATATCCCAACACCCTTCCCAGATCAGCTCAATAAACAAGTATGTTTGTGCTGAAATAATCAGAGTTCCTTTGCTTCTCATTTTTAAGTCATTGTAATATGGTCTAGACACAGGATAATGGATCACATTTAAACGTGAGAAAATTAAATCCCATCAGCAAGTAATAATACCCAATCATATTCAATCATGTTGAACAACAACCACTACACCAAAATGATCCTCTTCCAGGCAAAGTTTTTAAAAAAAACAAACTGTCATTTAACTTCTAGAAAGACCAAACTTTAAAATACTTCTGTGTCGTTTCCCATAAGACAGCATCCTCTCTGTGCCTCCGAACTTTCACAGGCTCTGACCCCTCCAGCCAGGACGCTCCTATCTGAGCTCCAACCAAGCGAAGTCCTCTCATCTTTCAAATTTCAGCTTAGAAGTCTATCTAGGTACCCTCCCTTTGCTCCCTAAGGTCCAACTCTTCCCATTTTTCATCCCAGTTGTCTGTATTATCCAGCAGGTGACAAGGAACTGAGGGATCTTAGCCTCTGGAGGGCAGAAACTGGGGGATCTTAGCAGCAAAGCCTAGACCCTCATGTGTCTGATGAATCCATGTTGTGAATCTGCCGTTCGATTGGATGTTTTCTTTACCAGTCCACAGTCATTCTCTCAGTCCAAAGTCTACCTCCTGGGACAATGGATGGTGTTACATGAGTAACAGTAAAACGCTAGATGCTCGCCCACCCAGTAAATTCTTGGCTGTCGCAAAATTAAAAAGGGGACAGAGTGGCAAATAACACCAACACTTGAACACTACGTTGGAATAGGAATGTCCAACTCATGAAGTTAATAGATTTTTCTACTTACTGTAGCAGCTCCAACATATTCCCAAAGGGAATATAAGACTCCTGAAATAAAAGGTTCCATCATTTATAATTTTCATAATGACCTAAAATTCACAAACAGCATGTGAAAATGGCTACTGACTAATATAAATGTAATATGTAGATGAGTTTTTCATCTTTTTATTCCTACAGACTTCTTTTCAGACTACCCTGGGCTCTCTAGTTTATGTCTGGCCTGATGCCAGACTGTCAAGGTGATCATATAATAAATATGACCTTATTAAAC
The DNA here is from genome assembly GCF_012274545.1 of Fukomys damarensis. Classification (NCBI taxonomy): domain Eukaryota; kingdom Metazoa; phylum Chordata; class Mammalia; order Rodentia; family Bathyergidae; genus Fukomys; species Fukomys damarensis. Next base: position 15,730,907 of record NW_022900932.1, read on the forward strand.
TGGATAGAGTAGCACTGCTGAGTTATGATTATAGGAGTTTCTATAATATGAAAGCACCATGTTTATCATATTCATGATCTAAAATAAAGTCTGAGTTTCTAGCATTTATTTCCATCCCGTTTTACAATTTACAGGTGACCACAAGTAAAGTAACACTCAAGAAACACAAACCAGTTTGCCTTCACACTGCCGTGAATCCCTTACACTTTTGCCTACAGACCCAGCAAACAGCAGGCGCCTGGACCTAATCCTGAAATGGGATCAACACTGTCAGTTTCCAGTCTTGCTCTCCTGCAGTAAAAGGGTTTTAACAACACAATGGCATAGGACTTTCTGAAGGCCTGCGGAACTGTATCTGTGAGAGTCAGAGTAAACAGGAACTGCTTCAAATATTCACAAGAGAGGGAACTAAATGCAGGGATTTGGATAGCCAGCCAAGACACACAGCAAGGGAGAATCTGCAAGAGCAAAACACCACTGCCACTCTCAGGCTGCAAAGACAGTGGAGGAGGGCCACCAAAGCCAAAGCCCTGGCAATCCACCTGTCACAGGAGCTGAAGCCACAGCAGATTCAACCCATGCCAGAGAACCTACCAGACATACAGCGTGATGAGGACAAACATCCAGTCTTGTCCCTTCCTCTTACCTTCCACTCTCCTGCCAGGGCCTCTGGTGGTCAAAGCCAGTAGAAAGCCAGATAGCAAGGGAGCTTGGGAAATGCTCCCGCCCGGGGCCAATCCCAGAGATAGAGAGTGAAGCAGAGCAAGGGGAAGAAGGCATCAGAGGGAACAATGAGCTACCTTTCCTTCCCAAGCAGAAGGTGTGTGAGCCAGATGTGACTAGCAGAAGGGAATTGTGGGCCACTGTTCCACACGGCTTTGTTCTTCCTCCCAGGGAAAAACAACAGCATGAGCAGACATGATAATTGCAGAGGTACTGTGAGGTGACAACTGCAGTGGGTAACATTGCAATGCTTTTGGCTCATCCTAAACACTCAAGAACCAAATTTGCATTTACAGTTGGATAGTAAACGGGCAGTCGACCAGCATGAAGAAGCTGGTTGTGGTGGTGCATACCTATAATCCCAACACTTTGAGAGGCTGAAGCAGGAGGACTGCAAATTGAGAGCAGCCTGGGCAGCTCAGTGACTTAGTGAGACCTGTTTCAAAGTACAAACATTTTTTAAAAAGGCTGGGGATACAGCTCACTGCAAAGGCCCTGGGTTCAATCTTCAGTAACTCAAAAAACAAAAGCCACAAAAAAAGCAGGGCCTGGATGCCCAACACAAGATTGTACCAGCAGCCCCAGCAGAGGATGGAGGTAACATTGGGCTTGGGTAGAAAGCTGCTAACTCAGCCAGTAAAGCAATGGGTCTCCCCTCTACACCCCACAGAAGATCTGCACTCTTGACTCAGCCCTGCATCGTGGAGGAAGCACGAGGGAAGAAGGCTGACCACGTGGGATGGGTGCACTGAGCCCCAAGGCTCACTCCTCCAAGAAGCCTTCCCCGCCTACACCTGCCCACAATCATTTCCACCACAAAGAAGCTAAAATGAAGGTTCACGACTAGATTCCAAGACACACAGGAGGTTAAGGTCTACTTTGTAGGGACCAAAGTCTACACTGGTTTGTTGTTGTTGTTTTTATTATGGTTTTTAGAGTGACATTAAACTACCTTAATCCTGTAAGAATCCTGTAAACTTAATTACAGTTCATTAGTATATAAATTCACATTGTTGTGCTGGGGATCGCTAGAAACATTTTGTCTTACAGAACTGAAACTCTGTGTCCATTTCACATGGACAACCCCATCCCTTTTCTGTTGCTCCCAGCTCTTAGCAAACTCTATTCTACCTTGTGTTCCTGTGAGTTTGATTATTTTAGTTGCTTCATCTGAGTGGAGTCATGCCGTACTGGTCCTTCTGTGACTAACTTGTATCATTTAGCATAATGCTCTTAATGTTGATCCACATAGTATGTGATACTTCCTTCTTTAAGGCTGCATAGCATTTCACTATATGTGGGAATCACATTTTCTTTATCCGTTCATTGGCTGGAGCCTATGTAGGTTGCTTCCACCTGCTGACCACTGTAAGTAATACTGCAATGAATATAAGTGTGTAAATATCTCTTCAAGATCTTGCTTGGAATTCTTCTGGAAATATACCTAGAAATTGGATTGCCGGATCGTATGGTAGTTCCACTCATGATTTTTTTTAGAAACATCTATCCATACTATTCTCCATAGCAGCTGCACCATTTTAAATTCTCCCTAGCAGCACACAGGATTCCACTTCCTCCACATCTTCACCAACACCAGTTATTTTCTGTTCTTTTAATAGTGGCCACCCTATGAGTGTGAGGCAATGTCTCGTGGCTTTGGTTTTCATTTGCCTTATGATTAGAACTGTTGAACATATTTTCTTATGCCCAGTGGCTATCTTATTTGGAAAAAGTCCATTAAAGTCCTTTGCCTATTTTTTAAAACTGAATCTTTTTTGTTAACTTGTAAGAAGTCCTTATATATGAATTTAACTCTGAATTTACACACACACACACACATATGGTGTTGTGTGTATGTGTGATTTGCAAATATTTTCTTCCATGTCATATATTGTCTTTCATTCTGTTGTTTCTTGCTTCCTTCAATGGACATAAGAGTCTAACTTTGACTCAGACCCACTGGTCTATTTTGCTTTTAGTGTATGTGCTTCTGGTGCCATAGCCAAAGAATCACTGCCAAATCCACTGCACTAGAGCCTCCTCCTATGTTGTCTTAGAGGAGTTGTTAGGTCTTAATCAGGTCCTTAATCCATTTTGAATTAACTGTTCTATATGCTGTAACTCAAGGATCCAATTCTTTTTTTGAGTGTTGCTATACAACTCTACCAGCACTGCTTACTGAGCACACAGTCCCCTCCCCACTGTGTAGTCCTGGCACTCTTACTGAAAAACCGCTTGACCATACACACAAAGTGCTGTTGCTGGGCTTTCTATTTGGCTCCCCTGGCCTTTATACCAGCATCACATCATCGTGATTACTGTTGCTTTGAGATATATTTTGAAATAGAGAAATGTGAGGCCTCCTACTTTGTTTTTCTCTTTCAAAATTGTTTTAGTTATTAATGTTTACTTGAAATTCCATGTGAATTTTAGCATTTTTTTCTTATTTCCACAAAAAATAAGCCATTGGGATTCTGATAAAGATTATACTCAATCTGCAGATTGCTTGAGTAGCATTGACTTTTTTAAACAATACAAAGTCTTCCAATTCATGTATACAGTATGTCTTTCCATTTATTTCTACTTTTATTTCTTGTAATGTAGTTTTATTGCACAAGTCTACTGCTTCCTTGGTTAAGTTTATTTCTAAGTATTTTATCCTTTTTTAATGGATTTTTTTTTTTTACTTAGGGTTTTTTGTTTTTTGTTTTTTTAACTTAGGGTTTTTGCTTTTACCCTATATACTCAGTGCACTGCTTTTGCTGTTATTCTGAATTTATCTTCAACTAAACTATGCAGGAATGTAAAGGGGATCATGGCTGCTTCTTTCTTTCCGTCATTAAAACCACCTCTGCCAACCCCTTTCAGTAGCATTAGTACAGATAATAAAGCCCCTTTTAGTCCTGAGACTCAACTTCCAAGTTATTTATATCAACAAAAACAATTTTGCCAAATGCAATGAAAACAAGGTTAAGCCTCTTACTTTCCTCATTATCTGACTTTTGCTCTTTAAGATTAGCTCATTATTCACTTTAAGTTTTAAGCTGCTCTTCCCCTTTAATTATTGAATGGCTGGTATGAACTTATTCAGTGAGCCAAGTAGGGTCTGTTTGTATCCTCCTGAGTTAAGAGAAAAGCTTCCAACCAAAGCAGATAAATAAACAAAAACAATAAACAAATACCAACAGCATAGCATTCCTGCAAGAAGTAAGTGCACAACTTCTTATGTGGAAAGTACCCACAGTATTTCCATACCAGTTTCCCAGAGAGGTCTACACAACCCCAGCTTTGAGACCCTAAGGAGCTAATTCCATCAGCAGAGCAGCAGAGAAAATCAGCACCTGTGGAGCTGTGAAACTGCAGGGCTGGTCCCCAAGACTGTGACTATACACACAAGTTTCTAGGGCAAGTTAACCAGACAGATTAAAAGAGACTTTAAGCATAAACATTCTGTGTTACCCTTTCTTCCTACTTTCAGCATCTTCTCTCTGTGACCCCACATGGCTCTTTAATTTGTAGATGTAATGCAAGAGGTCCCTTTTTTCCTTTCTCTTCTCTATCCAGGTTACATGTAACCCAAAAAAGCATATCTCCTTGGGACACAGACACTCCCAAAATGTAGATGTCCCAGGTGGCCCACAATCAAAAACCCAAAATGAGACAAAAGGCCACAGACCCAAGTGATGGCCTGATTCCTGGTGAAAATGGTCACAAAGCTTCTGAGCTCTGTCCCTGCCTGGCATGATGACTGTCTCCAAAAATGAGAAGCAAGAACATGGCCTTGTTGCCACCGTTACAAAATGTCCAATTTTAGGTGAGCAGCGAGTGTGAGACCATCAAAGGCAGGGAAGTTGGGGGAACATGGGATTCACTGCGGGCGTATCATGACAGCCAGGCAAAAGCTGAAGAGTTGGAGTTTCTGAAACAAATGCCAGTTAAATGATCCATTCAGTTATACTTGATATGTCTGGTATAATATAGCTTGTTCCAGATGTCAAATAATATTACCAAACCATGCTCACTAATGTGAAAACCATTGTTGCTGATAAGCCTAAGTGTTGTTGAATTTGTGCAACAGCCACCCATCTGCAAACAAAATATTGCATTTAAAAAACTTTATAGCTCATAATTTAAGCCAACAAAGGGATTGACTAAAAAAAAAAAAAAAAGTAATTTATAAAAAGCAGTTTTCCCCCGAGAAACTTTTTTTCAAAAATAATATTGCACATTTACACATTTAAATTATATTTAATTTTATACAAAAATTATAGTAATTGTCCTTTACCTAACTTGAATGTTATAATTATACTTCCAGCGTTGCTGCACTTTAATACCCAGCCATAGGAAAAGTACGGCGTGTTTGCAACCAACGCAGAAGGAACAAATAGATTTGCAGTGTTTGACGTGACCTCTTTAAACATACTGCTCTAAAATATCCATTGTTCATAAAATTCATAAAGGCTGCATATGTACACCCCAACTCTCTTTCCATTCAATATATATGAAAATGCAATTTACTGTATGTCAAATGAAAAATGCAGTTTTCAAAGGCATTGACAACAGGTGCTAGTTAAATGATCAGATGCTATTTGTTACCTAGTCCCTTACTCTCATTTGCAGTAAGATAAATTGCATTTTAGGAGAGTAGTGCGATCTAAGGGGTCTTGACATGTTTTTATTGATTTGCATAGGTTATATGCATGTATTCCTGTTTGTAGGCAAATAGTGCCACAAGGAGATTCAAGGCACTGTGCCTGTGTTTCGAGAAAATTGGAGTCATCACGGGGGAGCCAAGATGGAGTGAGCCTGGGTAAAAGAGACACATCCAGCCTGCTGGAATCTCAGAACCTCTATTAAGATTTATAGGCTGTAGGATTCTTTTGGGCTTCAACATTATTCTTAGTAAACCCTTTCTGTCTTCTGTTGTTTATAAAAACTGGCAGCTTTAGCAAAGACAGAAGCTTAAGTTGCAGGTAGCACAATTTAACATAATAGTTCTCGCCTGTCCTCCAAATAGCCTAATGCTGATTTTGCAAAAGAAAAAGAGAAAAGGGGAAGAAAAGCCACACAAAACCACATACCATAGTCCCTCGCTCTGACATGGATAGATTTGGCTGTCACCACAGAAAAGCATTGGTGAAATTTGATTATATTTCTAATGTCAAAATTTACTAACTTTTTAGACTCCCGGGTTCCATTTCTCATTTGATTTTTCATTTTGTTATCTCAGCACCATCAGGCCCATCACAGAGAGTAATGCACCAATTAGCCCAGGGACTTGCTCACTCAGAGGGGACTTTTTAATCCACAAGGGCTTCCCTTTTCTGCTGCCACTGTCACAGCCAGGCTTGGCCTTCCCTTCATTCAAGATTCGAATACTTCTTACTACACCTCCCCTCCCCTCCTCCAGCCAGAGCATTTGCCTCACTGGGGAATCTGAGCACTTACCAGGGCATGCACAGCCTTAAACCATCACCTCTGCCCTTGCCTTATTTGGAGGACTCACCGGTTTAACCATGAGATCTGTAAGGGTTTGAATTTCTATTTTCTACAAGCGGAGCTCACTGGAGAATTTTGATACAAATATTTTAATAGGTAATGATGAGTGCTGCCTTTGTATGGGGATTTATGTTTTTCAAAGCTATTTTCTGTGTGCTTCTTCCCCTGATCCTCACAGTTGAAGTGTGTGATAGTCATTTCTATCATGACCACTTCCCCTGGGTAGAGAGAACTTGACAAAGGAAACATAAGAGATGAGTCCAAGTTTCTCACCAGATCTGGGCGAAGCCAGCACAGAACACAAGACAACCCCCACCTCAGTCTAGTGCCTGTATTCTTCTAGTACCGCACTCGTCCCATGACCTATCTGTCATTTACAAGGGACACAAACTCAGCTTCCTGTGTGACACATCAGAACAAAGACTAGTTGTCTGCTCATCGCTATGTATGTCTTTTAATTCAGAAAACTGCATGCATTGAGTTGAATAATGAAGATATGCTCAGAGTTTATCTAGGAGTGAGATCCATAATGGTCAATAATCATGCCCTATTTCTTCCCTGAACTCATTCATTTGTCTCTTCAAACCATTACAAAAATCTACGGTTTTCTAGGAATTTTGTCAGGCTGAAGGTAACAGATGGATAAGAGAAGCTGTGCGCTCTCACAGAGTTTACAGTCTGGTGCTTTGGCTTTTTACCTCTTCACTAGGATCTACTTTGTATTTGACAGGTGACCCAACACATACACGTACACACCTGTCTGAAACAAAAACTTCACAGAGTAACTTTCAACCTTACCATTTGCAAAACACTTTGATATTTCCAATTCTTTTTTATTTTGCCTCATTTATTTATAAAATGCTATCTGCAACTCTCTAAATTAGCCTCTTGAAAAACTAATGGATTGTGACCCATAGTTTGAAAGCCACTCATCTAGTGAGACTATAAAATAACTTAGACTGGGGTCAGCAAGCACATTTTATAAAAAACTACATAGCAAATATTATAAACATCGTAAGCCAGGCAGTAAAATCAAGGATATTATGTAGGGACGAACAAGAGAAAAACAGAAATTTCCTGCATGATTTTTACTTACAAAAATATTCTAATAAGGATAAATTTTGGTAACACAGGCTTAATGATGAGAAGAATGGGATTTATTTATGGACACTGAAATTTGAATTTCATGTAATTTTTACCTGTCACAAAGTCTTATTCTTCTTTTGATTTTTTTCAACTATGTAGGAATGCAAAAGCCACTTTTGGCTCATGTGCATATGAAAAGAGGCAGCAGACCATAGTTTGCCAACCCTTGATTTAGAATGAGACCAATTTTCCCTGATAACTCCCAGATTTCACTTTTTATTACAGTACCCAGATAGAAAAAGATCTAGAAAAAAAATGCGGGAATTATCAATTTATCCTTGTAAACAAGTTGTGAGTTTGACCCCATCATCTCCATCTACCAGGGAAAACACCAAGATATTGTGACTCCCAAGCCTTCAAGCCCAGGAATAGCTGTCCTCCAGCCACTGAAGCTGTGATAGGGCCTGGCTGGGCTGATGATGGAGTGAAGACTGATATCAGACCCTCACCACCACAGAGGCACTAGCAGAGATAGCCATGTATTACAATGAACAGATTTTTCTTACATCATACAGGTTATCCAAGAGTGCCAAGGTCAACCTCCACTTCCTTTTGGCTCTAATACTGATGACCTGCAGGGTGCTTGCATATCAAAGGTGCTGAACTGTAGTAACCTGAGCTAGAAACAAGTCACTACCGATAGGTCAACCTCCACTTCCTTTTGGCTCTAATACTGATGACCTGCAGGGTGCTTGCATATCAAAGCTACTGAACTGTAGTAACCTGAGCTAGAAACAAGTCACTATCTCATTCATAGGTAGGTGTTATAGGAAGGAGATGATTAAAACTCATCTGCCATGCTAATGTATTATTTTGTCACATTGGTAAAGCATCAGGAACAAACAGCATCTCCTCTAGAAATGAAGGGGACTTTGTGTTAGCTAGCCAATGCTCCAGTTCAAAGAAGACTTCTAACTGAATGCAAACCACTCTGTCTAATGACCTCCACTGACTCCAAGATCTAGAGAGTATCTGACAATGCTGGTAATTGGCCATCCTAGCATTTGCAACACAGATGGGTCCCTATGATAAACAGAGATGTTAAAAAGAAGCATATGTGGGCCCAGGGATTTAGCTCAGGGGTGCCACCACCTACTCTGCAAGCGCAAAGTCCCGAGTTCGATCCCCAGTACCAAAAAAAAAAGAAAAGAATATGCAACTAAACACTTAAACTCAACACACCAAGTCAAAGCAGATTCAGGCAGCTGTCAATGGTCAAAAAAGTAAATGAGGCTACCAGTAAATATGATGTATTCTAAAATTATTCCGCATAGAGTTCCCCACTTCTGCCTTAAGGTATTCAAGGTTATAAAAATGCATACTTTATGTGCACAAAAGAGAAACTGCAAAATTGTAAGATTTTGTTCTTCATAGTTCACTGACAGCAAGATAGTGAAATATCTAGTCCTGAGCACTGGATTAGAGTTGCATTAATTTTTGGTTTTGTTTTCGTTTGGTTGTGTGTTGTTGTTTGTTAGTTGTTCAGTTTTTTGCTTTTTCTTCTTCCTGTATGGTGTGAATATGAGCAAGTACATACAGCTACGTGCAGGTGTATAAGCGTGTATATAAACCCAAACATATAATGAAAAAAGATGCAGTTTCATAGATCCAGTGTCTCTGGCAGTAAACATGAAACCCACAGTAAGCACAACACAGGGTCTAAGGAGATGACAGCACCTAAGAAAAAACTCTACAAAGCAAAATTATTGCTCATTTAGTCATAACTCAACAATTTTTATAATTTTAGAGTGCTTTTTAGAGTTCTACAAAATGCTTCATTGGACGAACTCTTGGGGAAGCAAGAAAAAAAAATTACCATTTTCATGGATCACATTGGAAAAACGAGGTTACAAAAGAGAGGGCTCCTTATTCTTCGGCAGGGACAAAGGGCTGAAGGGCCACAACCAGTACCCTGGACTATGCAGGGGGGAAGCCAGTAGGTATGTATTTTCTCCTGTGCTAAGTCCAGGAAGTAAAAGAGAAGAAGTAGAATTGGACAGGACAGATAGAGTTGATGAAGTTTTGCTGTTAGGAAAAAATAGTTTCTAACCAACTCGTGTCAAAAAGCAAATTATAATGTGTTATTATAAAAGTTGGATGTCCCTTAAGGAAGTGGAATTAGAAGGCCGCTAAGTCATACAAGTTGGAGACATCTTACGGAGTAGAATTGAAAGGTATTAAGGTCAAAAGTCATAAAACTGTTCATTCTCCTGCAGACCCAGACAATCTTCTGGGGAGCAAAGAGAATGATGAGGCAGTTAAAGCTACTGAAGGATGAGTGAAAGAGAAAAATAAGAGGTATCCTGCTCTTGCTGTAACCCCAAGGCTGATGTCATGTTGTGGGCACACAGGGAATTGTTTTGTCTACACACCCTCCCCTCCTCACATGCCCTTACTTCTACAGAAAAAGGAGTGTATTCAGCAGAATCACAGCGCATGCACTTTGTTTGTGCTTATTAAATAAAAAGAAAGGATCACCTTCAACTATATTAATGATGGACTGGTGGATGAAGGATGCCTGTGAAAATTCACAACATCTGTTTGCTCCACTCTCTTCTCAGCATGCTGCACCTATTTCTCATGCTTAATGATGCTCAGCCACTCTGCAAGTTTTACGAACAAATGTGTGTTTAGCCACATTCATCATTCTGAATGAGCATTCTTGATGAAGCCTCCACTGGCCTGTTTCACTCTTTCTGCTACACTTTAACAAATGACAACTGCTCTCCGTATTTTTCATTTGTTAAAAATAAAAAGCTAAGTGAAGGATAGGCCTGGAGGATTTTTTTCGCCTTCCCTTTGACACTCCCAAAACCTTCAGCCTACCATACGTGGGCTTTCTCCAGCTACCAGCGATGGGCCTGTAGAGGACACGCTGCGAGAGCTGGGAGCCTGGCGTCCCTGGTACTGGACGGTCTCACACCACGGCAGTGATGCTGTCTCACACACTGCAGTCCTGTATTGGCAATGGATTTGCTCTCGGCTCTCTCATCACCTACCACTCTTGGGATGTCTGTCATAGAGTCTAGTGTTTAAATACATGCCTTTACCTTCACTGGGCAGAAGAGCCAGTCAATAAGTATGCAAGAAATGAGTAAATGCTCTCGCATTGCCACAAATGCTTAAAACATATTAGGTCGCAGAATAGGAAACAAATAGTTGCTGACCTTATGACCTCTTCCCAAGTCCGCAGAAGAAAGCCAAACTGATAGCTTACTTTTGACAAAGAAAGCAATATTTCAGTGATCAGAAACTTCAGCTAAACTAAAAAGCTGGACTTTTTCATCTCATGAAACTAGCAGTATGAATGACCTATACAAAGCAGGTCAAGCCAGCTGGAATCCAAGGGTTCAGATGGCAAACGTATTCTGCAATGTTAAGAAGCAATCTTTCAGAATTTATTTCCAAGTGATTGTTTTTATTCTGATCATTTAATTAAAAGCATAAAAAGCAAAAATAAATGAGATATTTTCTCTATTAAATATTCAGAATCATTGGAAATCAGTTTAAATTCCATTTCAGAAGACAATACATTTTCCTTTATATTTGCAGTGCTGAATATTATATTAGTATTTGTATTGCATTTGACTCAGCATGCAATGCAAAGCACTTTACAAAGGACATAATCATATCACAGATTCAATAAAACCAAAAGGCTATGTCACTAGTTTTAACCACAGTGGTCTCTGTTTTTTTCCCCAATTATGATATTATAGACATTTGAAAAAGAGAGTGTTACAGTCACCACATTTAGTTGCTTCTCCTGCTCATGATCTCCTTTAAAGTTCTCCTTTAATCACTGTGACACAGACAGACAGATAGATATTTCATTTACTGGACTATAAATTTATCTGTCTTGTTGAAGAACAAAAGGCTTTTGGACACATCGACTCAAAAATAAGGAGGCTAAACCTTGTTAGCAGACACCGTGAAGACATGGTTAGAAGAGCCAGGCGTGGTGGTACACACCTATAATCCCAGACACTCAGGAAACTAAATCAGGAGCATTGCAGGTTGGAGATCAGTCTGGGCAAATTAACAAGATCCTAACTCAAAACAATAAAAAGAGCTAGTGATGTAGCTCAATGGTAGAATCCTTGCCTAGCATGCACAAACCCCTCAGTTTCATTCCGGGTACAGTATTAAAAAATGAAAAAGGTTATAAGAGTCAAAATCAGTAAATCTTCACTGGAATTGCTAGAGGTTCTACTCCAAATCCCCCCTGAGGGCTACAGTCCACCAAGAACTTGGAACGCAAGCCATGAAATCAATATGAGTCCCGAGCTGGGTCAGAACCTAAATTAAAAAAATAATAATAATAATAAAAAAAACATGAGTTGTAAGTATATATAAATTAACCTCAAACTGGCACCACTTTTGTCCATTATATTTGTTATAAACAACTAGAACTAAAGATCTGACAACTGTCATGCACACAAACCTTCAAAACAAACATTTTTAAAACAGGCTCTCAAACTTGAAAAAGTTTGAAATAGCCCTCAAAGTTTACCTCCTATAAAAAGATCTCCCGATTGCTTCAGTACACAGAAAACAAATATCCTATTTCCTGAAATTCAGGAGGAGTGATCATTTGACCATATCATTTCACCCTACTCAACACCACTGCTCATGGATCTTTTTGCTAGATTCTCTGTACGGTTAAAACCTGGTCCCACTGAACCTCAGGATTCCACCTTCCCATATCTTTCATGTTATCTCTACTCGGTGCTATCCTGTGTGCTATTATCTTTTTATCCATATCTTTAATGAAGTTGGTCTATCAATATAGACTTCCACACACATTGATGTATTATATGTAACAATGAGTCTATGCTTAAGTATGATGTTCCAGCTTTATTATATCCATTCTTTCTACACATATTAGTTAAACCTCTCATCCTGCTTTACATAGTACTATGAAGGATGCAAAAATGAATAAATTCCTCAGTGATATTATAATGTAACTGAGCTTTTAAATACCTGCTATAGCTATGGTCATTAAAAATTAAAGACTGAAAATACAAGTTGAAGAGAAAGAAAAGATCATTCAGAGACAGAAGAAGTAGACTCTATGTAAGTAAGACAGTGGGGCCAATTCTTGGCGGGTAGAGAAGACTATTGGCAGATAAAGATGGGGACAGGAACTTCCAGGCAAAGGGAAATGATATGAACAAAATAATGAAGGCACACAGAGAAGGTGCTCATTTGGGTGCAGAGTAGAAGATTGCTCTTATTAAGAACACAAGATTTAACCTTGCCTCACAGACCAGTGTAGAAAATTCTGCAGCCTTCCAGAGGGGCCTCTTCAATTCTCACCATCCCAGTAAGAGTCCTTTTAGCAAGAAGAAATATCCTGGGTGTGAGTCCCCAGGGGCACAGAATCAGTCCCACAGGACACGTGGAGAAACAAAATTTCCTCTGGTGAATCCTCCCAGACTCCTTGCTTAGATTCCTTGACTTGCTCTTCTAAAGGCCTTGGCTTGAATTGGCCTTGGTTTCCCTGTTTTGCCTGTGAGGCCTTACCACCAGGCATCACCTCCAGCCCTCCTGAGCTCTGTAACATGCTGGCTGCAGCAGCCTCCTCTGCAGCTGTGGGAGTCCAGCCAAAGCCAATGCATATTTTCTGCAAAGGTCTCCTTCTCCTGCTGGAGACACAAATCTTTGGAATATCTTTTTATCCTTCCCCAGCCACAACTTCTACTCCAGAATGCATAAAAGCCTTTTATTGAGACCTCATGTTTTTCTGTTTAAGTCACCTGGAACACCATGCATATTAGATAGAGATGGTTTCTTTCCCCTACTCAATCAAAGCACCTTCTAAGAGAAACTCTGCCTGCTACTGTGTTTGCTCTAAACTGACTGATAGGTGTCCGCTGTAAATGATCCATAGTCTGGTATGAACGACAGGAAACTAAACAGTTACCTCAACTAAAACTTAGCACTCAAATGTAGCCCCATTCTAACTAACACACCGCAAACCACTTGACAACTGGAAATCACCATCTTTTATTTCTAAAGAAGCATTTATTGAGATGAATGCCCAGAACCAAAAGAAACCAAAGAAACATCTGAGGTGATGAAATTATCCTGCATTATAGCGGGGGACCCAATGTCATCACCATGGTCCTTATAAGAAGGATTTAGGAGGAGTCAGAGTGTTAGAGAAGGAGGTGACATGATAATGAAAAGAGGTCAAAGTACCTCTTTGAGGAGGTACTTTCAGAGATAGTAAAATGGAAAAAGTGGCTCTAAGACAAAGATTACAAGTCGTTGCTAAAAATTAGAGAAGACAGAAAGCATAAGTTTCCTCTGAGAGCCCCCCCAAAGACTCATTTTGGACTTTTGTGCTATAGAACTGTAGGAGAATTAATATGTACCTTGTCAAGTGATTGGATTTGTGGTAATTTATTGCAATGGCAACATAATTCTAATATAGATTTGGGTACCTAAAATTCAGGTGTTGCTATAAAAAAATTTTTAAATGTGGAAGTGGTTTCACAATTCTAAAATTCTAAAATGGGAGAACTTTGAGGAGTATGACAGAAGGAGCTCAGAGTACCCTAAACAGGCTGTTAGTAACACTGACATTAACACCTCTGCCAGTGAGGAACATGTCTTGAAGAATACTCAAATCATTGTGAAAAACTCGTTAGCAGAAATATAGATGTTAAAAGTGGTGGTGGGAGACATCAGAGAGAAATAAAAGCCACATTATTGGACAGTGGAAGAAAGGAGATTCTTGTTAAATCAGGGCAGAAATATTCGCCAAAATGTAGCACAGTTATATGGAAAGCATATATTGTAAGCAATGAAAGTTGGGTGGTAAGCTGAGGAGATTTCTAGACAAACTGTAAAATATGCACATTGGTTTCATCTTGATGCTTATAGTAAAATGCAGGAAGAAAAGAATTCAGAAACGTGTTGATAATCAAAAAGAACCAGGACTTGGGGATTTGGGACATTTGCAGTCTGTACATATTGCAAAGGAAACTCAAATTAGGAGCTTATTACCAGAAAAGGGTGCTGTACAGACAAAGCCAAGTATATTTAATGGACATTCTTTGGGAAGCACCTCAGAAGGATGAAAATATCAGTATCTGTTCACATAGAGAGCTCTTTGAAGGGATTGGGCACACGATTAATGAATTTTCTCAATCATCTCAGCATCCACTAGAAATAGAGGCAGAAAGATCTGGAAAGATCTGTGGAGGAGCCTCTTGTTTCATGGGATGATTAACCACAACATACACTGGAGACCACAAGCTTGTTGAGAAAGTTACATGAGTAGAAACACTGCCATGTTATGCTGGAAGGAAAAATAAAAGGACTAAAAATGGTAAAATCTTAAGTTTAAAATAACTAAAATTCCACAGTAGGAGATAGGGTTATAAAGCAACTCAGCTGCAAGCATATCTTTCTTCCTTGAGAACGGCAGGAGGGTCCTGAGGGTAAAACTCAGGAACAAAAGGGACAGCTCTGGATGTTAAATCCAGAGCACCGATCCTCAGGACCCAGACAATACCAATATTCCCAGGTATTGAAACCTAATAAAGCATACCCTATTAGACTCTAAAATTGCTTGGAATTACTGTCTGGCTACTTTTTCTTTTAACTTTCTCCATTTTTTAATGGAATACCTGTCATTGGTCTCCAATGCCCATCCCAGTATTATCTTGGAGCCAAATAAATTATTTCTACTTTCACAGGTACACAGATAGGAAGTGTTCCCAAAATGGATTATACTCAGAGTCTCACCCATCCCTAATTTAGATTACTGAAATCATGAGATTGGATATTTTTGAATTGATGAGACATAAATGATGTTCTGGACTTAAAGCCATAATGGTTGAGACGTGGGAGGATGTTGGGATGGGGTGAAAGTATTTTTCTTGTAGAGGTGGGGTGAATCTTTTACGGATATAGTCGTGTGGTCCTATTCCATTGAATTTGTTGCACTGTTACAATAGAAACTGGTAACTGACCTAATCAGGGAGAGAAGAGTCAATCTGAGGAAAAAGACAGCCTACCACAAACAATCTCATGTGTGGAGAAATCACAGTCCTTAACAGAAGCAATGAATAAGTTTCTCTCCTTTCTCTACCATCCTACTAGGCAGAGACTCTGGAACATGAGATGTCCTTCAAAGTCTCTTTCGGGCTCTATTATCCTGGTAGATTATCCCTACAAAATTCTTCCTTTTTCTGATGCCAGGCAGGTGTTCCCTAATATAGCAGAAATAGGACAACTATATTTTCTGATTAAAAATGAGAAATTATTAGACAATAGGTTCTGTATTATTTTCAGCTTCAAGAAGCTGGCTAAGAGATCCTAAAACTAAATCTTAAATGTTAGGATTGTCTAGACATTTCAGTAGTTTAGAGACTAAAGGGACCACACATTTTAAAATGAAATTGTCACAGAAAACCTGTGATGCATGGTCACTTTATTCAGCCAGTAAACCCAAGAGATAGAATCTCGGGATCAAAGGGCACAAAAATGCAGGCCCCTGGGGACACAGCCACATCCCTTGGAGTCCAAAAGATCAGAAGAGATGCAGAGTCAAATCCAGCAGAATGAAGCAAAATCAGGATTCTCTCTGCCTCCCTGCGGACCACTTCCCTTCAGTGGCCCCGAGGAAGGGAGGGCAGATGAGGAGTGAACACACATTTAAAGGGGTCAGATGCATTTTCCCAATGAACCCTCACAAACAGATGAGTGGCTAAGCTGAATCCCCCAAATGCTCCCCACTCTGCCATGCTGCCAAATGCCCAGATCCACTGATGCCTGTGGAGAGGGTGCAAGAGTGAAGCCCACTGGCTGGACACCAGGGATGAGCAGACACTTCTAGGACAAGAGCTAAAAATATGCTTTGTTCAAGGAAGTGAGGCAAAATTAGGATTCAAGCAGTCAACTGACAGGTCTCAGTAACCAAATGTGTGGCTTATGCAAAAAAGGTATGCATTCAACATTCACTTAACAAACATTTATTTTATAGGCCAAGTGCTCAGCAAGATACCAACTAGAACATAACACCTTAAGACAGTATCTCTCACACTACCACAGAATCTCCAAGTCTGAGGAAGAGCAAATCAATTTAATGAATTTACCTGAATCTTCTGCTGGGAAACCTAGGGCACTTACCGAATGCCTCAAAAACAATATTAACATAGTCTAAGGAAGAAACTGGAGAAAAGAAGTCTATTTTCTTCTTTGGGTTACAACTAACCTTAAAGGTTTGCTCATAACACTAGATTTAGGCAAAAATAAAGGCAAAAAAGTGACTTTATTTGCTTTTTTTTTTTCTGTTGTTTATTGATACATTTAAAGCCAAAAAAAAATAGAAGTCTATTTTCTTCTTTGGGTTACAACTAACCTTAAAGGTTTGCTCATAACACTAGATTTAGGCAAAAATAAAGGCAAAAAAGTGACTTTATTTGCTTTTTTTTTTTTCTGTTAAGTTTATTGATACATTTAAAGCCAAAAAAAAAAAATCTGTTTGCTTTGTAATACACTAGAATTTTTCCTTTTTTCCTCTTCAGTGAATGGTTTTGTAAAAACTGCTTATCTCGGAACTGGAACCAGTGGAGATAAGTGTCAAGGCCATTAAATCAGAGAAGATTGTTCTCCAGGATGGAGTTTCCTCAAAAGACTAAACAGAGGTCTACCACCTTCTCTGAGTATAGATGCAGGAAAGGAAATCAGCACATCACAGAGTACCCACATGCCCACGTGCATCATGGCACTCACTGCACAGCTACAGTACGGAGTAAGCTTAAGTACCCACCAGAAGATGAATGGATAAAGAAAATACACACACATACACACATACATACACATTAGAGTATTATTCAGCCGTAAGGTAGGAAAGCCTGTCATTCACAGCAAAATCAATGGAACTGAAGGACATCATGACACAGAAAGGTAAATTCCACATGTTTTCTCATACCTGGAAGCTAAAAACTGTCACCTGGATATAGGATAGTGACTGACAAAGGCTGGACCAGTGAGGGTCGGGTGTAAACAAAGGGAGATTTGATTTCATCAGTGCACACTATATGCATGTGTAGAAATATCACACTGGACCCCAATTCGTGCATAATTAATACATGTTAATCAACAAGAAATAGTAAGACTAAAGTAAAACTGGACACATGTTTAGAACGAAAACAAAGCAGAGCTTTCACATGAGAACTGTCCATCAGAGGTCTATGCTGCTTCCAGAAGTGCTTAGAGCCTCACAGTCAGAGGAGTCAGGCAAGAGACTGTTGGCTGAGCTGCTGGGAGTGCTCTCCGCTGGATTCCCTTTGCAGTGGGAAGCTGGGACTTCACAAGTCCCAACTGGGGACTTTTGGGAGCCTCCTGAACCATCACTCACAGAGAGGACCCAGCAGACTAGGTAGAGTGCTTTAGCTAAACCAACATTCATGTCACCCAGACTAACTCTGGAAAGTCACACTAGGAGTCCACTCATGACACAACTCTCAGTGACATACATCTTCTAACTACACCTGACTTAATCCTTCACCTTGACCAGTTGCAGGACCTCCAAAGCCCGCAGGCTGAATGGCAGGACCAGATGACCCCATAAGGCTTCTCTCAGCGCCATGGTTCCATGGTTCCACATCTCACTTAATCTGTCTGGCTGAGTAAATTACTACCAAAAATACCTCCCTCCTCCCTCAAAGACCATAATAAAAAGAGACTCAAGAGGACAAGCTGAAGTGAAGCGGAGTTCATGAGAACTCTGAGATGAAAATTCCCAGTCAGCTTTCATGCTGGAGAATTTACTTTAGGATGTAAAAATAACACGTACTGCTATATTTCTTCTCTTTATTTGCTCTCCTCTGTGGAGATTACTGCTGTGTGCACAGCGTCATAAGAGTGGAGAAGGTCAGGTTGACAAAACTTCTTGGTGGAGAATAATCTTTAGTCCTCCAAATATATCTGCCGTTCAACTTCCAGGCCACAAAAGCAAACTCTGGTTTGGAAAATGCCAAGTCCTATCTCCAAGGAAACTCAACAACTTCGAAATGGCCCCAAGATCACATTTACGTGATTATAATAAACCATTAAAAACATTAAGGAATTAATCCAGGTTGAAAGCACTTTCAGGGGTTTTAATTTTTCTTTTTCTTCCCAGTTTTGACAAAGACAATACAAACTTCAGGGAAGAAACAGCCTTCTAAAGAAAGTAGGAAAAAATATAAAATTAGACCAGATGGAACTTGCTTTTCACCTACCAACAACTCATTAGGAAAATGATAGCACTTATGTAGCATAAAGGTATCTCTTAGCCTCTTCATGGAAAACAAGTGACTTGTTTTCAAGTTTGAGATAATATACAATGTAATCAAAGAATCACTTCTTTTTTTCTGGGCCACAACATCCTCTCAAACCAAACTGACAAACAGGCTGAGAGTTTGGACAGGCTTCAGAGGAGACAGTATATGGGGCACAAGGAGCGTGATTCAACATGTCAGGCCCTAATCTGTATTTACACACAAGAAATGAAACGGATTTGAGTAGCATTTGAGCAAAGTTACTGTGCTCCCCAAGAATAACAGCCCAGTCAACAAAGCCAGCTCTCCACTGTAGTTCCAAGAAAGCCTGCGCTCTCCAGAGTTCCAGCCCATCCCAGAATTAGGGCCCCACTACAGAATGTTACAACAGCTGGGACACCAAAGATCACCATCTTTCAGACCTCATATGAAGCCACAGCATGATAAACAAATTCAATAAAATTACGAATTGGCAAACTGTTTGCAACAAATGTTATTTCCTGGATAACAAGATGGATAACATACATTCTGCAACATATGTGAGGAATTATTGAAAACAGATGTAAATGTTCTCAAACTCAAGTCTTTCTTTGGCACAAATCTGAATACATTGATTTTACACTTTGCTTTACAGCAGTGCCCCCAAGTACCTCAAAGGCTAAGCACTGTACCAAACAGAGGGACCATCTGAGGAAGATGCTCTTGCAGTCCTCCCTTCTTGTCCATAAAACTGGACAGGGAGAGAGTGTTCGTCCCAAAAGCTCTTCCTCCATCAGACACCGGAGAAAATGTTGTATTGTTTTATTCAAAAGCACAAGCAAGGATAAGCTGCAAACATGTTACAGATGCTTAAATGACTGAAGGTCTAAAAGCGCTCTGCAAGCATGCTCAGGCTGGAAAGAATGCTCAAGCCCCCCACCCCATAGATAGCTGATAAGGTCATATTAGGTCTTTCACTTGCCCCTTACCTATGTGGCAAAAGCAGCCATGTCACTCCATCCTACCTGCCACACAGCTAAGGTTTTTCTAAGTGTAAGGAAAACAGTCTCCTGAGCATGCAGGAAAACACGCAATGTGCAATCATCACATTTTGGAAATGGGGGCCCAGAGGGGTATTTTCCATGAAAAGTAATTTACATTTTTCAGCTACAAATGCATCTTTTCTTCTAAGGAGAATCATCTGTACAACAGACTTGTATCTGAAAATAGAAGAGCTGGATTTATGCAAAAATGATCTCAAGGGATCAACACAGAAATACAAAAAAGTAATTTTCTGCCAAAATTATACAGAGTGCTCACAAGAGATGTTTTTCAAATATGACCACTAAACATATAAAATACACAAATGAAATAGAATTAATATAAGCAAAGAGTTCTACAGTGATCTTAAATTAAAGAGTTTGGGGATGTCAGACAAAACATCAGAATAAAATTCCTGAGACTTTAAAAATTACAGAAATGTCAAAACCTATATATTTCACATTAAAAAGAACATCTTTTGCTTTTGCAAGTGTTGGCGTCTCTGGTTTATTTAAATATGTCACAAATGCATTGGGCAGTAGTTAATTCTCTAAAATTCCCAAACTGTGCTAATCTGCCCAAGTACAAATTTGTTACTATGACTTCAGCAAATGTGTGTTGCATTACAGAACTTTGAAGCGTTATTTTAAAAGAAAGAGCTCTACAGGCCCAAATTCATAAAAACCAGTTAGGAGTATTGGCCCCAGGAAGGTGTTTTGACTCAGACACTGATTTAGACTGTTCCCAGATCAAATGACAAAGGGATCAGGGGTCATTTTAAATTACTTTAGCCAAAAAAAAAGAAGGAGAAGAAGCAATTCCAAGTATGTATGTGTTTGTGTAGCAGAAACATAGAATGCAAACAGCACTGTGACTCGATTTGAGATTTGAGATATCTGGTGTAGCAAAAGCCCTGAACTTAACTAGCATTTGACATCAGCCAGTTCATTCACCTTGGAGAGGCCTTTATTCTTTTACCAGTGAAAGAAGAAAGATTCATATCAAAAGTCTTCTAGATTCCTTCTAGTTTTAGTATCCACTATGTAGCAGACAAATCACAGAAGGATTAAGCAAGCATCACTCCTTCATAATTTTTGAGGAGGTCAAATTCTACCTATGCTATAAGAATGAACCAAGAAGCACTTCTGAGGCCCCCAAAAGCCACATGGCACTTTTTCTTCTCCTCGAAGAGAGGAAATAAGCTCCACTTTATAGACAGAAAAGGAGCAGGAGACAGAGAAGTCCCACCTCTATTTGTCTTGACTTTGACATTCCACACGCAGCCGCTGTTTATGCTGGCTGTCATCCTTTGATTTCCACTGCAGTTTGTAGCACAGGGGTCACAGGGTAACCTCTGCCTTCAAGAATCTTACGAGCTCTCAACCCCCAGGCCAATAGTGCCTATGTGTCTGGCAGGCTTTCTCTGACAGTTTCCAGCATTTGGCAAGAGAAGATCGAAAAGATGCAGAATAATGTCAACTCGAATAGTAATCTGTTAGGTGAATGGTTCTGTTGCTTACTACACAAGAGTAGGTTATGGTTTCATAGATCATGTTCAATGTGCAATAGATGTTTTTTTCAACCATTCATATTAAACTGGTGTAAATGTTTTTATTCCTTGCCACATTTCTGGGTGGTAAGCTCAGGCTCTCCCAGGAATTTGTTTGCTTTAAAATCCCATGCATCTCCAGGCAGCTTTACCTCATAAAAAATGGGCACGTCTTCTAAATGAATTTCCCCTTTTTTGCAGTTAATAACTAACCAACACAGCAGAAATACACCATGTGTGAAGCCCTGTTTACTATAGGTAGTAAATCACGTGCCTAACATACTGTAATTCATTCTGAAGACTGTAACTCCATTCACTGTAGCACGCTTGGCCCTGCCCTGGCAAGGATCCATACCACCCAAATGTTGTGGGGAATTCAACTCTGATTCAGGGTCTTGACCTAGGAAATGCATTTATTTGGGGGAAGGAAAGTGCAAAGAGATTTTTAAGAAAACATCACCCCAAAAGCTCTGATTACTCTCCAGTGGCTTCTTCCCCAAGGGCCTCAGGAATGGGCTGCAACCTAGGTGCAATCAGCTCTGGTCTCTGATGCTCTCCATCCTTGTGTCCACCTCTCCTTGTTGGTCTCCGCCATTCGCCAGAGCTTACACTTCCCCATAGAGGAAACTCATCTCCCGAGGGACAGCTAGCAAGAAAGGTATGAGGCTAACACTCCTTGGTGATGGGCACTCTTAGGTCTAACATACATGTAGGACCTCATGATGTTAAAATGTGCTATGGCTTCTCAGTAAAGCAGTAAGCATTTTTAAGGCAATCTGTATTAATGTCCCTACCTATCAGCCATCCCTCTATGCCATTAACAGAAAATCTTTAGAAATGTAGAACAGCAGTGACATCTCCACACTCCTCCAATGGACAGTGAAAGTTCTTCCACACAGAGCCAATCTGCCAACTTTCCGGGTTTCTAGGAGCAGGGGGATATAATTTCATATCTCATGTAGGTGGAGCAGATTGGGAATAAGGAAAAGCACATGGCGGATGCATCTCTCAAACATCAGGGCAGTCTCGAGATTTCCTGCCTTACCTGATGGAGATCTACACAGGAGAGAACAGAATTCCCTAGACTGCTTTTAGGTCCTGCCAACTCTTCCAAAATCCTCTGGACCACAGTTTAGCAAGCTACTTCGATAGGAATTAAGAGGATAAATAGTTTAGGTTTCATGAGGCATAGGGCCTCTGTTGCAATTAGCCAGTTCTGCCATTGTAACATGAAAACAGCCACAGCATTGAAAATACATTAAAAAGTGGGCAGGGTTGTGACCCAATAAAACTCTACTTACCAAAACAGAGGTTAATATTTTGCTGCCCTGATCTAGACCAACACTGTCTGATAGAAATATGAACCACAACAATGATTTAAATTTTTCTAGTAGCCATATTAAAAAATATAAAAATCAACAAGTAAAAATAGTTTTAATAATGTATTTTATTTAATAATTATTGCCATTTCAGTATCTAATAAAAATAAAAGATTATTGATGAGCTATTTTGCATTTTTTCCTACTAAGACTTTGACGTGTATTTTACACTTGTAGAACATTTCAATTTGCCTTATTTTGATCATTCAGCAGCCATGCATGCCTAAAAGTCACTATATTTGGTAGTGTAGATCTACACCCATCATCACCCTGCCTGCCTTGGGGGCTGCATGGAGAGCAAGCAGAGTCCTCCTGACCACCAGAGGGCACTTACGTCATCTCCTCTAGAGGCCAAGCTCTCCTCACTGGCAAGTCTAGGACAACAGAAGAGTCACGGCTGCCAACACCATGACCTGCCAATCACCACACTTCACTGGAGATGGAAATCTGGAGGGGCCACCATTTCTGATAATTAGCCCATCTCTCTAAGGGTCCTTTTTAATAATTAAGAAAAAATAAGGCAAATGTAAAGGTATTTAAGCAGAACTGAACACTAAAAAGCAATTTTCCTAAAAACAAAAACAAAAAAATCTTTTCACCGCTGAATATTTTTTCCTCTACCCTCTTTCCTTTCCTCAAAATCTCATGTCGTATCAAAATGTTCTCCTACTAGGCAACCACCAATAGCTCACTCTTACTCTCAAATTACCTCTTTAATTTTGATAAAGAACTATGAAAAATCACTGGTGGTGATCTCATCAGCACTAGGGCCCCAAATAGCACCACTTCCCCGCCTCTCCTCCTATTGTTTAAATGCAATCCTCCTCCCACAAAAGTTTGTTCAAGAGCCCAGAAGAAGGGGGGAGTTGAGAGAGCTTTCACTACAATTTTTATTATAATAAAAAGCCATCAAGACATTTGCTTTCTTTCCTTGTTTTCAAGTTGCACAAGATTCTTTTTAAAAGCATTTTCTAAAATGTGCCTAAAGTAATCTTTTCCACAGGGAAACACAAACCCAACAAAACAGCCCCGTGTTTCTACTAACGTTTAGCAAACAGAAAATAGAAATACCTGGCACAGGGTCTTGGGCTTAAGGAAGCTAAGGAAGCCAAACTAACTTTTACACATGGCTCCTACTTCACCCAGGAGGGGACCTAAACCCCAGCTAATGGATTTCAACATGCCCTGCAACACCAGCTCCCACGACGTCACTAGTCCCAGCAGCCAGCACCTATAAAAGATCCCTTCCCAGGGGGAGGCCACAAAAGACAACCAGGAGTTCTCTTCGATCCCATGACAGGTCTGTGCTTTGCCAGTAATGCGGACTATAAAGCACACTGGACCAGTAGTCAGGAAACTTCCATCCCTGAGTATTCAAAACTTGGCTCCACGACCACTTGGCAAGGATGTTGAAGGCAGGGGTGGACGCCTCTTGAGGAGTAGGCAATGTCAGCCTGAAAGTGCTTTCAACACTGAGGCTCTTTGATTCAATGATTCAATAAGAACTAATCCCTCTAGACACCAACTGACTCACCCACACGGCCCTGTTTCCTCATCAGCAATGAGAACGATGCTATCTACCTCTAGAATGGAAAGAGTAACAGATTACTACAGGGGAGGGCGTTCAAGCATACAATACCTACATGGGACAGTCTGTAAAGTCAGGTGATCATACAAGATGATCTGCAAAGACTGGCTGACAGCCATCCCCACAACCCTCCCCTGCAGGCCTGGCCTTGAATGCAGAGCCTGTCTTCTGCTAGCTCATCCTCCCCTAAATCTAAGGTGTGGGCATGTGATGAATCATGGCCAATGGACCTCATAGGGAGGTTTCCTGGGGAACTTTTAATAAGAGATAACTCAAATCAAAAGGAATACACAGAGCCGGGTGTGGTGGCGCACGCCTGTAATCCCAGCACTCGAGAGGCTGAGGCAGGAGGATCACTGTGAGTTCGAGACCAGCCTGGGCTACACAGTGAGTTCCAGGTCAGTCTCAACTACATAATGAGACCCTGTCTCAAAAGAAAAAAGAATACACAGAATGAAACATCCCTCCTATTTCTTCAGCAAGACTCTCTTATGTCCACCTGTGATCCGTGGCACCATGCACTCAGGTAGTGACCTCGAGGAACCAAGTGGAAGCAGCAGCTGATATGCTAAGCCTGTCAGAGAAAAAGATGAAAGGAATCCAGGTCCCTCCCATCAACTGCTGGAGCAAACCCTTGCTGTAGAACTGAGCCTTGCTCTTAAGTGAGATTTTTTTAAAAAGTATTGCTTGATTAAACTTCTTTTTTTTTCTTCAGTCTTCCCTTCCGGTAGAGTATTTTACCAAAATAAGCACTGTCTAGTTTTACAATGTTATGACTTAAGGTCCAATTTCCTAATGTTATCATTCAGACTCTCTACTAAAATTTAATTCTTCCTTCTATTTCTAGAAGACGCCATGCAAAAGCGTCTCTTCTCTCCCTTCCACACAATTTTGCTTGTCACTGTGTCTGTACATTTTCACTGTAACACCCAGAAACGTTGTCTCCCCTCTTTGTCTATTTACCCTTCTCCTGCTTCGAAGCTAACATCAAGTCATAGCTACTCCACAGTGACTTTCCTGGCCATTGCCTTGAGCTCCTAGGTTGCATCACACAGTTTATCTAAAGATGGTAGAGTGCAAAAGAGCAAGGGACATCTGATCTAATCTGCCAGATGAAAAGAGAATTTCTTCTGATAACATTGTATGAGATCGTCATCCTACCTCTGATTAAAGAATACCCACACCCGAGAGTTCACCACCTCACAAAGGTAACCCTCATGCTACTACTAAAAACTCTTTATATTAAAGCAAAATGTGACTTCTTGTAAGTGTTAGGCATGGGTTCCCTCAGATCTTCTGGGTCAAGCTCTGACCTTGCCCTCGGCTCCAAAGCAGGTGCATCTCTAAAACAGAGGCCTCATTCACAGTCCGGGTCCTCAGCACAGGACAAAGAGCTGTCACCTTCTAGGCAGTCAACATTTGTTGGTGAACAGATGACAGATATGATCCCCCCACCACTG
Organism: Fukomys damarensis; assembly: GCF_012274545.1. NCBI lineage: Eukaryota > Metazoa > Chordata > Mammalia > Rodentia > Bathyergidae > Fukomys > Fukomys damarensis. The sequence goes on from NW_022900932.1 coordinate 15,756,550, forward strand.
CAGCAGGGCTAGGAGTACGGTGGAAATCAAAATGTACGCTGAATGTTTATTTTTATTACAGTAAAGGACACGGTGTCATAATCCACTTCAAAATATTACCCTTCCCTTCGAACACACTACCCCATTGTTACTGCCACTTTTTGAAGCAGTTCCTGAGTTTTTTATGAAGTCTGATAAAAAAAAAAAATATGGTGAATGCTGCTGCCATGTGCCATCCAATGGAAAGGCAGGCTTGTAAAAACATTATCATGTGTTTTTGTCTATCTTATTCACCAGATCTGGAACCATGTCAATTCTGTATCTCTTCCAAAATCCAAATGACTGTGAATGTAAATGTTTTGAATTCATTCAGGACATCAAGGCAGCCATGACTGTACAACAAAAGACACGTATGAAAGAGGACTTCCAGAACTGCTTCAGAAAATGGTAAGTACATGGGATAGGTATGTTTAAATTGAGGGAAAGTATTTTGAGGGAGATTAATGTCCATATGCCCTTTACGGTGATAATTTTTAAAATTTAAACATTCACTCCATTGTTTGGTCATACCTCCTAGATTGGGATGCAGCCAGGGTCAAGGTTTCTTTTCCCAATTTGAAGACCGGGGAATGAAAGCTTCTTAACCATTTCCATGGTTATGCATAACCTGAAGATCCACCATACAAGAACTATACTTCAGCATGTTTGCCCATGAACATATGACAACAGTGAAAGCTAACCAGGTATGGAGAAAAACAAAATGTACTAAGAGAAAAGGCCCTCTGTACACCCTCCCACAACTGAAGAGAGAAATACGACTTTGGAGAGTTTTCCAGCTTCCTGGTCCAGTTATCTCGGAGGCCTGGATATGCATCCATTGCAAGGATCCATAAGAGCATCCTGTAGCCTGCGTCCTTATAACAATTCTGTTGTTTCGCTTAAACAAAAGTGAGTGGGTTTTTGCTACTTACGATGAGAAGCTAAGGCTATTGTCTTGACAGGAATGTTTAATAAAGAAGCAAAACCACATCCCTACAACCTCCCATGCCACAACTCCTTTCCTCCTACTCATTTAGGAAAATCCTCTTTCTGAAGCAGTAAATGCTTGAGCAGACCTGCAGTCATTCACACCACTCCTTGGAGAGTCAGGACAAATTCCATAGATGAGATTTCCCACAGGGTGGTCACATTTTCTGAGCTCACAGTGCATTGACTACAGGTGCTGGTGCTAATGGATCAACCCTCAGCCAAAAGGCAACCTGAATCTTTGCTTCCTACATCCCTGCCCTGGAGTCCTTGAATTCCTGTCTGGTGCCTCATGTGGTTATTCAGAACAATTAGTCTTTTAAAACCCTGACAGAGTGTTGCCCCACCATAACATTACTCAGCAGCTACAAAGCCCAAGAATTTCAAGATCTAAAAACAAGGAACCCTAATGGCAAAGTGACAGGATGCCAGAAATATCTGGCACAGATGATTCCAACTGGTACCACCAGTGCTACTACATGAAAGACCACCTGCTCCATCAAATCACAAAACTCTGTGTGACCTTGACCCATCCCATCATCTATTTAATGCTTCTTCACCATACTCTCTGGGTTCAAACCTCAGCTCTGTCTCTTACCAGTGACATAATCTCAGGCCAATGACTTGAAGTCTTAGCACTTATATAACCTCTCCTCTAAAAAAATGAGATAAGAGCAGTATCTTATTCATAGAGTTAGAGTGATAATGAAGTAAATTAATACATTACATACTTTAAGCATTCAGCACAGTATAATTAGCATCGTAGCCAAACTGGCTGGATTTTGCTATACCAATATTCCCCAAATCTCAGTGATTTCAAACAACAAAGGGTTTACTATAATTCTATAAGTCCAATGTGGGCTTACTGGTGGCCAGGGGGTTCTGTCACTATAGTTGTTCAGGGACCCAAGTTAACAGTGCTTCAGCATCTTACAATACCAGTCTCTCTGTGAAAGGAATTAGGGTCTGTCATAGCACAAGAGAAGGGCACTGTTCCCTGGGTCTTAAATGCTTCTACCAAGAAAGGATCCAAATTATCTCGGCTCCCACTGAATTGACCGAAGCAAGGCACACCCAAGGAAGAAAAATACAATGTTCTCTCAGAGAAAGAACATAGCAGAGAAGAACCATAAATACTAGTGAAACTGCAAAGACCCAAGTTCAATCCCCGGTACCAAAACAAAACAAAACAAAAACAAAAAAACTAGTGAAACTAATATAACACCCACCACAACTATAACCGTTACTCTGTACCCACCCCTATTCTGGACATCAGAGATTCAAATTTAACAGGTTTCCCCTAACTTCCAGGAGCCTGCATTTTAGTATGTTACACATTTAAATATCACTGACAGGATACTTTGAATTCACAGACTGCTATTCATTTATGCTGGACCTTTGGCTTTAATGCCTCTGTGTGTGTGTATAGATCCTGAGAGGAGAATTTGTTTTTGAGGTTGAGTGTGATGAACATCAAAAATGCCAGGTTGTTCAATGCAAGGATTCCATCAAACCAGCTGCCTAATAACAAGCAGAAAGCCACCTGTAGAAAGGGCCAAAGTGATTTCTTAGTCTTTGGCACCGAAATTCTGAGCAAGAGATTAATTACTCTTCCTTTACTTGGAAAATCAAGGGGGAAAACCTTTTCTGTGACCAACAAGGTTTCTCTTGTTTTGGAAGATATTACTGTAAACAGAAAAGGCAATGTTAAAATGCACTTAGGAGCTTCAATAATGTGCAACAATTTTCTCAAAGCTGCAATAGAAAAAAGATCAACTGAAACATGAAAATTTAAAGCCCTATTACCCGCATTTCACTCTGTAACATCCCACTTCCCATCATTTCTAACACGCATCTTAAGCGTGCTAATTGGAAAGGCTCTGCCGTGTGTACAGCTCTGTTTTCAAGATGACAACTGCTTTGCCTTTATCACTAGGCTCAATACCAAGAGAGGAACCATTTTTAAAATTCAAAGCTTTTTGATTTGGTTGTGTCAGCTGGCTCCCTGCTCCCAGTTGGTGTTCTGTTTTGGAGAAAAAACATGAATGTTTCAGGTGGTAGGGCCAAGGCTGGAGAAAGAAAAGCTCCTCTGACTGGCTGAGTGGGAAAAGGGTGACTTAAGGTTCAAAGCAAAAGAAACATCCCATAACACACTGATAAGGTTGCCAAAGTATTTCCCCCTTTAGGAAAGTACACTAAATACGCTGCAAACGTTTACTGAAAAGAAAATCATTAACTAATAAATTCCAGAAAGGAAGACTCCATCAGCATACATAACACCCAGGAAAACAAGGAGAGAGGCTTTCTCAGTTTACATTTATCCCCCCCAAAACGACAAAGGCATTGGGCAGACGACAGCTGATGTGTGGTCTGGTGGGTGACTCATGCCTATGAAAAGATTCTCAAAGAAACAAGATCAACACATGCTTTTGTGAGTCACTCCACATTAGAGCCAGATCTCCCAGAGAGAAAAGTAGATCTTCTACTTCAAGTGTCTGAAGCCTGGGAGAAGAAAGCTCTTCAACCCCGACCCCTACCCTGCCCAAATGATGCTCCTAAATGGTTCTCACGAGCAGGGCTAAGGCTAAAGGAATGCTACCAAACAGCCAAATCAAAACAGAAATGTAAATTCTAGAATCACAATGCTTTCTTCCAATGGTAGGTTCTTGGATCAGGGCTTTATGTTTCTGTTTTGATCATGGTGGTTGGCATAATGAAAATTCAGCATTTTGATAAAGCAGGGATTTCTCTAGGACAATAATTACAGGTCATATCCTGATCCTTCCTTCAACACAAACTACGGGAGCAAGGACAATGTAATCAATGAAAGGTAGCAACAAGTCCTATAACCCTGTCTTCCAACCAAGAGTTTTCAACATGGGTTTTAAGGTGGGGGAACTCTGAAATGCACAGCCTATGAGACAAATAGAAACTAATGAAAATGTCTATCCTATATTTTTTGGAGACTATCAGTTACTCAAGTGAACTGTGAAGCAAAGAATCTCCATTCAAAATCTGTCCAAAGGATAGCGCTATCTCCCAATGCAAACCTCAAGCTCTTGGAAAAAGTGAAAAGGAGATCTAAGTTTGTTCCAACTTGAAAAGTCTTTTCTGTGTGGAGCAATGGTTCTAAAGTTTGGTTGGTTGGTATGGGAGAAAGTTAGGGAGATTTTAAAAATACACTCAGGGTCTCCTTTAGAGGTTCTGACTGGAGTCCCAGCTGATTGAGATGCAGGCAGTCGAGGTAGCACACTAAGGGACGCCCTGGAGTGGTGCTCCTCCCTGTTGGTGGGCACTGCAGGCGATTCTGAGGGAAGTTCTTTCAGGAGCGGATTCACACAATTAGCGTCCTCCTGGGGCTGTCTGCAATTCTATTTCACTTTTGAGAGTGCCAGACGCCACGTTCTCTTTGGATTATCCGACCTCAGCTTTGCCTAGCTCTTAGCCTCTGACATGGCCTATCCTACCCAGGCTCTCTAGAACATGGGTGACACTCCCCTGTTGGCTGATATTATTCCAGGAACCACAGTGACTCTCCTTTCCGAAGCTCTAGGTTCTCCCCAGGTCCCTGACATTGTGTAACCTGTACCCACGTGCACATCCCAATCAGAGAAAGGTGGGGGTAGGGGCAGAATGCTCCTATCATGCTTCACCATCATTAGCTGCAAATGGCAACATACTGGAGACTATGTACAGGGACATAGTGTCCCACCTGCCCCCAAGCACACAGAACATATGTTCCTGAATTTTCAGGTCTTCCACTCACTTCTCAAGTAACCTAGGAAACAGACTACACAGGTCATCAGGCTCCAAAAGAAAGTGTGTGTGAATAATGGAAACAAACAAAATATAGATTCCAGAAGCTCTGTCAATAATTGCCGGCTGGATTCCCACTGTACCATTTAACCATAAATCCATACTCACTAAGGATTATATCACAGATCATAAATACCTGTTTATATCATGTCACCACATCCAGAACTGCCCCAGAAAATCATTAACTGGCAAAGAAACTTTGCAGTTTCAAAGGTAATGGTAATAAAATGCTCCTTCTGCATTTCCTACTTATGGTCAGAAAAGCAGAAGAAATTTCTA
>NW_022900932.1:15761787-15773450 GCF_012274545.1 Fukomys damarensis
TATTAACACAAAATCATAAGTACCTACCACACTTTCCAAAGATGTGCTGCACGTGCTAATTTATACCAAGCTACAAACTTTTTGTTTCATGCTACATTGATGTGCTTGACAGTTTCCCGAAGAGTTTATAACTGCAGCAGTGTTGATCTTATTTAAAGAGAATATTAAATCAAATCCCTTGTCATCAGCATAAAATCTCCTATAGCATCAACAAAAGGCGGCAGTTTTTATTGATTCCTTGATACAAAAGACATACGAAGCACACTGAGGCTGCTCTGCCAAAAAGGAAAAAATCACAATTAAAGCCCCATGAAAACTATTAGTCATTGTAAAGGTCATCATCGACTTTTAATGGCATCCTAAAGGGAAACAATATGCTTCACTTCAACATCAAGGACAAAGAGAATAAAAGACTGTGTTTCCACAGTGGGCATAACAGAGGGGACCAAGAGGCCTAAAAGAAATATTCGGTGCATCAAAAGGCAACCCTAAGAAAGTGTAATTCACGTCTCTCAAGTCACTGTCCACATTCATCATAAGGGAATTTCCAGGGGGAACTGCCAGTAAAACATTCAGGCACACAACTAGCAGTGCTCCATTGTGCTGAAGGAGCCAACCCAGCAAGTGGATCTGCTCTTGGGGAAGGGTTCTCATTGTCCCACACGACAGGAGGGGCCAGAGGGATGAGGTAGGTGCTGCTTCCCCGGCGCTCAGTTCCTTAGCTGTATAAGGACTGAGTCCAGTCTGTTTCATTTGATAAACAAACAGGTTTACTTTTGTAGGTTAGCTCTAGTTGGAGAAGTAACATCTCCCTGGATATCAGGTTCCTTAGCCATAAACTGGCAGGGGCATAGTTGAGCAGGATCCTGAGCCAGCATCCAAGCTCAGCAGCTCCCAGAGGCACTGGCACAAGCTCTTAGTCTCAAAATGCCAAAATTCTACAAAATACAGCCCAAGACACCATAGACAGAGCTTAATTCATCATCCATTAATTGATCAGCAAGAAGGTATTACAGTGTCAATGAAGGCTCTCCACAAAGCCCAGACCTTAGCAGGAGCTGGAGATGCTACTTATCTGTAAAGGAGAGAATTTGGTCAGAAGAATAACCAGGGACACAACCATCCAAACTGCATCTATATTTGGGGCTTTGGGACCTCTCAAAAACCCCCTCCACAGAAGGGAATATACTGCCATTTTTACCAAATATCTTAAATTTATTTACTCAATAAGAAATACCCAAAGACCTGCTCAACACAAAGTTAACAATCCCAGCGTGAGGAAATCTCCAGAAAGGCAGTGTGCTAGGCGGTGAGGCCCTGGACTAAAGTTGCCATACTTCAATGCCCAGCTCCTCCACTTGAGAACTGTGTGACCTTGGACAAGTTAATTAACCTCACTGAATCACAATATTGTCATCTGGAAGTGTACAACGATGCATCCCTTGTAGGATCGTTGTCAGTTTTAAGTAAGGTAAGCCTGGTAAGATGCTCATACAGCATCTGCTTTAGCAGAGTTTGTCTCCTGCTCAAGTCAAAGGTGCAGACCAAGGTAGGCAGCCCCTCTTTCCTCATCCTCATCGGAGATTGCCAAGATACTTCAAATGCAGTGTGTCTCAAACTCTCTGCCACCAAAGCAAAAGCTAACCAAACCCTACCTGATCCTCTTAGTGTTCCCTACTTAGTATTAGACAGTGTCAAATGAAATTGCTATTTCTGCAGATCAAAAATGGCAAAATGTCAATGATTTCACAAGACCGACTCGATGGCTGAAAACCAGAAACTAAGAGGTCATCTTTGGCACTTTTTGTTCATTCAATCCCATTCTGCCAAACCCTACCATTTGGGTCTCCTCCTTAGACTTCCATGCCTTGCACTCCATCTCCACCACCACCACCCTGGGCCAAATCCCTACCACCTCTCAGATGGACAGTTCCAACACACTCACAGTGTCTCTCCTGCCACCTACTCAGAGTCCGAGCTGCACACCTGATTTTGATAGCCCCCTGCTTAAGACACTTCAGTAGCTATTGTGGCTCATAGAAGACTGACTAGAAACCCTGGGGGTCCTATCTACTGCCCTGTCCTCCTTGTCACACCTTCCCTGGCCCCACATCCAGCCACACTGGCCTCTGCCTACTTTCTGCACATGCCAGCCTCCCTCCTGCCCAAGGCTCAACGAATACCTTTTCCTGCACCTGGAACATCTTTCCATTCTGTTCTGCCCTTGCACCCTGGTGTAAACACCACTTCCTCAGGCCAGGCCCTCCTCGTGGAAGCACAGGGGCACAGGTTCACCGGGTTGTATCCACAAGTAGAAGGCTCGCCCCACCTGATTTAACACCATACTGTTGCTGTCTTGAAATCCATAGCAACGTTTAAGCAAGTGGCTCTCTCTGCATTTTCATATTGCACTACATCCTGAAAATTCTTCAGCTAGTCCTGTCCTTGGGGAAGCCTTTGCTGACCTCCTCTAACCATTCCAATACCCCACTCACAATCTGTTCTAGTACCACAGACACCCACCTGTCATAGTCAACTCAGTCGCATGAAAATGGGTGACTGCTGGATGTTTTATCTTCTCCTCTAGAATCAAAGCTCTGTGAATCTAGGCTCCAGGTCTGATTTTTGATTACCATGCCCAAGCACACACCAGGAAATCACTAAAAGTTGGGGGAGTGAATGTTATTATTATCATCATCATCGTTATTATTCAAATTATGAAGGCTCAGAACCCAGCACAGAAGAGGTGGAAACTATAAAATGTGGTGATAAATTAAGTCTTGCTGAGAGCTGCTGAAAGAACTGGCCCATGATTCGAAGATGGAACTATGGAGGGTGGAGGTGTAGCTATGGGGGAGTTGGAATGACCCTTCTCCTTAAGGATGGACCACATATAGGGGACAGGAGTCAGAAGAGGGCAGGCCCTCTACGGCTAGAAACAGCACAGACCAAAGCACCATTGTGAGGCTGAGAATGGGACTCAATGATGAGCAGAACATCCTGGCACCAGCAATCTCCCCAGAGCACGGTCAAAACTGTGGGAAGAAGCCAGGCACGGTTGTGCACCCCTGTAATCCCAGCACCTTGGGGGCTGAAAGGCGGGAAGATCAAAAGTTTGAGTCCAAACTGGGCAACTTAGTGATTTAGCAAGACCCTGTCTCAAAATAAAAAATAAAAAAGGGATGGGGATGTAGTTCATTCAGTATTGAGGCCCTGACTTCCATTCCCAGTACCGTACAATAAAACAAAAACTGACCCTGTCCTGTAGAAAGCCTCCAGGCTGCAGAGTTCACTTTTTCCTGTAGCAAATGTGGAGGTGGTAAAAGCAGTGCTTTAAGAAAATTAGGGCACTTCCTCATGAAGCCATAAAAAGTGTGAACAACATTACTCAAATAATTGTATAAAGATGATTTTCTAGCTACATAAAAAAAGACAAGAAAAAGAAAAACATCCAAAGTTTGAGCACAGCATAACATTTTCTTTTTTGGAATGATAATGTTAAAATGTGCCTAATGAAAACATGCCTTCCTATTACCCAAATGCACTTGAAGCACACTAGACTTTTCCAAGCACTTTCAAACACATATAAATGGCTTTCAGCCACCTCTGATGCTCCCCTCGTCAATTGATCAAGTGTTTGGTCATCTCAGCTGACATCTTCCAGCTGGTACTGCCCCAGAAAGACATTTCCCAGATGAAAGACACATATGTGTTTCTCCAGAAGGCAGGGACAGCTCATCTGCAGCTCTCTGGCATCAAAGCCTGAGCCTAAAAAGGGAGGTATTTATTCCAACTGAGGCCGAGGTTGTTACTGCTTAAATTCACCAAGACAAAGGTGAATTTTCCTAAAATTAAGAAGAATGCCCTGTCACTAATGAATAATTCACAAAGGCCCGCATACTGTGTACCTCTGGAACAGGAATCCAACTGAGCAGGGAAAACGCTCTTATCGTGGTACACAATAAGATCCAAATGCTGAAAAACCACATTTAACTCATTACGAAGAAATCTGTCCACCGCTCCAAATGGATCGCTATTTAATTCCAACTCGAAGACTGGCAAAAATGCCATGCCTCTGTTGATACATTCCCTGCTTAGAATCAACATAAATACAGGTATATTATGTTTTCCATTGCAGGCAGATCACAGAATACCAGAATGCCATGAAGCTTTGCATTATTCGGCCCTATTCCCACAGTCTCCTGTATGAATTCTTGTCATTACATCAATTTAATCCCCTGCCACTTGAGGCCCCTGTTCATCAGGCTGAATGAAAAGCACAAAAGCGGGCATTTAACGTGACCGCGTTCCTTTCTCCAACCTACCTCCTTGAAAGGAAAAGTTTGTCGAATGCACAAAATTCCCTTTACAGCTCATTTGAGATGCATAAACAATCCCAAAGACAGAAAAGAACAAAAATAATAATTTGCCATTTTAAAGACCTGGGCCGCTTGGGGGAAGCAGCAAATTCTGGACACTCTGCTGACGCTGGACAATGTAGGCTGTTCTGCCCTATCCCTCGCTGGAGAGCCTGGGGCTGCCCAGGCCAGGCCCTGTCCGCTCAGCTGTGCCTCTGCGCTGCTCGGAAGGGCACTACCTCTCCCGACAGTCCCAGAGGGATAAGCTGTTGTTCCCCACTTAATGCACCGCAGCTCCCCCTCCCTCACCCACTGGAACCCCAGCCATAATGGAGGGGTGAGAACACACTCCTCATGCTCAGCCCCACAGGGATTCCAGGGCGTGCAGAGGTAGAAGAGAGAAGCAGTCTAGAGAAAGTCAAATGCTACCTTCACCTAATCAGAGCCATTTTCCGACTGCCCTAAAATCCACGGCATGATGCCCCTGCCAGCAAGAGGAAGAGGCATTTTAACAGCTCAAGATCACTTCAGGAAGAGCTCTGGGGTCCAAGAATCCCGAGATAGGTTCTTTTCTCCCATTCCCAATGTTTAAAATTAATCAACTGTGGTTAAGTTACGGAGGCCCACACGCACAACACACCAGCCATGTCCTATGGTCGCACTGTAATCACTGCAGCCTGCACTTTAGAAGGGGAAACCGGGCTTCTAAATTGAACCATTTGTTAAGGCAAGAATGGAAAAAAAACAAAACAAAAACAAAATGAAGCTCAATAGACAGGTGGTCAACCTCACCCTGACCTGTCACCCAGAATCTTCTGGGGGTCTCAGCTGCATTAACAACATATTAATGTACTGAGGAGTCTTCACAGAGACAAGTGCAGTAATCATTACAGACAGATGGGAAGAAAATCTATAGTCCTACCAGAATGTTCACAGTCCTTCCGATATTTACAAAGGAAGGTCTCCCCTTACCAAGGCCATCAGTAGATTGGGAACTAGTCTGGATTTAGAAGAACATAAACAATGGACACAAAGTGAAGGGAACAGATCTTCAAAGATAACAAAGTAGACATAAAGCTTTGGTATCAAAAAATTCTGAAGATGAAAACATGGACCCAAGTTACGAAAAGTCAGTCAATGCATCTGTCTGTTCTTTTCTCTTATTCAAAAAAATCTGATGGTAGCAGAGGTCATTCTAGGTACTCAGCTTCCAAGAAAGTAGTGTCTTGCCTCCTTTACCTCAAAAGCCCCTATCATCACAATCTTGGAATCCTTACCCCTTCACACCATCCTAACCACTCACTGACACCAAAGTCGCATTCTCCTCCTACTTTTCACCAGCCACCAGGCCAGATGCATTGCCCAGCCCAGGTCCCTGGGAACCTCTGTACTTGATTCAGACGTCCATCACGAACTGCCTCCCTCTCATACGTGTTGATGTCCAAGGTTCTTTCCTCCTGCATGAGGGCCATGAATCTTACAGAAACAGGCATTTCTGGCCTGGCCAGTGAATTCCTGCAGGGAGCACTGCACGAGACCTCTCATCCTCCAACCCTTGCTCAATTCACAGAAGAGGAAACAGAAGTCCTGGGGACAAATCCCTTGGCTCTGACCTCCCAGAAGCCCTCACTCTTCCAGCCCTGGAGAAGGCAGGTGCTGTGGCCCTGGGGACTTCCCAAAAGTGACTGTGACAGGCATCAGTGAAAGAATCATCAAGGCAGAAGGGATTTGCTCCCCACAAGAGATTTTCCTCCCTCCCCTTGTTCCTGCCTGGACTGAGCCCAGTATTCCCACCAACTCCTCAGATGCCCACAGGGACCATTCCACCGAGAACAGAGAACATGCCCTTCCCAACATTTGGCCAACAAAACTCGAACTGGCTGATACAAAGAACAGGCTGCTCGGGAAGCCATCCATCTTCCCTACTTGCAAATGTGGGCAGCTACCAGCCTGAATTCTACCCCCAAAAAAAACCTCACACACACATACACCCCCACAGTCAACTCCTCTCAGAGTGGCCTCCAGAGCCCCAGTTCTTAGGAGCAACAGCCCACACATACTGGGACTTTGAACACCAGGCAGGGGGAAGGCAGACAAGAGGAATCCTCAGCCAAAGGCAGGAGGAAAATCGAACCCCTGAAAATTGCAAAGCAAAAGATGCCAAGAGAGATTCCTCACTGTCGCAGCTGCTTACTATAGAAATCTCTCCTCTTGGGGATGACATCGGCAGGCCTGATTTTTTGTCACCAGTCACTCCGCGCTTGCTTTAATTATGCAGCACACCAACAGAAATTTTCTTTCTGATCACATAAATCACATCGCCGTGACACCGGGCTCAATAGGCCCCGCTAGAACAATGTGGTGAGAGCTATCGACTCCATCGCTCAAGTCCACAAGGTGTATCATTTAGCCAAGAGTGATAATCAGACGCAGAATATACTGAAAACTGTCAATAGGCATGTCAATAGGAGAACTCTTAGCATCTAACACCCAGTGAATCAATGGTGTTTTTCAGCTATAAAATCAAGAAAATGATAGCTTTCAAATGAATGGTGGAAAGGAAACAGGAGCCTCCTGGGGGAGGAATAAAACAGCTCAATTTTCTCTCACTGAGTGCCTCTCCAACTACCTCACTCAATGGAAAAGGTCACCGAGCATTACAGCAAAATATCTCTGAAACAAGATGTACAGCAGCCCTGGGACATGACACGCTGCCTGGGCACCCCGTGACGGCCTCGGTCCTTGACCTGACAGGAGCTGCGGGTGGATCAGCAGAAGGCAGAGTAGAAATGGAGGGGAGCCAGGGGCACCAGGAGGAGAGAGAGGGCAGGGGTGGGCAGAGACTGAGCTACGGGGAAAGGAGTGCACCCCATGCCCCCGACAAAAAAAGAAAAAGGACTGTACAGGGGCAGGTGGGAGTCTGAGCCCACGCTCTGGAAACAGGCACTTGGACAGGATGCTGCTAAAACAACCACCTCTTAGCAACGCCTGATGATATTTCACAATCAATGCAAATATAACAGAAAATACTTGAGCATAGTTTCTATGTGCCATTCCCATACTCTGCACAGAGGAGCTCATTTTGCCCTCACCACAACTCCATGCAAAAGACAGCATTACTAACCTCATCTTACAGGTGAGGAAACTGAGACACCGAGAGATCAAATCATTTGCACAATTACTGTTCATGATGGCACATGCCTGTAATCCCAGCACTCTGGGAGGCTGAGGCAGGAGGATCTTAAGTTCTTGGGAACTTCCTAGCCTGGAAAACTCAATACTTAGTGAGACCCTATCTTGAAGTAAAAAATAAAAAAGGACAGGGGCTATAGCTCAGTTTGAAGGCCTTGGGTTCAATTTCCAGTGCTACAAGTAATTAATAATAATAATAATAATAATTTGCATGATCGCACAAGGCTAGGAAGCAGCAGAGCCAGAGTTGATATGCAGGCAGTCTGGGCCCAGAGACTGTGCTCCAACCCACACTGTCATGTTACCACTCATGATGGCCTGGTGGCGCCCAGCTACCCCGGCCTTTTCCCTTTTAACAAAAGCAAGACACAGGTGGGCCAGCGGGAAAGGCTGAAGGGCACTGTCTCCCTGGGTAAGTCAGAGCAATACTTAATCTCTATTTCCTTATGAAGAGAAGAGGGGCCGTGTCATGGTCACCTTATCCCGAGCTCTCTATGTGACCTTATCCATCATCGCAGCCTGGAAACGGAACCATCGTCTCCACTGGGCAAAAATGAGTGAACCGGGCCTTGGAGAGGTTTGGTGAAGCGCTTCGGATCATGCAGCTCGTGGGCTGGGCCAGGCTACGATACAAACAGCCTGACTCTCGGGGCGCGCCCTCCCTTCACACTCAACGGAAGCGTGGCAGAAGGCTTTGTACAGAAAGTACCAGGATAGGGGCTACTACCACTGTCTAGTTCTCAATACATGGCAGCAGAGGTGGACAAAAGGAGACAGGGAGAGGAGGCTGAAGGAAAAGGAGCTGAGAGCTCACAGGCACATGTAAGATATTATTAATGCATGCATCTGGACAGGATCACAAATAACTTTTCAGTAATTAACAAATCAAGCGGATGTATATGAGTTTGTATTTGGCTTTGGTCTAATATACTATTTATTGAACTGATGACTGGTATTCTTTGTAGAGGCTTTTAATATATTAAATTGGTAGAATATTTATTATCAATCAAAGCAGTAAATCTAATTTCAAGAAGCATTTATTAAACACTGTGGGCCAGGTACTGGGCTCGGGTTTTTTGTTTAATAGTGTTTGTTTAACCCTCTTTGCTCTTGAAACTATCACTTTAAAAAAATACCCCTCTTGATGTGATAAAGGAGCTCTACCAAAGACACTGCCATTGGTAAAACAAACCAGCTGTCAGCCCAAGGGCAGAATGGCAGCCCTATAATTAGCGAATCACTAGTGGACATTAGCCAGGTGACATTTGCAATGACTTACAGGGCTAGGTATGTGGCTACATGCACACATAATCTCCCTACGCCTGTCCTTCTCTATCATGTGTGTTTTCCTAGGAGAATCTGCAAGCTGCATCCCCTGCCAAGGGGCACAACTGAGTAGGAGGGAAGCACCATGCACTGTACACAGAAAACTCCAAGCAAATAATTTCACTGCACTCAGGTCAATCGTGGTGTCTGGCCATCACAAGTCCTTCGTAACTCAGCTCCCCACTTTGCCCCCTATAGTCTAAGACAGAAGTCAGATGGAGTTGTTCCCCTACATGAAACCATCCACCAGCTTCCCATCACTCTCTAAGCGGATGCCAAACCTCTCTCTATGGACCTCCGTATGTAAAGCTCACTGCAGCCAGGGCCTCCTCGTTGTTGAGCCAGGTGATGCCTCAGAGTCCCACCCAGGACTTCTGTGCATCTGCTGTTCCTTTCTCCTGGATGCTCCCCAAAAGACTGTCTGATCCTCCAGTTCCAGGACCAACAGCCTCACTGGGGAGGCCCTAGATGAACATTATCTCTCTCCAGCAAAACACCCTCGTGAGCTCCTGGATGTGCTTTGTTTTCTTTATAACATTCATCACAAGTTGGAAACTATTATTTATATTTATTTCCTCCAACGACAAAGGATGCTTTATGATGTGATTCCTTTGTTTTACTCTCTACTGAATGAGAGCATGCGAAACTGTGCCCCATGCACAAAGGGCTTTCAAGCCATAACTGATGAAGGAGTGGATGGATGGTTGGATGGATCTAGGTACGCAAACAAAGATCAATAATGAAATCAGTCATAGGTACAGTTACTTTAATGTCAGCTGTCTTCAGTGAGTAGAGCTGAAGAGTCCACAGTAAACACAGAGGTCATCCCTATCATAAGATTGTCACCATGAGAAATAGAGGAACAACGAGCAAGTATTTGGCTGAAGAGCCTTGCTCACTGGAAAGAGTCTACAGAATTAAAATATTCCACATCACCAAAAAAGGATGAGAAGAACCCAGGACTACATCCTTCTTATTGGCGCCATGTTCAGCCCCGCAGGAGAATATGGGAAAACTGTATATGGGAGTTCTCCTTTGGGTAAGAATGAAGTCACTTTTAAATTAGCCATCACATATCCAGATTATGAACTGAGGGGAAATATCAGCAACTACTGGAAGGGACTGGAAAGCTACCAAAATCACGTAAAAGTGGAGGAAAATCCATTGACTCCTGAAAAAAGAGAACTGCATCAGGTGAAATCCATGTTTAACATGGCTTTCTTTCTTGAGGCCACTCCTTACTTTGCGTCATGCAGAGGACCCAGAACTCAAGAAGAAACCTAAGGTCTCACTGGCTTGAAAAGTGAGGTCAGAGATTCCAAAGTGCTTGAAAGTTGGGAAGGGAAATCCCAGAAGATAGGCAGTGACAAAGGAGAAATCTCACAAACTTTGTTTGTACCCCTCACAAACCCTGAGCTTACTCCTGAATGGGAGTACACAGGTGAAGTCCAAGTAGCCAGACAGAAATAAGCAGGTGAAAGGTAGAAAATATTACCAAATCTTTCCTAAGTTGTCCATCACAGGGAGTCGGAGTTTTAAGAATTAATTACAACAAAGTAAAAATTCTGGATAAATATCTTAAGCTCTGCATCACAATCTTGAAAAGAGGCACTGTAAAAGTGTAAGTGTGCCTCAGAATCATGACCTTACACTACGATCAATTGAAACACAGCAAGGTATACAGACACGCCACCCCAATTCAACACAGCCAGTAATCTAGGTGCAAAGATGAATCCAGAACAAAAGTCAATACTTCTCATAGAATAGAATTCAAACTGTGTCATATTTTAACACAATAAAAGACATCAAACATATGAAGAAACATAAACATGCAACTCACAATCAAAATCAAAATCAGGCAATGAAATAGTATGCTCAGATCACCAAAATTAAGCAAACAAGGAATTTAAAGAATCTATCATACATTTTGAAGAACTTCAAGGAACAGATAATTATAAAGAATAAAGAAACTGAGGAATCTCAACAGAAAAAATGTACACTAGCAAGGAAAAATGAAGTTAAATTTTATGAACTAAAATATTTGAAATGAAAAAAATTCACTGAATGGGCTTCATCGCAAATTGCAATGCTGGTGAAGAGCACAAGGAAGGCCAGGTCAACCTGAAGAGGAATCAGTGTCTTAGCAGAGAGGTTAAAACATTTATCCAATCTAAAGAACACATATAAAAACAGTCTAAAATATCAGTGCCTCGGCCAGATATGGAACCGTTTCATGTTGTGTAACATGTGCAATTGGAATCATAGAAGGTAAGAAGGGAGAATAAGGAAAACATAGTCCTTGAACAGATTATAGACAACTATTTCCCCAAATCTAGGCAAAGCAACATACTAATCAGAAAGGATTCTCAAACTTCAAGCAAGATAAATACAAAGAAAACCACATGAAGACTCTGAAAATCCAATATTAAAAAAAAAAATCTTAAAAATATTCAGAAGGCAAAGACCATTACTTGAGGGAAGCACAAAATAATTGATAGTTGCCTGGCGTGGTGGCACATGCCTGTAATCCCTGCACTTGGGAGGCTGAGGCAGGAGGATCGCTGTGAGTTCAAGACCAGCCTGGGCTACATAGTGAGTTTCAGGTCAGTCTCAACTACATAGTGAGACCCTGTCTCAAAAAAAATAATAATAAAAAAATTTTTAAAAAAATTGATAGCCAATTCATCATTAAAAACAATAGATGTTAGAAGTCCATTGATCGGCCAGGGATTTAGCTCAGTGGTTCGGTGGCCTGCCTTGCAAGCGCAAGGACCCAAGTTCAATCCC
>NW_022900932.1:15773473-15797499 GCF_012274545.1 Fukomys damarensis
CACATTGAAATACATCTTTAAAATACTGAAGAAAAAAACTATGAATGCAAAATTTCATACATAATGAAAATATTCTTCAAAAATTCAGATGAATTTGAAGATTTTTATAGACATGGTTTTTTTTGTTGTTAGTTTTTTTTTTTTTTGTACCAGGGATCGAACTTAAGACCTTGCACTTGCAAATCAGGCAGTGGAACCACTGAGCTGAATCCCCAGGCTCTGAAGACTTTTATATATATGAATAGAGTGTTAATCAGTTTTCCAATGATGTGAAAAAATACATGAGAAAGTTAATTTAAGATTAGAAAAATATTACTTCGACTCACAGTTCAGAGGTTTTCAGTTTCTAGTGGCCTGGCCCCGATGCTCTGGGAGTGTAGTGAGACAAGACATCAGGGTGGGGACTGTGTGGTGAGGAAAAGCTGCTCACCTCATGGCGGCCAGGAGCAGAGAGAGAGGGAGCTGCCAGGGTCCTGGTACTCCCTTCTGGGATCCACTCTCAATGACCTCACTTTCTTCCTCTAGGCCCCACCTCCTGAATATTTCACTACCTCCCTACAGTGCCACAGGCTGGTGACGAAGCCATTGGCATGTGGGCCTTAGGAAGCGATTTAAGACCCGAACTACCTCAAATACTAAGAGAATTGATCATCCGTAGACGTTCTCACTGAATTAAGTTTCTTATCTGTTAGGAAAAGTGTTACCAGACAGAAAGGACAAATGAAGAATATCTGAGATGGTAAATACTTTTGTAAAAATTGATATAAAAGAATACCTTTTCTCTTAATCTTTTAAAATGTTAGCTGACAGTTTGATACTAAAATAACAATGTATCACAGTATTTATTATTATGCAGATGCGAAGTGTATGACAAAATAGCACAGAAAATGAAGGGAAGATAGAACGGAGTTTGGGCTGCTACATTTATGTGAAGTTGCAAAATAATAACCGAGTAGGCTGAAAATTAAGCAAAGTTGAGGATACAAGTTTTAATCTCTAAAGGGAACACTAAAAAGAAAACAGCTAGAAAATCCATAAAGGGAATAAAAATATAATGCTAAACTGTATTCAATGTATTCAAAAGAAGGCAAAAATAAGAGCAGGAAAATCAAAAGCAGATAAGACAAACAAAATACCTGGCAACGCTGTAGACCTAGAACAAATATATCAGTAATTATATACAGCATAACTGACTGTACATGATGATTAAAAGGAAAAGATCCTCAGCTGAGTAAAACATATAAACCTAAATGAATGCTATCTACAAGCATGCATTTATAATATAAATACACAAATAGGTTGAACGTTAAATACATACATATATATGTAAGCACCAAAAAATGGTACAGCAACAATAATATCAGAAAAATAAATAGGAAGACAAAAATTACTAGATATTTAGAGAGGGATAAACCATAATTATTAAAGGATCAGAACATCAGGAAGACACACAAATCACAAGTGTGTCAGCACTCACATACACAACTTCAAACAGATGATTGAAAAACTAGACAGATCTAAAAGGAGAAATTGGTAATCTACATTTATGGTTAAAGATTAAAATCCCTTTTTCAGTAACAAATCCAGCTAAAGATATAATAAATTTGAACACACTACTGAAAAAATTGACCTGATCAGTTTTTATAGAACATTTACCCAATAACTTCAGAATACAAACCATATGCCAGTATATATGGTATATTCATGAATATAGACCATATGCTATAGACTATGAAATAAATCTCAATACATTTTAAAATGTTGATTTCTTAAATAGCATATTCTCTGAGAAAAACAGAATTTAGAATTCAACGAAACATATATGCACAAAGCACAACTAATTGAAAAACTAAACAGCTCACATCTACAAAATCATAAGTCAACAATAAAATTTTGAAAATATTTCAATGCTGTATAAATAAAAGCACAATTTAGAAAAATCCATGGATGCAGCTGAAATGATTCTTAACAAGAAGTTCATAGCTTTAAATGCTTTTAAATGTGAACTTTTATAAAAGTTAAATTTTCAAATCATTATCTAAGTTTCCATATTACTACACTTCAAAATAGCAAAGTAAGTAAAAAGAGGATAAATCAATGAAATAAGACTAACAACAGGGAAAATTAACAAAGGGAAAAAGCTGATTCTTTTAAACATTAGTAAAACTGATAAACCCAGGAGAAAATCTTTATGACCTTGGGTTAGACAAAAGATTTCTTATATAAAACACCAAAAGCATATGTAAAACAGAAAAATATCGATGTTAGACTTTATCAATATTAAAAACTTTAGTTCAAAGATAAACCATAGACTGGGAGAAAATACTTGCAAATCATATATTAGGAAAGGATTTTTACCCACAATATATATAAGGAACACTTACAACTCAGTGAAAAGAAGATACACCACCCAAATTTAAAGGGAGCGATATTTACAAATAGATACTGCCTGAAGGAAGTTATATGTGGGTGGCCAATAAGCACATAAAATATGTTCTACATCATTAGTCACCAGGGAATTAAATGCAAACTGAAATCACAAGATGCGCCATTACACCGACAGTGAACATGACACCAAGAATAAACAATAACAAATGTTGGAAGGGTACGGAGAAATTTGAGCCCTCACACACGCACGGACGATGGTATCGTGAAATGGTGCTGCTACTTCGGCACCTTCACAAAAAGTTAAACATAGATTTACTATACAACCAAGAGCAACTCCTTTATATCAACTCAAGTGAAATGAGATCTATGTGGGCACAGAAACTTCCACATGAATATTTATAGCAGCACTATTCTCCGTACCTCCAAACTAGAAACATCCCAAACATTCATCAACTAACAGGTGTACAAATTAAATGTGCTAAAGCCATACAGTGGAACACTAATAGGCAATATAAAGGAGGAGAGTACTGATACATGACAAAACACGGACAAACCCTCAAAACATAATGCTAAATGAACGAAGACAGATACGAAGGACATATATTGTATGATCTCATCTGCATAAAATGTCCCGCAAGCCAATAAAAACAGAAACAAAAGTTCACTGGTTATACAGAGCTAGAAATAGGAAGAGGGAATGACTTCAAACACATACAGAAGACTGGGAGGGGTGGGGTGTGATGGAAATATTCTATTAAATTATCGCTAGCCAGGCACGGTGGCGCACGCCTTTAATCCCAGCACTCGGGAGGCTGAGGAAGGAGGATCACCATGAGTTCGAGATCAACCTGGGCTACATAGTGAGTTCCAGGTCAGTCTCAACTACATAGTGAGACCCTGTCTCAAAAAACCTAAATAAATAAATTGTCACATTGGTTATATAACTATGTATTGTTATTAAATATACTATATGCACACTTAAATGAATTATTTTATGTAATACAAATTGTTCCTCAAATACACCTGCTAGAACTACTGATAAGCCTTCAGTAACACTAAATAAGAAAAGACAATTCAGGAATTAAAGAGGCCTATCCCTGAAACAACTACAGCCATTAAAAGAATAAGATAATAATATAGTATTCTAAATAACTCTATGCCAACAGATTCAGTAAATTAGATGAAATGAAAATCCCATTAAAAACACAGTTTAACGAAACTGTGACAAGAAAAATAAAATCTCAACAATTCTATATCTATTAAGTAAATTGAATTTATAATTTTTTAAAATTTTCTGCAAAGGAAATTGACAGGCTCAAAGGGTTTTACTGATAAAGTCTATGACAAGTTTAAGAAAAAAATATCAAAATTGCACAAGCTCTTAGAACCCAAAAGAGAAAGGAATACTTCCCACCTCGCCATAAGATTGGTATCTACCTTTATACTCAAATCTGACTCAGACATTAGAAGAAAAGAAAATAACACAATTTCCCATCATGAATGCAGACTTGAAAATTCTTACAATACTAACTGAATCCTGAAATAAATAAAAAGGATAATGCTTCGTGACCAACTGATGCAATTCCCAAAGAAGCAAGTATTATGGTTTATATCCAGATGTCACCAGAGCTGCATGAGCTTGTAGAAGTGGGGCTTTGGGCAGGTGATGTCGCTCACAGGGGAATGGTACTCATCAGAAGATTCGTTTACTAATAGTCTTTTAGCTAACTGTGAAGTTGGGAGATGAAGCCTTCTGGGAGGAGATGGCTCACTGGGGGCATGGCCTGGCAGGGTCCCTCTCTCCCGCCTCCCTTGATCCCTCTCTCTGCTTTCCTGCCTGCCGTGCCATGAGCTATTCTCCTCTGCCATGATGCCCTAGCTTGGAGCCAGGGGAATACAGGCTGAATGAAGCCTCTACAAACTGTGAACCAAAATAAACCTTTCCTCCTTAGAGTTGTGGGTATCAGATATTGTGTCTCACCAAGGAGAAAGCACTAAGATGCAAGGTGAGTTTAACATTTGAAAAATCAGCGTTGCATTCATAACATTACAGAAAAACAGAAAAAAATCCGTATGACCAGTAGAATCAAGAAAACCATCAGACAAAATTCAACATTTATTCATGATAAACTAGGAATAGAAGGGAACTCTCTCAATCTTATAAAGAGCATGTAAGAAGCATGGTAAAATGCTGGAGATTTTCCTTCTAAGATTGAAAACAAGGAAAGGGTGTTTGTTCTCACCACTTCTGTTCAGCACGATACTGTGGGTTCTAGCCACCTCAATGAGACAAGAATTTGAAGACATAAAATTAAAGAATAAGAAGTAAATTGTCTTTATTTCTGGACAACATCATTGCTTACCCAGAACTTTCTTATGAATTAAAAAGAAAGGAATACTAAGCGAATTTAGCAAGGTTGCTGGAAACTGGTAATATACAAAAATCAATCATATTTCTATATATTAGAAGCAAAGAACTATAACCATGCTTTTTGCAATTTCTGTGATGGCATCCAAAATGTAAATAATTTTAAAAGTTAACAAAAGATATATAAGACTTTTACTAAAAATTTTAAAATACCTGAAAACAAGATAGTTTTATGAATTATAAACATAATATTATGGCATCAATTTCCTGTAAAATGATCTTCGGGTTCAATAAAATGTCAGTCAAAACTCCACAGGCAGCCAGGTGTGGGGTGCACAGTTGTAATCCCAGCATTCTGGGACACTGACGCAGGAGAATCGTGAGTTTAAGCCCAAGCCTGTGCAATTCAGCAAGACTGTGTTTCAAAAAATAAAAAAGGGCTGGAGATGTAACTTAGTGGACAGGTCCTGTGTTCAGTGTCCAGTACCCCAAAACACACATGTGTGCACACACATACACACAGAGCAAGAGAAAGAAAAAGAGCGAGACAGAACAACTGAGGGAGAGGAACTCCACAGCCTTTTTTTTTAAACAAACATTCGATTCTCAATTTATTTGGAAAAAAAAAAAAAAAAGGACCCAAAAGAGGCAAAAAATACTACTGAAAAGAAGTACAAATTTGGAGAATTTAAATTCCTTGGTTTCAAGACTTATAACAAAGCTATAAGAATCAGGACAGGATTATATTGGTGTAGTATAGAAACATCGATCAATGGAATAGAACAAATAATTTAAAAATAGAGCACATTTATGGTCAATTATTTTTTCATAAAGTTTCCAGGATATTTCAATGGGGGGAGTATAGTTGAATAAATGGAGCCAAAGGAAATAGATAAACATGGAAAAACAAAGAATCTCTATTCTCAATTCACATATATGTAATTTTATTCAATATATATCAAATATAAAAGCCAACATCCTAAATATTCTAACAGAAAACACAGACTATCTCACAAACTCAAGGAAATCAAACATTTCTTAGTTATAATCCCAGCACTCTAGGAGGCTGAGATAGGAAGATCATAACATCAAGCCCTGCCTGGAAAACTTAGCAATTTAGAAAGAGCCTGTTACAAAATACAATAATAAAAAGGGCTGGGGGTGTAGCTCAGTGCAAAGGCCCTGGGGTCTATCCTCAGTATTGCAGAGAAGCAGAGACAGAGAGATTAGAACTTCTCAAAGTAAAACTTTCTGCTTGTCAAAAAAAGTACCATTGAGGAAATTAAAGACTGAAAGGAATATCTGAAATAAATATAGGCACAGGTATAGACATGCAGCTACCTGACAAAGAACCTGTAACCATTGACAGGTGAGGCAATTTTTTTTAAATGCTTCTACAGTGCTTTCACTAAGGATGCTATACAAATGGTCAGTAAATTCATGGAAAGAGGCTCGGCATCAGGAGTCATCAGAAAAATACCGATCAAAACCACAACGAGATACTACTTCACATCTACTGGAATATATACATCTTGAAAGAGAGACAACAGCAAATGCCAGAGAGGATGTACAGTGACTTCAACTCTCAAACGTTGCTGATAAAACTGTAAATGCACAATCACACTGGAGAGCTATTTGTCAGTTACCGTGAATCTAAACAAGCGTCCATCCCACAGCCTAGCAACTGCATTCAGAGGTATTTACCCAACACAAATAAACACCTAGATCTACACAAAAGTTTCACACCAGCAATCATAGCAGCTTCATCCAGAATAACCAAAAAACTAACAAATGAAATTCTCATCAACAAACCCAGATTGTTGCATATTTGCACAATGGAAGAGACTTCTGATATGCACTCGATGGGTGAATGTCGTAAATAATAAACTGGAATAAAGAAGACATACGTAACTGTTCCATCACCCTGTTTAAACAAAGTCCATGAGCAATGGCTGCCCACGGGGGTTGTCTACAAAGGTGTAGAAGGAAGTTGAGATGATGGAAATGACTGAGGTCTGGCTGCATGGTATATGTGTTTATTACAATCACTGGATAGAACACATAAGACCCCTGCAAATTTTAAGAAGGAAAGGAAGTTGAGCAGAGCATCAGTCAAGGACAACAATTATGCTGTAACATATAACCCCCAAATCTTAGTGCCTTTAAGCCTGCAGCCCAAATGCAGCCTGCTAGCCAAGTGTAGCCCTGCTACCTGCCTGCCTTTGTGAACAAAAGTTCACAAGGGTGAACACAGAGCAAGAGCCACACTCTTTGTTTATATATTTTCTATAGCTGCTTTCCCATCCCAAGAACAGAGTTGAGGAGTTGTAACAGACATCAAATTGTCCACAAATCGAACATCTAAAATTCTTCATATATCACCGTTCGCAGAAAAAATTTGCTGACCCCTGTCTTAAAACTGCAAGGGTTGCTTTCTCATGGGTTTTCCTTGTTAATCAAGAGCCAATTAGGAGCTCTGTGCCCAACCGTTCACATTGGAGGGCTCGGCTGCTGGAGATGACTCCATCCAGAATGACGCTGGTGTCTGTGACCAAGGGAAAAGAACAAGCTCTAGAGTCTTTCGCCAGCAACTAAATGGTCTGACTCCAAAGTAACAAGTCACTTTGCCTTTTAACTCTTGGACCGGAAATATCCACAAGACACATTCACACTCCCATTTGTTTATCCATCAGCCTGAAAGTGGAAGAGAACGAGGATACTCGCCAAACAGCACTAATGATAACCACTCTTAACCCAGGAGTCAGTAAGTCCAGGTGTTTATTTTCAACAAACACTCATGGCCCTGCTGAAATACTGCCCTACTGGGTACAAATTCTAATTATAAAAATCCAGAAGTTCCCTCTAACTCTTCCTGCTAGCTCCTATTTCACTCAGTAGAGCAAGGTGGCACGGGGCATGGTGGATCCAGACTGCAAATCTGACTGTCCATCGCTGCATGTTTAATCTTTCCATAGGGCCCGCTTATCCGCAAGGAAAAGTCAAGCCTGTGACCCAGACTGCAGCCTCATCTCTCTCTTTGTCAGGCTCTAAGAAGATGACTGTTTCTAGATTCCATTCTCGTTCTCTGTGGTTTCCACGGTTGGAATGTCCTGTCCTATATTCTCATCCTCTAAGACAACACAGTCATTATCTTGTTCACGGAACCTTCTGTGAGCACAGGCAAAGGGAACTGTACTGTTATTGCACCAGACCCAACTACCAAAATCCCCAGACTGATGCAATTGGACCAGACTCAAAGTACCAAGACCCAGTACTTATCCCATCAGGCTAAAAATGACATTAACTTAGTAACCAGGAGCCAGGCAGTTTTCTAAACATGCTTGTATATTGACTCATTTAGGCCTCATAACAATCCTCAGGCAGGCACTAAGGTTATCTCTATTTTATATATAACACAAAGGCAGAAGGAAATTAATTAATCTGTAGAAGTTCCCAAGTGTAAGTGACAGAGCTGGGTTTTCTACCCAGGCTGGCTGGTAGGCTCAGAGGCACACTCTTCCCACTCTGCTACCCAACACTGAGAGCACACGGGCCTGTTCCCTTTGAAAGTGTAAGGTACTCAATGGCAAAAAGAAAAAACATCAAAACACACACTACCTCATTCTTTTCTGTATCCCCAAGGAAGGCCTGAAACATGGACACTAAGGCAATAGTAGCTGCTTGATCAGGGTTTGTTCCAGTGAAATAAACAAAATGCTGGATCCCCCAAATTAACATTTCTGCTAGACAAAGGCCTCTGGACTAATGATATCCAGGGAGTGGGTAGATAATTAACATATATGCCATTGTCCAGGATTCCATCCCTTCCTCCAGGCCGGTGGCCAACTTGGAAATGGAAAGACAGGAGTGATGCAAATTAAAGATCATTAGAAAACGAACTACTCAAAGTTGTGACAGGCACAACCCAACCCTTTAGGACATTTAGAGACTCTTGAACATTAGGAAAGGTGAGGATTTGACTTCTCTGTGCAGAAACCAACATAAAGCTTTCCTAAAAGTTTTTCTTCCTTATATAATTATGCTTTAAATTGTTAATAGCTATAATTATAGACAATGGCATTGTCGTGTTTGTAATTTTTCCTATTCCCCTTGGTATTTATTGATGATAAATGGCATTATTAAAAAATAATGATAATTACCTTGTTTGGTTGTATATCAATACAGTTTCAGTTTTTCTTTATTACCACTTATGGAATTTTATAGATTGCCAACATTTAGTTCTTTTATTGGTTTATATTCTCTTGATGGTTGAAAAGGGGAGGTAGAATTAACAATTGTATTCCTTCCTTTCCTCATCCCCCATCACATTCCAACTGTCTTAAGAAAGCTATCTAAAACATGTGGCTACAGGAGGTTATGACCTCTACCACTATACAATTCTGCAAATCTGAATCCACCTCTAAGGACCACCGTGTCACAAAATGGTGATAGGGAGGCTCCGCCCCCATACTATGCCTCATAAAACCAGCACCCATAGCTTACACTGAAGCTCCTTCTGCTCTAAATACAGTTTAAAAACCGCTGGGTTAATCACAAGAGCATCACATAGGTAAACAGCTGCAGTGTTCCCCCAAAGAAAAGCTCCTTTGGTTTACTAAATGTTTGCAAGAAGCATCGTGACAAAGCCATCTTCTCCAAAGAAGATAGTCCAGCTCACGGGCAGCTTCCTTCCCGAACTCCTCTGGGACCTGCCTTGAATTCCCACTGAAGATTCCTAGCCTATGAAATGCTAAGAATAAATATCACTTTCCTAAATGGTCCTCCACTGGGGAATGGTCTGGTTCATATACCCAGCAAAACATAAATCCAATCAGTTCAATGACTCAAAAACATTGACCATTTTCCTTTGCAAACAGTGCATTTGGCAGTGTTTTTGCAAGAAATTGAAGCCTGAGCACCAAGAAGAGGAAAAGCATATGCCCTTATGCCACTTGATGCTTCAGTCAGATTGCTTGGAGGGCAAGAACTTCAAGATAGAAGAATATGACACTGGGAATCAGACCCCATCTGTCTGAGAGAAGGCCATGTGCTGAACCTTTCTGAATCCCAAGTCTACTGACTGCAAAAACAAAAACCCAAAAATGATTTCAGCAATACTTGCCACTCAAGATTATTGCAAAGATTAAGCTAAATGTCCGGCATACTTACTATTTAATATTTGTTAGCTTATTTACCATTCTTCTAGACCAGTGATTCTCAACTGAGAGTGATTCTGCCTTTCTCTGAGATTTTAATGCTATCTGAAGACATTTTTTGTGCTCACAACTTGGGGAGGACCATGTTCTAGAACCTGGTTGGCAGACTTCAAGGACGCTGCTAGACACCCTGTAAAGGACAGGACAGCCACTCAACAAATAGCTCCCTGTGGGCTGGGGATTTGGCTCAATGGTTCTGCTGCCTGCCTCGCAAGCACAAGGGCCCAAGTTTGATCCTCAGTATAAAAGAAAAAAAATTGCTCTCTGGACCAAAATGGCAATAGTGCAATGAAAGAGAAATCCTGTTATAGGATAATGTGAAATTATTATTTTTTCATTATGGTTGCTTCTTCTCCACAGTTTCTGTCTCTTAACTAAATGAGCAAGGATTTACTGAGAATCTACCATGAGCAGAGCTCTGGGCTAGGCACAGCCTTAACCATCTCACGTATCTGGCTGCCTGCCACCGCTATCCCAAAGCAATTCCCATCCTTAAATATTGTCCACCCCTATGAATATCAATCCTAGGCTTCTTTCTTCTTGTTGCTGCTCTCAGTGGCCCTGAAGTCAGACATGCTGTGTGTCAGAGCAAAGACCGTATTAATCAACAATTCCAAATATAGCAACAGCAGTTTGAAAATCAAAGAACGGGCCTTGGGGACATCAATATTTGCATGTTCATAATAAATACTTAACTACACATCTGTACAATGTTCAATACAGTTGAGGGAGAAAAAGAACATTTATGTTGATTTTTGTCAAGTTCCACATCTAAAACATCTGATGTATAAAAGAAATGTAACTGAAGAGTCATAAAGATGATTTCAAATATAATTGTAATATGTGCTTAAGAATTGGAGACATGCTTGACTTACTCTGAGGTTCTTCTAACTCTCAATTAGCTTATCCACCAGCCCATGTGGTCATCATCATCATCATGATAATAATTTTCCAGTCTATGCATTAAACATCCATCGTTTTTCTATCTGATGTACACACCTACAAGCCTTATTAACAATATTTAGTATTCAAGGCCACTTGCATGCTTTCATTCTCTCCAAAGAGTCTCTCCATGAGGAGAAGCTCCCGGTTACCATTTACTGTGGGTTCTGCTATAAGTGCTTTGTAGCCACAATCTTATCTTATTGTCATGGAACCCCTACAGAAATACGTGGTATCTGCCTTCCCCATTTTACAGGGAAGAAATTGAGGTAAGACACCTGGTGAGCTCTCATTGTAAAGAGCTAAGATGTGGGCACACCTTTTGATCCAGAAAACCCACCTGAAAGAAGCTTCATCCACAATCACTAGTTCATGTGCAGAAAGATATACAGTAGTAAAAAATGCTTACTGCTGCACAATTTGCAAGGGACTTGAGAAAGAACAAATTTAAGAGGGAAAGTAGATCTCTCCTGTGGTATACAACATGGCCAGAATAGGGGAAAGAGTACTCTATTCATTCTCCCTTTAGATTTTATTCCAGGTGGCAATACATTCAGCTAAAGTGTTATATTCCCTATCCTGACCTGCCACCAGGATCAAATGTGTGCAGAAAACTGGTTAATAAGCTCCCTCTTACACTAATTTCTGTGGGGCAAATTATCCCACTGTGACCAATTCAAGCTACCAATTTAAGGACCACTGACTTGGAAAAATGCCTAAAAAGCCAACACTCGACTTTCACAACTTAGGATGAGCCAGCTTTGCAATTATGACTGACTAGACAACCAGTAAGATATAAACAAATGTGTCCCTCCTTAAAAACAGGACAGACAGCAAGCATGTGCTTTCTCTTTTCTGCTTCATCCTCTTTCCTGCTTAGAATGTGGATAATATGTCTGGGGCTCCATCCATTACCTTGAACCATGAAAGCACTCAGAAAATGAGAGCCACAGCTAAGGCTGTTGGTGCAGGACAGAAGGTACAGAAAAACAGGAGAAGCCTGTCTCTCTTATCTTCACAACAGTAACATAAGAGCTATGGCCTGCTATCTGTGGGCACCTTTTGGGGAAGAAACTAAAATTCCCATTTTTAAGCCACTACTATTTTGGTTTTCTATTACATGCTACCTACTGAATTCAGAAACTCTCAAACTTCATTGTCACATCTCTATTACTTGTAGCTTTTATAATGAGAATATTTTATTTCAATAGTATGTGCAAATAAAAGCACCCAAAAGCATTTAAAGAATCAAGTAGTTAGGCCTTTGATAAATATTTCCGGGTTGCTAATTCTGACAGCAGCATGCGTACATCATGGCGGGGAGGGGAACAAGGGATATCACAAGTCTGAGACACAAATCAGAAATATGTAGGCACACCCTGAAAATGAAAGGGTTAGAATGGAATCCAACTATGTTCATTAATTACCCCCCCAAAAAAAATTGTGGTCAAATAAGATTCAAAGGCCCCCTGAGATAAACCTTAGGTGAAACACACAACTGGTATGGGGAAAAGCACAGGTTGTACTGTCAGGCTAGTGTGTCCAACCCAAGAAAATACCCAGGAAGCCTCATAGTGGAAAGGTACAGCAGCAAGACACCATCCCCTGGCTCAAACAGGAGGGGGTCCCAGTTAAAGTGTCCCAATTAAGGGACCCCTAGACAAGGTAACAAAGAAGTAGAAAACAGAGTATCAAACCACCAAGAATGTGGTAGAATCACAAAAACAGGAGTCATTCATGTCTCTGGACAGAAGGTACTATTAGAGAGAGCTGCCAATAGCACCCTGGTGGTTACGAAGTCTTCAGGAAGAGCAGAGACAAACCTAATGGGGTCTTCGTGGTGGTCATATTCCCCAGGTAGTCACAACAATTTCACTGGGAGTGGCATATTGGAAAAGCAATCATTGTGTGATTCTTCTGCCCTGTCTCACACAAAATCACTGCTAAATCGACTTAGGATTCATCTTTGCAGACCACATCAAGTCACTAGGCTTTTAGTACATCCTGTGTGGCCAGGAGAAGGGTGTGTGCTACAGAAGACACCCTAAGGATGGGCCTGGGTTCTTGAAGATACTAGTGATCTAAAAGAAAAATGAATTCTATGTAGCTCAAAGTGCCTAGGGAACCTCCCTTTATGCTCAAGCGCTGTATACACAGTCAAACCTTGACAGTTATAAATACAAAGAAAGAAAAGCAAAGAGCGGTGGAAAAATTATGCGGAGAATATGGGTCAGAAAGATATGGCTCTTCAGCCAGGCCCTGAAAGATATTATTTAAGCAAGAAGAAAAAATAGAAAGAATGTATTCAAAAGGGAAACCAGTAAACAATGGGTGAGAAACAACATGCTCCCAATGCACGTAACACAATAAAAGTGGTAAAGAGAAGAAACTCAAGTGGGGGAAATGAAAATACTGAACAGTTATAGATCATAGTGTTGAAAAGGAAAAGTAGAAACAGTTCATCCATCTATAAATTCATCAACAAATACTATATAGATATCATTTAGATGCCTGGGCACTTTTTCTAGGACCTCTAATACCCAAGTACTGGCTCCTAGAGAGTAAGTAACAAACAATTCCTACTCATCAGAGTTGATTAAAAAATTGTGGTTTTTCATGACGTTAAAAATGTGGACATTTATGAGGAAAAATTGCTTTAAAAAAAAAAAACTAACTTGGCAATAATATAACCAGGCCTTGGGCTAAGATGTCTTTTCTCCAGAACTTCATACCCAGCAAAGTTGAGTCCACTTTGGGCCCCATAGTGTCCCAATTCTCACAATGTCAACAGCGATTTGAACACAGTGAATGCTCAGTAAATATTTGTTCATGGAGCCTGTTTGTTGTCTGAAAAGGTCCAAGAAGTGCCAGGCTAGGGGTTGGTCAGTTGTCCAAGGAGCCAGAGAACCATAACTTAAGGCTAAGTCCATGATGTGTGTCCTCTGGGAGGTGGTGGCAGATTTTTCATGATGCTTAATGGAATTGAGGGCAGGGGTCAGAGATGCTTACAGCAAGAAACATGTAATAGATGTTAGTATTTAAAAAGAGAGAGCAGCACTGGCTTTAAATTAATGTTTCATATCCAATAAAGAAGGCTAAATATCTATTGTTTTGATAGATTGCTATAAATGAAACATTAGAGGGCTCTTAAACACCTTGTTTTAGATCTTCATTACCTGAAATTAATCTTGAGCAGAATATCACACCCAGTATGGCTGAACGCCATTAGGTATCAAGCTAGATAACATAAGCTGTGCTTTGTCTAATAACGACAGAATCAGGAAGGAATCTAGCAGTACAATATTATCACTTCTGGAGCCCAACAGCATTGCAAACCAGAGCCACAGAGAAACTCTTGAACCCAGCCATCATACCCCTGGAAAAAATATAGGACAGTTTATTCTAAAAGGCAGCATAACAACCACGTTTAGTGTCTCCCCATACAGGGGAGACTAATCCAATCCCAAATCTCCATTGTTGGCACCTTCTGAGATTGGAGAGACTTTACTGACTCTATCCCTGTTTAAGAATTTCCACACAATCATCATTATTAGGGAACACCTCTGTGGAACTGACTTATACCAATTTCTCTCATAATGTAGAAGGAAACCAAAAGGGGTAAATGCAGACGATGACAAAGGAAGAGACACAGAGCCCACATGCAAATCATCCACTGAGCTAAAAACAAACCTGAGAAAAGGTGCAAATTTTAAGAATGGAGGTAACTGAACCCCCACGCCCCACAACATCTGTTCTCCTCTGGCAACATTGGGTGGTTATGTAAATGCATCATGCAGGTATTCCAGAGACTTCTGCATGTCTACACGGCATACCCGCAAGCAGAAGCTATCATGGGTTTTACCATCTTAAGAGGCACCAGAGAACTCAGCTAAGCAGACAGTGTTCAACCTTTGCCTTCAATCTAGCAAGTAAAAATTATTCATGAGAAGACTCTACAAAGTCTATTTTTCAATGAATTACTGAATCAAGGCATTTTTTAAATTAAGCCAGCAAAAGTAAAAGCTTTCTGAACCAGTTTTGTCTACAAGACCACATCAATCAGACTCTACTCTTACAGTGAGCAGGGGGTGGCCCAGGGAGGACCATGAGTCAGTCACCACAGTAGCAGTGACCATCCAGCTCCAACTGGGAGGGTTTCAGAATCTCTCTGGCTCTAAATTTATCCAAAGGAGAAGTTTCTCCAAAACAAAAATAGCATTTCACCATTATTGTGAACTCCTCTATCTAAATAAACATGGTTCATTCTTTGACACATCTGGCCCACATGAGTTCCAACCAGTAAACTGTTCAAAGTGATCACATTTAACATGAGTATGAATACAAGGTACCTTTTCGTTGCTTTCGGATATATATATATATGGATTCATCCTAGCAACACTGTAAGATAAATAGTATGACTATACTCCTCCAAAGAGTTGAGAAAACTCAGGAAGGCAATGACCTATCCTGCCTGTAGACACTCAGCAATCAAAGTGGAAGATTTGGGATCTGAATTCAGAAATCTGGTTCCATCAGTCCTGCTTTTAATCCCAATGCTATGATGTACAGATTTTATTTGTTCACTCCAAAATTGACTCAGATAAACACAGTCAAGTAATCTAGAGAGTAATGGTAAGAATAACTATGTGTCTGGGACCACATTTCTCCCCCTGTTCCTTCCACCTCAATCCCTATCCCCCTGTGTTTTAGCAATTAGGTATGTTTTCTGTTTTCTATGTGTTTTTTGACATAAAAATGTCCATGCACAGGGGTGACCCAAAACAGGCAATTTAGTGTTTATCTTGATCATGTGGACATGTTCTTGGTACGAACACCTTAGCTGGTCTGCTGGGTTCAGGGCATTTTGCTTGATGAAAGGAAAGTGAGGAGATTCACATTTACTAAGTACTCACCACATGCTGGTTAACATGCTCAGAATATTCGCCTTCGTTCCTCTGTTTAGCACTGAAAACCAACCCACCAAAGGTAATTAAGGGAATCTGATTTTCAGAGACCAAGAAACCAGACTCAGAAAGGTTGATATTTACATCAAGGTGAAGGAGACTCACCTACAAAGGATGGCATGTGTACTCAGAACAACCTCTGGCCTAAAGCTGAGGCTGTTTCCGCAGCAGCACGTTGGTAGTAGGTACCCTTATCCTTTAAAAACCACAAAACCATTCTTAGACTTTTTTTTTCCCTCTGAGCATAGTCTTTCCAGATTTACTGGTTGTTAAATGCTACTGACTCTAGCGAATTCCCAAATTAACTAGACTCCTTTTGGAGCCTGTAAAATGTGCTACACACTCAACTTCCGAATTTAGCATGCAAGATGATGACCACAGCAATGAGAGAGGGGCAACTTTCTTATTGGAACAAAGCATGCTTAAAAGCCTCCTTTTAATTTCTACCTTCTTTTATGAGGACGATGTGAGCCATGACACACCTAGGATACTGCATATTAATTTCAACACTGCTAATACCCAAAATGTCCCGCCAATTTACTCTTCACTGACACTGTTAAAAGAAAATGATTTATGCAGATCAATCATCTCGCTCATCAAGTCCTACCCTGACAGCCAGCCTTCATCATTGCTATTTAAAAGGCACTGCTGACAGAAAAGACCGACTCTTTGATTAAGGGCCCTGTCTGGCTAACCTTTTATTTGAAGAATGATTGCTGCTGAGTGACAAATACTTTTCCATTCATTTCAAGGCAAAGATATTGACATTCAAATTCTTGATGGCTATACTGAGCAGATGCCACTGTTGGCAAGAGGCATGAGAGCAACAGCAGGTACACCGTGGCTCTGGGGGCAAGGGAAAAAATAAAATCGAAAGGCAAGCACGCAGGCGCTGGCTGAACAGTCTCAACAAGTGAGTGCGGCGGGTCTCGCAGTCAGATGCGCTTTCACACAGTAATGGAGAGACATCTGTTTGCAGTTTCCCCAGCCCGCTTCTTAAAAACGTCCTTGGTTCACCTTGACCCTACTTGGAACTGTCCGTTCCCCCAATAAGGAGCTTGGGAGTGTGCAGTCCCCAATCCTAGGGACAACCTCTCCTGAATCACACGATCCCAGCAGCCCCTCGGGCTGAAAAAACTGACCTCCTTCTGCCTCGTGGAAACCTATGGGACTAAATAAAAAGTAGAAGACACTCCTGAAAAAAATCAGACATTAACAATAAACAGGAATAGTTTATTCCACCTGCTAATTAGAAAGAATGATGGTTAAAAAAAAAAGAGGAAGAGATTGGCAGAAACAAACTGAGATTTTTTTTTTAAATAAAAAAGGCAATTTTTAAATGCATTTCAGATGGATGAAGATCTTAGCATCTTATATATACATATATATGTATATATATTGCTATGTATGTGTACACAGAATATATACACATATGTAAAGATCTGCACAGCAGGATTACTTTGTTTTTATTTCTTAAAATGCAAAATATTACCTTAAAGGGAGTGGGAAAATTATGGATTAAGGAAGGTTATTTGTGACAAGAAGAGCTATCACAAAGCCTCAAGATTAATCATTTCCAAGAACAAAATGAAAATACCTCAGCAGGTCATCAGTGATTCCTTTCAAATCTTGCAGAGCTGCACTGTGCAGGTCTCAGGAGCTTCATGAGGGAGAGGGTATCGAAAAAATAAAACCGTGGTTCTAATCCTCTGACAAATTCCTCACAGTGGGAGAGGCAGGGACAGCCAAGATGGAGCCAGAACCTTTTCTTGGGTCACCCTAAAGCTGCAGTGGTGACCCAGGAAACAGAGTAAAGGAAAGAGAGGGGAACTCAGGAAAAGAGAAAGTCTGCTTCAGAGCATAGTCTCTACTACTTATTAACTAAAGGCTTTGGCACAAACAACCTCCCCAACCCTCTACTACCTCCTGTCCCATCTACAAAATGGGGGCAGGGTGTCTACTTTGCAGAGTCATCTGTGGATATCTAAAAATTAAAAAATTGAAATAAAGCAACTTTCTCAGACCTGCACCCTGTCTCCTGCTTTCCTCGCCTCCTCTCATCTTTGCCCACGGCACACCCTTTTTCTGGTGCCCCTCATGGACAATCTTCAGCCCTACTTCCTTCAATGTGTGACAATCAGAACAAATAAAATAATGTTAACATTAAAGTACTTCCTAAATTTAAATCAATACAGAAAGGTTTCCTATGGTTACTGTTACTCTTCTCAAAGGGGGATGCTCCAACCCATTTTGATGTTTTTTTTCTTATTTGTTTCTACCACTTACATTTCTCATGATGACTGATAAATCAATAACCAATTAATCAATAGTCACAAAATAAGCTCCATTTCTTAGAACTGTTAGTAGTTGCTTTGGCAATTGACATTTCTTCCACAACAAAAAATTAGAAGTTATTATGAACTAGGCACCGGGACAAGGAGATGAATGAGAAAGGCCACAGTCAAGCAGAGTGAAGAGATAAACACAGAAACGATGACGACGTCATCACACTGTGTAAGTTAAGTGCAAAGAGTAATGATGACTCCACCAGGGAAAGTCGTGACTACCTGGGGGAGGCAGGCAGTGTTTTACTGAAGTGGTATTAGAGCAAGTCCTCCCCAGGTGGAAAGGAAGAGGGGGCACTTGGGGAAAGAACACGAGACACAAAAACTTGAGGCCTGAGAGACTACTGTGTTCTGGTGGGAACAAGAAGAAGTTCAGGTCAGAGGTGGACTAAAGTCATACTCCACCATGAGGCTGCTGTCATAAGGCAATGGTTTAGAGATGTCACATGAAAGTCTGGACATGACAAACACCCCTGAATGCCTACTCTTCTTGTTAGAAATTGGAGATATGGAGGGAAAAAAGACTGAACCCCAACACTTTGGAAGAAGACTGAGAGATGCCAACTCCCTCTAAGCAGTGTCCGGGAAGTACCAGCAGGGACATAGAGCCCCACTGGTACCTTTTCCTGTGGTCCTTGTTGGGCCCTGGAACCTGCCCTCCACTTGCCATGTTAGAGATGGCTCCTGCTTCTCTGCTGCCCTTCCTGGGGCTGGAGCTACTACCTTGGCCCACTTGAGCTTCCAGAGCTACGGTCTCCAGCTCTCTGCCTCCCCTCACCGACTTACTTACTTTGTTCCTGAACCAAGGGACACTCATCACAAGACTGCCTGGTGACTCCTAGAAGCATCTCAAAAGGGGAGTAGCTCTCCATTCGAAGACTCACCCCTTGATCTCTGGATTGTACCCACAGTAAGGCATGGCCAAGCCAATGCTATATGTTCACCAAACCCCATTTCATTGTCCTTAGTTGGGTGCTGGTCAACACAGGAAAGAAAAGAATGGAAGACACTCTTCGGCCTGGCCCTTAAAAGCATCACAGTCCAGATTTACAAACTGGGTAGTTTAAAATACCAAGAACTTACTCTTTCCCATTTATGAACACCAGAAATCCAGTCATGGGGCCACATTCCTTCCAAGGGCTCTGGAAGAGAACCCTCTTAGGCCTCTTCCAGCTCCCAGCACACTTGGCTGGTCACAGTATCACTCCTATATTTACCTCTCTCTGCACGGCCTTGTGTGTCTCTATGTCCAAACCTCCCTTCCCTTTCTCTTAAAAAGACATCAGTTATTGAATCTAGCATCCATTTAAATCCCGTATGATTTCATCTCAAGAGCCTTAAGTAATTTTATCTGCAAAGACTTTTTCCAAATAAGAACACATTCTTAAGTTCTAGGTGGATGTGACCACAGGGGTGGAGGGATTAAACATACTATACATCTCACATGCAACCTTGGAGGGCTTATGATCCAGGCGCAGCAGCAAGATGTCAGGGTCCTTGTCCAGCCACATGTCTGAGTGACCATATAAAGTCCAGTTCCCCCAAGAATGACCTGCACTGAGCATGGAAGGTGAGCAGGAAATGAAGCCTGTGGTGTTAAACCACTGAGATTGCAGGTTAATGTGTTAAAACAGCAGAGGTATGCCTAGCTTGGTGACCAAATCAAGCATCATGCCCAGCTCTGCCGTTCAGACTCTGTTTATGGGCCCAGGGCTAACATGCAGTGTTTTCCCTTGGCTTCAGTTTCTGCTCAAAAGCCCTTTTAGGTTGCTCTTGCTGAATGTCCTAGGAATTTCTCCCAGAGCTTTGCTTGGCTTGGATATGACTGTTTGGGAGGTTTCTTGTTTTCCCTGGGTAGCGTAATTAGGCTTTTGCTGATAACATCACTGTTTTCTCTGCTGGTCCCAAAGGAAAATGTGGTGGCCCATGGCAGTTACCTTTTGCTTTTATTGGGGTGAAAGAGAAGAGGAAAAGGACTAAATGTGAATGTTTTCCAACTAAGTTCATCCAAAAATGAACCAAGAAAAACAGTAGCTATGGCCCTTTTCTTATAGAAGTAAAAAGAACACAAGGTTTTAGAGTCATGTTGACTTGGGTTGAAATTTCTCAACTTTGAAAACTTCATAGCTATGTTACTTTGAAATGTTACATACTATCACAAGCCTCAGTTCCCTTTCAAAAATGAGTTAATGCCACATTTCCACAGCAACTGAGAGGAACAGAGGATATTAGATGCCTGTTTGGCTAAGTTCCCTGATTTCTCAGACAAATATGGATTTCCTTTCTCCCTATGATCAGGCCAATGTACTCTCACTTAGATGATCTTCTCTTCTGGGGGCAAGGAGAGAGCTAAGTTGGTCTGAAACCATGATCTTTTGCAGTGCTCTCACATCCACTCAGGCAGAAAGCATTCTCTGGCTTTTCTCTAGTTCAGCCTCTTAGATACAACTAATCTATTCCTTGGAAATAGCTGTAACATAGAGGACAGACTGACCAATCTCTTTAACTAGTTGAGTTTGCTCTTAAATATTTTAAGACAGTTCCTTTTGCCTATCACTACAGTTTGAATGAAAACTTCTGCCTGTTAGGACTGTGTCTTATCCTGTAAACCCTACAGCGGTCAACATGACCGGGGGCATCTCCTCCAAGCTCACTGACCCATGACAGAGAAATAGGGGATGGAAAGTCCCTATGACTAAGACAGGCTTGGCTTCTAATAACGTGGATGTTCCCAAATTAATGGGGAAGAATCAATTAACTGGTATACTCAGAGTAGAGGTGAGGCAGTAGAAGTTGAAACACTTAAGGAACGCACTACGAAGAGGTGAGATTCATCTCCACTCTAGGGTTTTGCTGGGTCTCTCCAGAAATAGATCAACTAATGATCTATTTGTTACACCTCCCCAGCTGAATCAGCAAAACTTGCTCTTACAATTTCATGAACATGTAAATGATGTTATACACTGTATAGCAGATAGTAGATACTGTATGCTTGTCATATATAAATATGCAATGGGAACTTACACTGCATATACACATGCAATAGGTTCATGCTAGGCATTGTTCTACCTATCTATTAGCTCATTCAGACTTCACAACTCTACAATATAGGAGCTATTGTTATTTCCATCTTAAATGAGGAAACTGAAATCCAGAAAGGTTAACTGGCTTCAGATCACAGAGGCAGTGAGTAACAAGGCCAGCATTCACATCCTGCCAGCCAGCCTCCCAAGCTCCCGTCCATAGCTACTAGGTCACATTTCCTTTCAAGTGGGAGCAAGGAGAGGTGGTAAAAGAGTGAACCTCTTGTCAGGATAGTAGCTGACAGAGAAACCTTCCTGCCCTGAACAGACTCTGAAGAGACAGCCCTCCCAGAGAAGCAGCTTGTGGGGAGTCCAGGAGACCCACCCCCGGCTGCAATCACATGGATCCATATGTGTAAAGAGCTGCTGAGGCTACATCTTAGCAATCACAGGAGTGAAGACCGAAGCCACCCGTCAGTGGCCAGCTTTGACCTGAAATGGAGTTCCCCCATGTCTAACATCCTGAATAGCAGCAGCATGTAAAGGCCAGAACACACAGCTCCGGCATGTGTGAGACAAAGGAAATGGAAGGGGTTGGGGAAAGGCTCCAGGAAGCCTCACTGGGTCTGACTGGAGCTTCACATCTTTAATGTACAGACTGCCAGGGACCAAAGACAGCCAGCTCTCCCATCCTGCCCCTGTTCACCGTTACTGAATACATCACCTCAGCCCCCTCCAGCTTTGGCCCCGCTCCACCATCAACAGAGTAAACCAGGGCTCCCCACTTGAGGCTGTCATCAAAAGCAGAGGGCACCAGTGTGCTCTCCCAGGCTCTGTAGCCCTCGTGGGCAGTGTCCCCTCCTCCCCTTCTCCTCCCTCCCTAGGCGTTTCGGAATGAGCAATATTTGACTGTTGATTCTTTCATCTCTGCAGCTTTGAAAACCTCAAACGTCATATCGGATCTACAACAAAGAGCAAGGACTTCAGGGGTTGACAGCACGGCCGTAATTAAAGACAACCATCAGTGAGCTGCCATGTTAAACAATGCCACGTTATAGCTGCTCCAAAACCAACTGTTTACCTTTCAGACATTTCTATGGAAAGGTTTAAACAGGTGCGGTTTAAATTGTTTTCATAAAAGATATGCAAACAAGAGATAGGAACTTTTCTACTCCCTGAGACAGGATGTAATGTTCAGGGTGCTATGCCCTTGCTAATAGTATTTGAGTGATTTACTCAAGTAGTAGCCAATAAGAATATAAACACTTAAATATGATTGGAAATATAAGAACATAACCAAAGACAGAATGGAAACCATCCCCAAATCTCTACCTTATGTTCCTTCTGGTCGATGGATCCCAGTTTTCCCTTTGTAAACTAAGAAGACTGCATTTTAAATTTGTCAATACATAGAACCCTTTTTCCAAATCAAATTCAACCGAACAGGAAAACAATGGTTTTGAGGATGGATCAAGGGCCCTCTTGCCTCACTCTGCTCCTAAAAGACTCTAGAACTCTGAGATCCACTGGGCTGTAGCGGCTCTTGTGGGTTCTAGGACCAAACTTCTGAGAAGAAAAAGCAGCAGCTATAAAATGCCTATTCCCTCTTCAGCTCACCGTGTTCTTCCTACTCTTTAGCATCTCAACTACCAAATAGCTGTGGTCCTGAGTCCATGCATAACAAAGCCACTTTTGAAAAGCCACTTTCTGCAGCTTCATGTGTTTGGGGCAGGGTTAACTACATACACAGCAAAAGCAAAGGCAGATGCTAAAAGTGAGTCATAACTGTTTTCTGATTTACACACTGAACTCCTCAGCTGGACATCCACAGCTGGCAAGGTGTCCTGTGCCCAGGAAAAGGAATGTGCTCTCCACACTTGTCTTCCTTCTTGGAACCCTAGGCCAGCATTCCTGAGGTCTGCGCTTG
The DNA here is from genome assembly GCF_012274545.1 of Fukomys damarensis. Lineage (NCBI taxonomy): Eukaryota > Metazoa > Chordata > Mammalia > Rodentia > Bathyergidae > Fukomys > Fukomys damarensis. The sequence continues at coordinate 15,796,647 of NW_022900932.1, forward strand.
TCCTCTTTCCAGGTCTGCCTGTGTGCTGAAGGCTTCTGGAGGTCTCTGGAGGCCCTGGCAAGTAAGTCCACTCAGAGATAGCCAGGAATATTGCCGCCATGGATGACACCATAAGACTCGACATGGAAACAAGAGGACTGTTATTATCTCACACACCATGGAGGACCATTGGGCCAGGACCGTACCGGCTGCATTGAAGCCCATATGGGACATGGTGACTCATTGTGGTGACCACTGGTGCAATTTCCTACCTCAGGGCACAACAATGGTAGAGGAGCTATCACTCATTTCTTTGCAGACCAAAGACCTTAAAATTATATAAGAGGAAGTTTTTCAGTGTTTCTTTAGAACAGAACAAAAGAATTGCAAAAGCTGAATCTGACCTTTTTCTATAAAAATAATACAAAGAACCCTTCACTGGACACACCTAATTCCCTGGATGGGCCTCAGGACATCTCCAAATAAAAGATTAAGCCACAAAGAGCCTCGTTTGAAGGACGTGAAAGCTGTTGACCAGTTATTTCCTGGGAACCAGGATATGGCATGGAGAGGTAGATAAAGCAAAATTCTTTGGGCTCTGGCTGGGCTTTGGGATCCTCCCTACCCTTCCCTCTGCTGACCTCCTTCTTAAAGAGTCTCTTTTCCTTACAGCCTGGATAGCTCCATTTGGAAAACAATTGACCCTTTATGGAGAGTTTTCATCCCAGCTTAGATTTCAAAAGTCAAAGAGCCAGTGTGTCAGGCTAGAGAAAGCTGCTTCCCTCAAGAATTTGGGAAGACTGCCTCAGGTGGTTTGTGTTTAGAGGTAACATCTTCTCCTTTAAGTTGTCACGTTGTCTTGCTGTTTTCAGAA
>NW_022900932.1:15797604-15835214 GCF_012274545.1 Fukomys damarensis
AAAAAAAAAAAAAAAAAAAAAAAAAAAAAAAAAAAAAAAAGTGGCTAAGATAGACTACTGATGACTGGTTTATTTTTTGAGTTGGGAAGCCACACTATTTTCCAAGCATGGTTACGCTATGGCAATACACTCTCTCATAAATTTATTCTATCCTTCTGCTTGTCTATAAAACAGTCTGCTCTTCATCTCCCCAAACTTGGCCTGCAAACAGAACTTTTAACTTAAAATATCTAACAGTATGTCATATCCACCAGATACATGACAGCTATTCCTAAGATACATAATATTATTAATTGTTTTTGAATGTAATTGAACTGTTATGAATCCAAAAAGTATAAAAATGACATTTAGCCATCAACAGTTCTTGAAACACTATATACACAAAAGAAGAAATACTAACAAGTCCAACAGTACTCATAATTTCAAAATTATACCCTTTGAAGCCAAAATGACATTAAGAGAAACAGAAAGGATGTAAGAACTTAAAAATAAAATTGTAATGCTTGAAAATATTAAACTTGCCTTCTGATAAAAATGAAGTGTGAGCTAAATTTTTTTTTTTAATGTTTGCAGAGCTGTCAAACAATGCACTATCTTCTTAACTGTTTCAAGCGACAGAACTGGAGCATGTGGAGAGAACCTGGGAGGCACCATAAGGCTGAGGATGAGCAAGACTGACACTAAGTTACGCCAATTCCCTCAGAGTTAACTGAGCACCTGCTGCATGCTCTTACTACATTATGCACTATAAAGGAGTTTTTTTTTAAAAAAGATACAGATTATGCCTCAAAGGAGCTTACACACTCTCTGAGGAGGTAGGAGAGGGACTCAAAGTCCTAAAATAATGAAGCTAAACTATCTTTGATTGAGTGCCCAAGTAAAAATTCTGGTAGGCAGTGTGGGAGACTGGAGCAGTAAGAATTTAATGTAACTGAAGATACTCCATGGGAAAGCTCAAAGTTCAGCTGGATCTTAAAGACTCATTTAGAAAGACACAAAGAGGGCCAGAGAGTACCTACAGTAGGAAGGCAACTCATACAGTGGCTTATGGGCAGATGCAATCAGAGTTTGCTGGGGGAAGGGTAAGCAGAAATAAATGGTCCAGTCCAAGGCCTGATCTCAAGTTATTTTCAATTTAAGGATGTGGAAAATACACATCAGACTCTTCTTTCCCCGCTGTTTCTCTGGGCCAGTTTCATCAGAATACATAAGACTGAATTCTGAGGCTCCTAGCACCTCCCTCTTACCAGGCTTGCTCCACTGGATCCACACAGGACCCCTCTAGGTTTATCGTAAAGAGTTAGAAAAAGAGCTGAGCTGGTTTTCAGAACCTATCAAAGAGGTCAAAACTGATCTGGTCACTCCCTTCATCTACTTGAGACACTACGCCCTCCTTAGGATCTTAGGATCCTTTGGACCCGCATTTTTCTGAGATCAGTATTCTCAACCAGGAGCAGCTTGTATCCCTAGGGGACATCTGGGGACATCCGGAGTCATTTCTGGTTATTGCAAAGGGTTTTGTTACTGGCTTCAAGAGGACAGAAGCCACAGATGTCATAGACCCCTCCCCAACAAAGAAGTTTCTGGCCCAAAAATCAATAGTGACGAGGCTGAAATGAGATGAACATAAACATTCTTGGTAATTTTCCGAACAGATTTAACAAGAATTTTCTCTTTTTTTTTCCATAACCTTTCAGTTTACTTGCAGGTCTGTCCCAAATTCAAAGCTGTTTCCCAGTGCGAAACTACCTACTCCATGAACCCTGATTAATTTCCTTACCCCATACAAAAAGGCCTTTTTAAAGATCGACATGGGAGGAGCACGGCAAGCACTGTAATTACGAGATGTTTCCTCCACTCCTGCAATGAGACACTCACACTTCAACCCAAAAGCCAGCACATTCTTTATCTTTCAGGCCCATCCAAAGCTAGACACACTTGAAGTACTTATATTTCAACAGAGAAGAATCTTACAGTCCAAACATTGGCCTTTGAGTACGTTCCGTTTGGGACTGGCTCAGGCAAACAGCAGCCATCCTAACTCTGAAATATTCACAGCTTTAATATAAAAATGACTCCCAAATACCCGCTCCAAGCAGCATCTGTCCCTCGTGCTTACATGAAGGGTGTAATTCTATGTATGACCACAGGTGATATAAGCCTGCAGTGCAAATTAACCGCAAAACGAAACTGAAACTTCTTAATGTGGGGCTGTGTGAACTCGGCTAAAATGACGGAGAGAAATATTCACCCTGTACCCACAGCTGCAACATGCACCCTAAGACCCATAGGAAAAACCAAAACTCAAGAGAATAACAGAATTTTATGATATTCAGATTTTTTTTATCATATTCATAAGTTATTATACTCAGAATTTTAATATTCAAGGATTAAGAAAGGCTCTTATAAAAGTGATAAGGTCCTAATTTCACAAAAAATAAACAACTTTTATGATTTAAAATAAAAGCAAGTATGAAGTAAAAGATATATGGTGCCAGCATATAATTTTGTAAGAAAATTAATGGGGAAAATTGTCAATAGTTGAATGTTTTTGTTCTAATAATTAGAACATAATTCAAGTGCACCTTAAAATGCTGATACTCTCTCTACATATGTTTATAATGTTTTGGAGTTTCAGCTTTCTAGATTAAACTCCAAACTTTTTCTTCCCCAGCTATTCCTACATGTTGCTTTCCGTTTAGCTGACTCATTACACCCAAACCCTTTATGTGCCTCCAATCCCAACCACCGGAGGCCAAAGCAGATCCCCTTCCCACTCTCACCACGTTCCCGCTTGCTCACCTGGCGACGTAAGCCCTGTACCATCTCCCTTCATAAAAATCCCCCATCTCAATCTGACAACCACAACTGACTCCAACAAGTGGGGCTTAGAACGTACAAAGCAAGTTGAAAAGCACAAACCACAGGCTGTCTAACATCTAAGCCCAAACCCCATGACTCTTACAACCCTTGCAAGACCCTCCAGGCCCTGGCTACCCCAACTCTTGCCATCTCTGCAACCTCCTCTTCTATCTTTTTAAATCTCATCTGTCTTCAGTGGGCCACATCGATGTCCTCTCTGGTCCAGAACTTGCCGGGCCTTTTCACAGGGCGTCCACTCTGTCTGCAATGCACCTCCTCAATGCACTCGCTAATGCACAAGTCGCAGCAGAAACGTCCCTGCTTGCGATGACCTTTCTCATCAGCCTATTTTAAGTACCTTCAATACCTCTACGTGGATTTAAAGGTGTCAAGAAACTGTTAAATAAATAAGTGAACGAACTGCGTGGCTGGATGGAGAAGGCATGCACAGATAGACAGATGGGTGGATGGATGGACAGGTGGACAGACAGAGGGCTGGAGAGAGCTAATTCCCATAGGAGAGGCAGCCAATATCCGCTGTCAATATCCATTATCCTCTATGGCCATTTTCCAAGCAATTGTTTCTCTTCCTTGGATCATTTGAGACTGAATCAGTGAATCCAAAGCTGAGCAGGGAAGAACCTGATTGAGGTCACCGCACCAACCCCCTGGGATGGTTCCCTATCATCCATTTTCTCGTGCTTTGTGTCAAGTCTTATTTCCAGCCCCTCCAGAGGCAAGGCATCTCTTACCTCCCTACGGACGTGTCTACACACTCTCCCCATTGTGAAATTTGTCCTGATTTTCCCAGCCTAAGTTCCTCTCTGCTTAACTTCACCCCATTACTCACAGCTGTCTCCCTGTGGACTACAGCAAACGGCAACTCTGTGGAATTCACGTCCTCATCCCGGCTTCCCACAACTTCCCAGTCCAGCTCCCCACTCCTCGGGGAAGTCTCACGGCTGTGTAAACAAGTTCTGAATCAGAACTTGGTCACTACCAGCCTCAACACACCATCCTGCCTCTCCCATCCAGCCTTCCCTTCCCCTTCCACTTCTCCAGCCTCCACCAAGTCAACTGGGTTTCATCTTCCTCTTACACAATTCTTTCAAACTGTAGCCCTTCGCTTGGCTATACACAGAATCTCTAGAAAGTGAACAAGAAACTGGTAACAGTAAGAAAGGGTGACGGGAACAAAAACAGACTCTGTGCTGATACCTTTCTGCACTCTGCACTTTTTCACTATATGGATTTACAACATTTTAAAATAGCGATAAAATACCCATGACATAAAATTTACCTTCATGACCATTTTTAAGCATATAGTTCAGTGCTATTAAGCATATTTACATTGTTATATAGCCATCATTACCATAGGTAAACTTTTTCAGCTGAAAAAAAAGCATAGTTATTAAATGGTGACATAAGATAAAAGAAACAGGATACAAGCTGGGCGCGGAGGCGCATGCCTGTAATCCCAGCACTCAGGAGGCTGAGGCAGGAGGATCACTGTGAGTTCGAGACCAGCCTGGGCTACCTAGTGAGATCCAGGTCAGTCTCAACTACATAATGAGATCCTGTTAAAAAAAAAAAAAAAGAAAAGAAAAAAGAAACAGGGTACTGTGCCTGAGCAATAGAAAAAAAAAACTTCAGTGTTGCTTAGCCATTTTTATTACATTTTTTAAAAACTTTAAATACAGAGTGACAGATACTTGAGAATTTTTTTAAGTGAGGAGAAAAAGAATGAAAAATTTAAAACTAAAGAAAAAATAAAGACTGCTTTACTTCCTCCCTTCCACCCTCTTTATAATAATGATGAACCAAAATAAGTATGTGTGTTTGCATTCAAGCATAGAGAACAGACATCTTAACAAAACAGAATTATGGCAATAACCGCAGTTGTGAAAAGAATTATTAACTTTATTACTCCAAGAATAGTTTGAATAGGAGTCTTCCAGCTGTTTAATCTGATCATCAGAGCACTGTCAATTTTCTTGGCCACATAGTATTTTTGTGTGGTGCAGAATGTGTAGCAATTAAGGGATTTTCTCACTGAATAATTCTCAGATCTGGAAGGTCTTTCTTGTAATAACAAGCCATGTGATGATATCATACACAGCTCCTCTGATATGATTTTACAAGTTGTGGAAGAGGCAGAGAGGGCCACATGCAAGGAGAGTGATTTCGTGCATTTCTGTAGCCAGCTTCAGTTACGATCGCCCATCTGACAGCCCGAACACTGAAGCAAACTCTGATTGTGATTCCGGAAATCCAAACACCCACCTCAAATCCTGCACATTTCACACGTCGTGTCCACTGTGCCCGCAACTGCTGGGTTGTTCTGGCTCCCATTATATCTGACTCCTTCTGGGAATAAGTGTTGTTGCAACAGTGATGGCTTGGTTCTGAATTGTAGGCACCGAACAATTCAAGAAAGGCTAGCTGACTGCAAGAAGAGCTGTCTAGGTTATGGCCAGTCACTCAACAATGCCCTAAGTGTTATGTACCTGTGAGTTCACGACTCACAATGATCCCACATAGTTGTTCTTCCTGTCTCCTTCACACACATGGACACACACGTGCACAATCGCGTTATACTACCTCATTACACTACAGGTGCTTTTCTATGGTAAAGAACCTGGCTATCAGAGCCACATAATCTGACAGGACATCTACTCATATGTTCCAGGTTGAACAAGGCTAATTTAACAGACCAGACGCTGGGGCTGAGTGAGCACATTCTGAGAAAAGGAACAAAGAGAAAAACACCTCTGCATCTGCCTCCAGCTGAAGACTCTGAAAATGGCATGTGAACTAAAATGAAAAATAACCACATGGTATAGAGAATAAAATGCGAGGCTAGAATCTGGGATGTTACATTCAAGTCCCAACTTTAGTGTTTACCAGCTGAGAGTCTTTCCTTAAGTAAGTTACAATCTGCTAATCAGTTGCCTTACCCATAAAAGGCGGTGATTACAATCCCATCTTACATACAAGGGTCTTATGGGAATAAAACAGATAATGCTTAGAAGGGAAATGACTAAAGATATCTGCACAATAATTTAGTCCCTTTCAGTCCTATAAAGGTCCCTCCTATGACACCCATCAATGAGGGAGCATGGGCTGCTCAATGCCAATCCAACTGCTGGAAGAGTTGAGACACCAGCACCAGAGTGACTGGGTGCTACATCAGACTCCTACTGCTGCTGTCACACATGACCAAAACCTTGGGGCTTACATCAAAATTTATTCTCCCATAGTTTTGGAAGCCCGAGGTCTGAACTCAGTATCACTGGGGCATACTGTCTTCAAGGCTGCAGGAGAAAATCTGTCACTTCTTCTAGCTCCTGGTGCCGGTTGGCACTCCGTAGCAGGTGACCACAAAATCCCAATCTCCAAAGACAGTATTTCCACATCTGCTCTACCTCACGTCACTCGCTCCTCCGTGTAGAGGCCAACTGTGTTTCCCTTCTAAGGACATGTGTGATCACAGTTAGCACCAATATGGCAGAATCTAGGGTAATCTCCCCTCTCAAAGTTCTTCATCACATGTGCAAGGACACTGCTATATAAAGCAAGATACCCAAGGGAGTAAATATGAGAAAAGGAAAAAATGGAAACAAAGTCTTTATAAATAGAGAGGTATGGAGGGGTTGAAGTAAGGGCAGGGGAATGGGGAAAAAAATAAGAACCAAGATATATCATGAAAAGGTACAAATTCCCAATGATGAATGTCATAATGTTGTATATCTAAAATGTACCGATAAACAATGAATTTTTTTAAAAAGTAAGGTGTTCAGGCTCTGCAGACTAAGACTTGACATCTCTTAGAGGCCTATCATAGGCACCAAGACAGAAGGTGCAAATATATCAGGGAAAGATCCCAATCAAATAACATTTTTAAAGTTCAAAATAGAAATCACACAAAGCTTTTGGCCTAATTTACATTGGTGGATGAATGAAGGAAGTCAGTCTTCCTGGTAGCACTAGGGCTGGCTACTTAAAAGGAAGTGAACTATGGTACACGCCTGTAATCCCAGCACTCAGGCAGGAGGATCTCTGTGAGTTCAAGACCAGCCTGGGCTACACAGTGAGTTCCAGGTCAGTCTCAACTACATAGTGAGACCCTGTCTCAAAAATCCAAAAAAACAAAAAAACAAAACAAAAAAAAGGAAGTGAACTAGCTTTGAGGGTAGAAAGAGAAGGCGGAGCCTATCCGAGTACATTAGCTGTGGAGTCATTAGAAATGCGGCATCAGAAAAGCATACACACTCCAGAGAGGCTCAGCAGGAAGAAGCAAGAAGACATCCATCCCTCTGACATCCCGTCCCTGAGATGAGAGCCACGCCTACGTGCAGGTCACAGGGCAATATGAAGCCCTGTGCACAGGTGACCTCTCACAGGCTCTTTCTCTCACTTCCGAGCATGTGCCCTATGCCAGCTACTTTCCCTGCACTGGACAGAGAGCAGCAAACTGATCAGATATCACTTCCTCTCTCAAGGCCTAAAGTCCTAATGAGAGCTAAGTCAGTTCCTGGCAGCAGCTGTTTCCCGCAAGCCTACTATGTGTCAGGTAGTTTGGCAAGCGAGACAAAACCAATTTCTGCAGGGAGCTCACTCTGCAAAAGTCGGTCAGCGATATTCCCAAGAAAGTGCCCTATGTTCTCTAAACCAAGCACCCACATCTCCAGATCATCCCATCCTGCAGAAAGTCAGCACAGAAGCCTGGAACACTCAGACAAGTCGCCCCTTTCTGGGGACATTTTCTAGAATGTGGGACAGTCCTTAGAGCCGCCATTCTGCCCTCCCTCCTCACATCACCAATTCCGCCAGCTCCCCCTGTCTATCTGATTACATACTCTGTGCTTCCCACAGGAGGGTTGCATGATTAAGTGGCATTCAATCTTCTCCGCTGGGTGATGTCAGGCTCCGCAGCGTTCCCACTCACAGTGGGCACCCCGGTGGCTGGAAGGGGAGCAGTTTTGAGAGAGTAAAGAATGGGGATGCGCGGGGAAGAAGAAAAGAGAAGAAGGCAGCTCCTTTTCATTCTGCACGTGAGCTTCCCTGGGTCCCATAAATCCCTCTGCCCTGTGTATTTCACTCAGCTGTCTAAGTGAGGTCTGCTCATGTCGCCACCGCTGTGCAGAATCAATCATGCCCTTCTGCACGGAATGTTAATTGTGCGCCTCTCCAAAAAAGATGGAGCACCCTGCACAGCCCTCAGAGAAAATTCAAAACCCGTTTTTTGGAATGTACAATACTTTTTAAATTGCCGAGGGGAGTAAATAGTCACCAACACAGAAGCGATCCTGCTGTGACCCAGGTGCCTTTTTCAAGGCTGAGAAGAGAAATAGTAAGAGACCGCCCCACACTCCCTCCAGTCATCCACAGCAGGCTGCTGAGCTGCCAGAATAAAAGAGCCCCAAACCCTTCCAGCAACTAAGTATCCTCAGGTAACTCCACACGGCGTGGCACGCCCACGCGAATCAACCTGGGCTCCAAATCCTTCGCTGTATCTGACTTGGGCCGACTCACCTCAGGTAGGAAAAGAAAAGAAAAACAACTAACAAAGAGCCTCCTCTTCCTCCCCTTGCTTGCACCCAAGGGCTGTAAGTACATGAGGCTGGCAGTCACCAAAGGGAAATTAGGAGATGAGTGACAATTGCCAAAGTCTTCACTGACTCACCACTGTGTACCTGGGACCCAAGAGTCACGTCTGCTTTAGGTCATTGAGTATATTTTATTGTACAGAGGCCGCAGTATTAAACTACAGATTATGTGCTTACAGAGGGCATAGATGCCTTGAACACACACAGAGACAGGCAAGCACGTATACACTTACACACCTCTCTGCAGGGAGGGCAAAGAGCTGACTCCACAGCCACCACTTTTAAGGACCCTATTGTTTCCTAAAGGACCGGATGGACACAGTGACAACCAGATTGCCTTCCACCACCAATTTTGGGAACATGTGAAAAATATGGTTTGCTGCTTGCTGGTATGTGGTCCGAGATGACTCATAAATCTTCCTTTATCTCCTTCATGGTGTTAGCAGAAAAGGATGAGTTGCTTTTTTCCATCTCATTCTCCCGTCTATCTGTCTGTTAGCCATGCCCTTGAGCAAAGATTACTGATGCCCTGCCTTTGATATATGACACATCACCCACAGCAGCTTTTCATCAAGTGAATTAACCTGGAAAAATGCAAACCCACCTGCCAGTTGCCTACAAACTTTGCACAGTCCCTTTGTGTACTTCCTCTGTGATGCACATCAAACAAGAGGGTGGCAAGGGCAAACTAAAGAAATATGGAAAATTAAGAGAATCTAAACTGGGGACTCTGAGAAATAACTCACTTGCTGGGAATAAGCTGCTTTTGCATAAAGACCTTCGGAGGGAGCTGAAATGAAAAACCCCAGCTCAGCTACAGTTTAGAGTGCTTTGCACCTGAGCTGGAAAATGCCATTTTCCCCCAGTCATTTACTCTATGTGGCTGGAATAATGACAAGAGGCTTGGCAGCCGCTGATGACATGGTTACAGAAACTATTTGGTGACTTCCAATCAATAATCCAGACGGGCTAGGGAGGAGCCTGAAGCAGAAAGGAGAGGGCAAACAGGAAAGGGGGAGAGGGAGGGAGAGAGAGAGAGAGGGAGGGAGGGAGAGAGGGAGAGAGAGAGAGACACTAAGAAAGAGAGGAGAGAGAACTGAAGAAATGAAGGAAAAGCAAGACACAGACCTGAACTGCTGGCCAAAGACTCTTTGGCCAGCACACCACCCACCCGCCCCCAAACTGGGTTTCCATGTCACCAAAAACCCTGACAAGCAGCTCCTAAAAACTCCAAATCAAGGAAGAGTAAACAAAGGCTGCACGCTAATACCCTGAAGGAGGGAACTCAGTGTAAGCTGGCACCTTGTAAGTTGGAAAGCATCAATTCCCTATGTGTTTCAGCCAGAGAGCCTGACCCAGCCAAGGTTATTCAGCTAAGCAAGACTGGGACAGGTAGGAAGTTTCCCAGTGCGGGACACTGTCCTCCCAACCAGACTCAGCAATGCCTCCTGCCTCCCCCAAAACAAAACAAAATAAAAAAATCTCTCTCTATATATATTTTTTTTTAACTGATCTGAAACACAAAGAACACATTGCATGCGGAAAATAAGAAAGATTTCAAAGCTAAACTCTGTATGCCTTGTTTACCCACATAGTAAACTGTTTTCCTCGATACCATCCTTGATTCTGATAATAAAGCAGTTATTCTTTTCAAGGTGATGTGTCTACCAAGTGTGACTCCTTGAAGGCTTGTGATGAGAGAGATCTTCCTGTAATTTAGTCTTTAAAAAAATGAAACTCCAAAGGACACAAACTATTCCTGATAATTTCTTGTCCATACTCTAATTTTAAAGAAATATTGCAAAGGCTGGGTATTTTATACTTAAGGACTTATTAAAAATCTTCCTTAGGGAAGCCGTGGACTTAGTATACATGCATTCCTATCCTCTACTTTCACATTGATATTTCTGGCCAATGGGAACAGATTGTCTGAAATGGCTCTGAAATTTTTCATTGTCAAGGAAAGATTAGATTTTATTGTTCACTATCCTTCCTAAAGAAACAAAGGGCATTGCTGGATTTTAGAGCAACTTTTCCAGAAATAAAACTTGAAATGAAAGTGTGCTCTTGTAGGCATTGGTTAGTCTGAAAATTAAGTTATTCAAGATATCCTATTCCTGGACATTCTGGTTAAATTTCAAAGTAGAAATGTGAAAGCGATCATGTGTGTAAACATGTTGACTGATTAAAATAAAATTGGGGTCAGCTCCTCCAGGGTGCTGCTTTCTGAAGCTTCCCTTCATTTTGGTCAGTGTAACACAGATGCCTGCAAAAAGGTAGAGAATGTGAGAGAGTGAGTGGTCAGATCACATGGGAGTTTCCAAGAAACCAGATTAAGTTGATAGGTAAAAATTGGTAAAAGAATAATAACTAATATTTCTTGTGGACCTAAAATGAGATCCAGGGATTCTAAAACATTAATCTCAGCGTACTATTTAAGGTCCTCAACTACCTTGTTAGGCGCCCTTCTTGATCTCACTTTATAGATAGGGAAACGGAGGCCCAGAGAGGCCACCTGCCTCTTCCCAGGGTACACAGAGAAGTGGTGGGGCCGAGATTTAAACCCAGCGATCTGTGCAAAGCCCACAGCAGTTACAAGGCAATGTGGATGAGCTTTCTCGTGTCAAGATTTTATGGAAATCCTCATTTCCAGGAAAAGTAAAACATGACTTTGAAACCCAGCCTAGGGTGAGAAAGGAACACCTAACTACGTCTCCTAGTTTGGCTGTCCTGCTCATCTGCCTCTCTGTTTGGGAGGTAAAACCTTGAGATCCTTTAAGAAGTTACCCAAACTTCCAGGAATGAATTTATATCTTTTCCTGAAGCTATACCCTCCTAATATACTTCCTAATATACCTGCTCAGTTATCCCACCATTTTTTATTGTGGTAAAACATAAATACCATAAAATGCACTATATTTAGTCACTTTTAAGCATACAATTCAGTAGCATACAGTAGTATACTGGATGGGCTTGTGCAGTCATCACCATTATCCATTTCCAGAATTTTCCCTCATCACAATCAGGAACTCTATATTCACAAACAATAACTCCCCCCTCATGCATCCCCTGCCCCTGGTAACTACTACTGCTTTCTGTCTCCATGGATTTGCCTGTTCTGGATAACCCATATGAGCAGAGTCATACAGTAGTTGCAGTTTTGCTACCGGTTTATTCCATTTAGCATAATGTACTCAAAGGTCACGCTGTTACATGCATCGGAGTTTCAGTCCTTGTTAAGGCTGGATAATATTACAATATACGCATACATCACACCTTGTTTATCCACTCCTCTCTTGATGGACATGGGTGACTTGGCCATTGTGAGTAAGGCCATTAGAAACAGGTATACAAGTATTGGTTCAAGATCTGCTTTTGATGCCTCGAGAGTCATACCTAGGAGTGAAGTTGCTGTGTCATATGGTAATTCCATGTTCCATTTCTTGAAGAACCTTCTTTCCATTTTTCTTTCATTGAGTTTATTTGTACTTTTTAAGTATACAGTACAGTTACATTCATCTTTGGGATCTTGTACCTGTATGTGACAGATCTTAGTTCTCATTTTTTTCCCCATACCCCTGCCCTCCCTTCACCCCTCCACCCTCCCCTATTTACAAGGCTTTGTTTCCATTTTTTCCTTTTCTCATATTTTTTTCTCTTCTTTCCATTTTAAAAAAAACATTTGAACATATCTAAATTGATAGTGAATTCCATATAGACAAGAACTTTATCTTGGACTCCAGGGCCTAGAACCCTAAGAGCTCTTATTGAATTGTCAGTAAATAGTTTTCTAAGTGTATGAGTAGATCAGATTCTCCTTCTCTGCAGTGGGGACAGGACAGCACATCCTTGTAGACTCCCTTCTCATCACAAGCCTGTGTTTTAACTCAGGGCACACACACAAACACACAAGCACACACACACACACACACACACAAGCACATGGGTATGCCTCCATGCCAAAGAACATCAAAAGAGTCCAGAGGCAAACATCAAAAGGTTGAAAAGAAATCAGTAAAGGATTAGATATAACACTGATAGATCTAAGGTCTTTGTCTCCCACCCTCAGCCTTCTGTATTCACCCCATCTGCACCAAGGAGTGAGAAAATCAGAAAGGACTCCTTTAAACTCTGCCCTTTCTGAGTTTTCTATTATGAAATATGGGCACAGGGGTCAGAGGGGGCGGGTTGTTGATGGACGGCCTTGCTTCTGCCACTATTCGAATATCAATACCTCTTTTAGTTCATTAATTCATCAAGAGAGTATTTTTCAACACATTAAATTCAATTTCAAATAAGAATGAGCTGACACAGTCAAATGCACATGACCAAAATCCATAGTGGGCTTCCCCCGCTGCCCTTTCCAGCCACTCTCAATCCCATCTTGGGGGGCCAGGCATCCATTACCTGGCTAACTGGCAGGCCTGACTTAGGAAGGGGAAAACTCCAGCTTGTCGTCTGGGCTTCTCATTACTTGAGTGCATTTTGACTTGAACTATATTAATGGGGTTCCAAATTTTAACTACTGATGGCTTTCAATAGGAATTTACATCTCCAGCCTCCTGGGGCCACACAAATCATTTAATTCTCACCTGTGGTGAGGACATCCACAAGGGGGAATTAGTCTCCCAGACAGAGCGTAGTGATCACACGCACTGCACCTCCCAGTGAGCAAACACACCTAATTGTGCCTTCCCTCTTTTCTCTACATTACATTTTCAACTCTTTACTATGTCTTTTAATGAAAGCAGTGACTGAAAAAATATAAACAGGGATACATAATTCCCAATGAATTGGTCTAAGTATAACTTGTAAAAACTGGATTAATGGTACAAAGCATGTACTTTATAAAAATAGCCTGTAGAAAAAAGCATTAAGCAATTACAACTCCAGCTCTGAAGCCTCCGATATTATAGGGTAATATTTCCTTAATGTTAGACTTCATTAACCCTAAGATAATCTCTCATAAATTTTGCTGATTTTTAAGGAGAAAAAAATAAATTATGTTTATTAAACTACTGAATATGTTTATGAAAACAAGACATAATCTAATGCCATAAACTTCTTGTCTTTATCTGAATGATCAAGGAGCTCATAAATAAAATATCACATAACAAAGTGAGTGTTAAAATTCATTACAGTAATAGCTATGTTCATGATCTATTTCATTAACACTCCTCCTTTCCTTGGATAAATGGGCTTCTTAGCCTACGAGAGGAAAGCCATTTACAAGACAAAATACTGAGCCGCTTTTTCTCATTTTCCCTTATCTCTCCTATTCCTAACTTTCTAAATTAATTCTTCTCTTAAATCTTATTGTTCCTTCCAGTGTAACTCACGGCACCATTAGAGTGGAGAGAAATAGAAGCAAAGACGCGGGTCTGCAGAGTATAAGTTAATTAGGGATCTCACTGACTGGTGATGAGATTTGATGACACAGAGCCTTAAAGTGAATTTAGAAGCTTATCTTCTTAAAATATTTGAGAACAGAACACAAACAACGGAACGCCAAGAAATATTCAGTATATCAAGCAATCTGTGCCAGCTTAATAACTAAACCCCATTTCCTGTTTAACTATATATCGCAGCACCACTGATGGTATCCATGTATGGAATTTGCTAGCCTCTATCTTCAGTGATTCTGCAGGTAATTTCTTTTTTATAGATGTGTGTATTCAAATACTCAGAGAGAAAGGTGAATGCTTTTCGGAGGGATACTAAGAACAGAGAGACATGTATGTATGGGTCTCTAGACCCACAGGTGTAAATGTACCAGCTCAAATCACCAACTGGCCTGCTTGGCTCAAGAAAGTAATTGCAAAGCAACAATGGTTCTGTGCCCTTCTCTGGCCATGTATTCAATCCTAATTTAACAGAGCCCTAGGATGCAGCACCCTCTACACAGACAATAACCAGAGAATGCTGCTTATGATAATGGCAAAATTAAAACAGAATTTTACAACTGCTGAGCTGAAAGGAGGCACAAATCTCCCTACAAATACTAAACCGTGTAAATAAAAAAGAATCTACTTGTTCATATTCCAAACTACACACCAATTTATCTACCAATGATTCAGAGTAAAAACCACATTCATAAAACTCTACATGTATGTAAGTGTAGGAGGGCTGAGGAGTGGGTGAAGGGTAAACAGGACATAGCTCCTGCCTTCAAGAAACCTCCATTTAATGGAGGTCACCTAGTATCTCACTCATCCCCTGGCAAGACAGACCATGGCAAGTGCTTTAGCAGAACAACTTCCAGCTAAGGAATCCCATAAAGCTGACCGGGCTCTAAAAAGGGCTGTAGGGACAAGAGGACACTGAGTTGGATCTTAACAGACAAGATTTGGGTGATCTGAGAAGGGATTCCAGGCAGAAGGAATTTCACAGGCAATATTGCACACAGTGGGCAAGAGTTGGAAGGTGAAAACTTAGTTTCTGACTTTTCAAACAGATCAGGGACCAGAAGGAGCCCTCCTGACCCTTTACGGCAGCACACATGTGTACTAGCTGCAGCCCATTGGCAGCAATCCCAGCAGCCTCACACCACAGCCCTGAAATCCTGACTGATATCTGGCTCAAAAGGTACCTCTCTGGAGCACGTGCCACCCCAGCACACAGTAAGACATGGGCTTCAGAAAGAGATCTGCAACTGAGGTCGAAGTAGTGTTAGCTGTATTCTAAAAGAGCTGGCACTTATGAGACACTTTTTGTGCCTCAGGCCTTGGTCTATGTACTATACACAAACAATTCTATCATCCCCACTGAACACAATTTGAAAAATAAAACGGAGGTAAGGGTATTTGAGTGACTTGTTCAAGGTCACACAGCAAATAAGCAGCAGGTCCAGGATATAAATGCACACAGAGCCATACCACAGCCCCTACTCTTCACGCTGCAGGCTTGATTGTGTGTTCACCCAAGGCCCTTTCCTTCACCTCCTGGAGCACATCCACACTGCACTTTCCAGCTTCCCTGCAGCAGTTGTGATCGTATGACTGAGTTCCAGCCAGTGGCACATGGGTTACAGGCAGACCATCTCCAAGCCCAATCCATGAACACCTCCCGCTCCCGTCCCCTCTTCTCTCTGTTCCCCATGCAGGCTGGCTGGGTGAAAAGCATCCAGCAGAGAATTCTAAGGCCCCTGGGAATAGGGAACAGGCATGGGAAGAATAGCAGGAGGACGAAACAGAAACAGGGTTGAGTCCCTGAGTCACTGCATGGAGCAGAGAATGCCTCCACCCCAAGTGCCAACTGTAAGAAATAAATATCTATCATGTTAGGCCCCAGAAATGTGGTACAACAATTAATTAGCCTACCCTGACTAAAACATGATACAAATCTGCCTCCCAAATCATCCCTCTGGCCTCATTCCCGGAATGACTGGGAATGTGATTACAGTCATTGTCAAGAATGCGGCAGTCTAACACAGTGAAGAACGGACGGTCTTTGGAATCAGCTGAAGCAGCAGCAGAATCCAGGCCCTCCAAATCACTAGCTGTGTGACCTTGGGCACATTACCGAGCATTTCTGTGCCTTGGCTCCCAGATACAATGCCTACCCCGAAAGACCGTCATAAGGAGTAAGAGAAAACATCTATCCTCATTTCTGTTGTGATTATTAAGTCTCTCACAAGTGAGAAGCGAGGATCATATTCGGCTTCAGAAAGTAAAAACAAGTCAAACCAAAGCACTGAAGTATCAATGGTCTATACAAGACAGTCAATTATTTCCTTGGTACATAAAAGAAGCCCAAAGACAGGCTGCCCAGGGCTGATTCGAGGGGTCCACTAATTCATCAAGGACCTGGCTTCCTTCCAACTTCATGCTCCACCAACCCCGGCATGGGATTCTAGACCTCACAATCAAATCCAGATGCTGACATTCCAGCCATCACATCCAGCTCCCAGCAGCAGACTAGGAGAAAACAAGAATGGATCACCCTACCCCTTTTGAGAAGACATTCTGGAAATCCTATACAATACTTTCAGCCACACAGCCCCTTCTCACCTACCCATTTCAAGGGAGAAGAAAGCAACATGCACAGTTAAAACCAAGGATTTCTGTCAACAGAGGATGGAAATAATGAATTTGGGAAGCACTGGAAATCTCTAACCCGACACAAGAATCAGCAAAAGAAGGCGAGTTGCACTCTTCACCTAAGGCTTTGGAAGCTGTAACGAGAAAAGATCCCACTGAAGGGCAAGTGCGCAGGACATAGCAGTGCCTTTTCCCCTCTTGCTGCTCTACAATCCATTCTCCACACAGCAACCAGAGTAATCTATTAAAAATGCAAGCCATGCCCCCTCTGAAAACCCTCCAAGGGCTTCCCATTGCAAACTGAGTTAAGCAATATGGATTCTATGTGTAGCACGAGGCTCCACCGATCTGGCCCTGGCACCTCTCTGACCTCATCTCACCTCATGGCCGTCTGCTCCCCACAGCAGAGCTGCCTTCCACAGCTGCTATGTGCCACAAACCTCCAAGGCTACACAGGCCAGAGCCTTCACACCATTGGCGCTCTAGACCTGGATCTCATGGCCCCTCGGTCTTCCCTAGACTGGGCTCTTTCTTGTTATTCAGAGCTCAAATGAAACACCATCTTCTCAGAGTCCTCCCTGTTGCCTGGTCATTTCATGGCACAAGACCCTTCCTTAACACTTGGCAAAGAATACTTCACTACCTGAGGCTCCTCTGGTTTATACATTCATCTCTTTCCTCATTAAACTATGTGCCCCATTAGAGGAAATATCACTGTTCAGAAGCCTCAGTCCAACCCACCTACTGGAGCTCCTATCATCTGGGGAGACACTCACCTAGGAAATATTTACTGGGCACCTACTATGGTAGTAGTACCTACAAGTACTACTGAAGTCCATTTCCATTGCATAACCTATCCTTACCTACATTGACATGGTTTCATTCAGGTGCAGTTAGTTAACAGACTTCTTTCCTGAGATTCTGAGGTAGTGCTCAGAGTCCAGTAAAGTAAAAGACTGCTTCTACATTGGTACATGAAGATAAGGAGATTATTTTTATGGCATTCTAAGAACCACAGGTAGACAGCAGCCACAGATTAAAAAAAAAAAAACGTAATTGTCCATGAGGTCAAGGACAGATGCTTTGCCTGGACACAATCCACTATTTTTGCCCTTAAAAGATTCATACCCACAAATATAGTCAGATAGACATATAGATAGATAGATATGTAAAATTATATAGATATACATTCCCAGGGGAAATCTACAGAGCACTACAGCAGGAAAAGTTACCCAACCACCATCAATAGCTCCCATGGGTGCTAGATAAATGTTAGGATGTAGCAAAAACATGCAAAAGATACACAGAACAGGTGGTGACCAAGAAAGAGGGGAAGATGAGTGGGAGGAAGAAAAAAATGCATTCTAGCTGGATGACGGAAGCAGAGGGAAAAGCAAATCAAAGAAAGAACAGCTATTAAAAATGCTGAGTTGAAAATGTTTCAGATGGCCTCTGACATCTAATAAGTCATCTGTCTTTCTCAATACAGAAAAGTCATTACTTACTAGTGAACTAATACCAGCAACTGTGACAAGAAAAAACAACAAAGACCATAAAAATATAAAAGTTCACCCCTTGCAGTTAGGTGAAAAAAAAGAATGTATTCAATTTTTCAGATGAAAAACATTTGAACTGACTGAATTTATTGTAATGCAACTTGTATTATATGTTGGGAAAATGAAAAGGAAAAAAAATAGCCACTGCTCAGCCTGCTTTCAACTTTTCCTTGGAAAACAGAAGTTTTGTTTTTTTTTTAAGAACATGAACCTTCACTGAAATTGGTCATAAATATCAACATGGCATCCTGGCTGCAGGCCATCAATTCTCATAAGAGAGATGTGAATTAATAGCACCATCTGCCCTCCCCACAAGGACCCTATATACCAGCCCCCCAGAGGGCATAACCTAGGCCTAAGCACAGCATGAGGGATGCAGGTCAGAGAAAGAGAGAACTTGAGAGGCTTCCCGAGGCATGGGAGGATTTCTCTTCCCTGGGATGAGCCGGAAGCAGCTGTGTGCATGAGTAGAGGGATAAAATCCAAGCAAGATGACAGCACAAGGATGTCATCAAGGGCAAGAGGAGCCTTGTCCTCCCAGAGCCATAAATCACATTCTAGGTCTCATCTTGGATTCCTCTCTTTATTTCATTCCTGCAGCGAATCTACCAGCAAATACTGAGGCTGTCTTAAAAATACAGCTTGAGTCTAGTTCTTCACATCTTTACTGTCCCCTCCGGAATTCACACCACAAGTACCCTGCAGATTGTAGCAGCGACTCGAACTGGACCGTCCCCACACACAGGCACACACACACACACACACACCAGCTTCTATTCTTGCTGGACTAACTCCATCCAGTAGATATTCATTGGAAAAACACAAATAGGATGTAGAACCTATCTCCTAAGTTAGTTGTGAAAGTTAAATGAGATAATGTACCTATATTATTCCTGTGGCCAGCACAAAATCTAGGCTCAGTAAATCGAAATAATTATTACCTATGTTCTAAAAACAGTAAATTATAAGAATAAAGTACCGAACCAGAAATGAAAAAAAAAAAAAAAATTCTACCATCCCATAACTTACAGCTTGTCATTGGCTTCATTGGTTTCTCATCACCCTTGGAATAAAATCTCATCTCCTTACAAGGTTCAACATCTCTATGAGATGGCCTTGGCCTGTCTCCTCTATCAGCATTTTGATCCCCACTGCCCTGACTAGCACACCAGCACCCTTTCCCTGCCTTGAACTTGCCGGGATCCTCACACATGCTGTTCTGCCTAAACCCACCTGCCTGAGCATCTCGTAGCAACCCCCTCCCATTCAACTCTCTTCTCAAGAGAGAACTTCAGGGAAAAGACTTCCCAGCACATTATCAAAATCAGGCCTCCCTGTTCCTCCAAGCCCCTGTCTATTCCACCACTCTGTTTTCCTAGAGCCATAGGAAATTATCTCATTTATTTATTTGTTGACTTATCTGTCCTCTGTCTCTCTCCACTAGAGTTCAAGCTCACAGGATTAGGGTCCCCACAGACTTCATCAGGGCTATATTCTCAGCACTTTCAACTAGTCCAAAAGTGCCTGCCATACAGGTATTCAATAAGTGTCTGCAGAATGAATGGATCAATGAGATCTCAGCTTTGTTGGGTATAGAGATGAATAGGCCCCCTGAGATTATCTAACTCAAAAACCCATTTTACATATGGAGAGACAGAGGGGCAGAAAAAAGTCAACTCTGTGGTCAGTTGTCACATAGTATGAAGTTCTTCTCCTATCTGCATCAGACATAATCTTAGACCACTCCCAACAACTTAAAGCTTGAGAAAGATGAAATCTACTACCAAGACAATCACAGAGGTAAGATGAATATTGAGCCATGGTATCCGTAATACAAAAGTATCTACTATGATATAATTCAGTCCAAAACTGGTTGCAGAACTGAAGAAGTGAATGGACCCAAGGTAAACCCAGAAGCAACAAACCCTTTAAAAAATACACATCAGAAGAAACACATTATGCTAGCCCAGGATTTGTCTAGATTGATCCTGAGGTGCAAATGCTAACAAAATGGTTAGAGTCAGAAAAGCTAAAACTGTAAATAAGGTTCAAATGCTGTAACTGGGAGCAGGAAATAGGAAGAAAATGGCTAAAGGGGAAGTGGGAAGGGGAGAGGAAAGGAAAAGAGGGAAAAGAAAAAAAATGAAAAAATGGAAACAAGTTCTTTGTAAATAGGGAAGGGTGAAGGGGGTGAAGGGAGGGCAGGGGTATGGGGATAAAACAAGAAGCAAGACATATCATGTAAAGGTATAAGAAGATCCCAATGATAAATGTAACTGTATTGTTTGCTTTAAATGTACCAATAAACTTAATGGAAAAAAACAGAGTGAAATAAGTTGAAAAATAAACAAACAAAAATGGTTAGAGTGAGATTTGAGAACAAGACCTGGGCTTCGGCCCCAGCTCTCTTTACAACTCTCCCTGGTTCGATCTGACAAGCTCTCTGGGCCTCATTAAGGATTAAATTAGCATGGCCTAAACCCAGCTATGCCAGATGAGCTATTTCCTGGATATCCTAACGTCAATAAATTTGTATTTAAAAGCTACTTCATATCACCCCAAAGTGAAATCCAGTATCAGTTACCAATGAACAAAGGAATCAAATATACAAGTAATGTGAACACAAAATTATTAAGTTGTAACTATTCTTTGTTGACTATTAAGGCTCTGAGATGGGATCTTCTGGGGTTTTTTTGTTTTTTGTTTTTTAATACTTTACATTAAGCATTAGGAAGAGAGCAAAGAGCAGTGCTTGTTCCTGGATACAACATAAAGAATTGAAAAAGAACAGAAGAGGCAACAACGCTCTCGTTGAATGAGTCCATGCCAAATCACCTCCAAACCTAAGTCCTACTTTGAGAAACACTCTTTTAAACTCAACTACTGAAGGCCTCCACTAATGCCTTGCCACTCTGGAACTGAAGATCACAGTGTGTGACTCACTCATGACAGAAGCAGTGGATTTAATAATGTGCATGTGTATGACAAAAGCTGTTTTAAGGGTTGGAAGAGGCCAGTCCAGTCTCAAAATGGAGGTAAAACCACAGCCCAGTCGCCCTCCAGCCCAATTCCAGCCATTGCCACCGCAGGGAGGGGGAGAGCCATGATCCGAAGGAACCAGAGCAGTTGAGGAAGCTGTCTATCGGTGGTCTGAGCCTTTAAACTACAGATGATAGTTTAAGAGAACATTTTGAGAAATGGGGCACACTCACAGAGTGTGTGGTAATGAGATACCCCAACAAAACACTTCCAGGGGCTTTGGTCTTTTGACTTACTCTTGTGTTGAAGAGATCAATGCAGCAATGTGCTCGACCAAAGTTGATGGGCGTGTAGTGGACCCAAAGAGAGCTGTTCCTACAGAAGATTCCATAAAGCCTGGTGCCCATCTAACCGGGAAGGAAATCTTTGTTGGCACTATGAAGGAAGATACAGAAGAGTATAATTTAAGAGACTACTTTGAAAAGTATGGCAAGATTGAAACCATAGAAGTTACGGAAGACAGGCAGAGTGGGAAAAAGATGATTTGCTTTTGTAACTTTTGATGATCATGACAGTTGACAAAATTGTTGTTCAGAAATACCACACTATTAATGGGCATAACTGTGAAGTGAAAAAGGGCCTTTGTAAACAAGAGATGTAGTCTACTAGATCACAAAGAGGTTGTGGAGGTGGATCTGGAAACTTCCCGGGTCATGGAGGAAACTTTGGAGGTGGTGGAGGGAACCTTGGCTGTGGTGGAAACCTCGGTGGAAGAGGAGACTGTGGTGGTGGAGGAGATAGCAGCAGAGGGAGTTATGGAGGAGGTGATGGCGGGTATAATGGATTTGGAGGTGAAGGGGGAAATGATGGCAGTGGTCCTGGTTACAGTAGTAGAGGAGGCTATGGTGGTAGTGGATATAGTGGTGGAAGAGGATACGATGGTTACGATGAAGGAGGAAATTTTGGTGGTGGTAACTATGGTGGTGGTGGAAACTATAATGACTCTGGAAATAATAGTGGTCAACAGCATCAAATTATGGACCCATGAAGGGGGGCAGTTTGGTGGATGAAGCTCTGGCTGTCCCTATGGTGGTGGTTATAGATCTGGTGGTGGAAGTGATGAATATGGTAACAGAAGGTTTTTCAAAAACAACAAAAAAGAGCTACAGTTCTTAGCAAGAGAGCAAGCAAGGAGTTGTCAGGAAAGCTGCAGGTTACTTTGAAAGAGTCGCCGCAAATGCATTAGTGGAACTGTAAAAATCTGCCACAGAAAGAATGATGATCCATACTCAGAAAAGTTACTGCAGCTTAAACAGGAAACCCTTCTGGTTCAGGACTGTTATAGTCACAGTTTGCAAAAAGCGCAGCTACTGATTGATGCTATGTAGTGTCAATTAGATGTACATTCCTGAGGTCTTTTATCTGTTGTAGCTTTGCCTTTCATCTGTTGTAGCTTTGTCTTTCTTTCTTTTCATTACATCAGGTATATTGTCCTGTAAATTGTGGTGGTGGTACCAGGAATCAAAACTTAAGGAATTTTTAACTTTTCAAAAAAAAAAGAAAGATGTTTTAAGAGTAAATGGGAAACAAAGATTAGGGAGGGTAGGAGAACGGTGTCAGTGATGCTTACAGTTAAAGCAGCTAACATTTACTTGGTACTTACCACAAGCAAGGGTCATGATGAGTAATTTAATCCTCACATTCCCTGAGGCAGATATAATTATTATTCTTACTTTATACTTGCTAAAATTTAACCAAGCAAAGAGAGTGTTTATTATTCTGATGTAAGACAATTGGAATTATTCAAATTTCTCTCAAACTTTTTTGGCCATGACCCACAAGAAGACACAAGCAGGAGGTTAAACCACATGAAGTTCTCTTATTTGACTGCTTTTGTAACCGAGATAGGACAATTTCATATATTCAACTTTATGTAGGGACCCAACACAACTATATGTATCTCTATGTGGGTAGATACATATATCTAGATATATCTATATCTAGATATATATATAGATAGATAGATATAGATATAGATATATATTCTTTTGATTTGCTTTTTAGCCAAAGAAACAATAATTTCCTAAATTCAACCTAATATGTTTTATATAGGGACCCAACTCCAATATATGTACAGACATATATATGTATATGTGTAGTGTGAGTATATATCTAATACAAAAGTTGTGTAAACCAATATTTATCCTAATTATGTATAATTAAACCTCTAACAGGCTACATTTTCTTTCAGAAGATAGACGTTATATTGAACATTTTCTAAACTGAACACTGAAATTTCCTATTCCATTCTATTTTTATAATGATAGGTACAACTCACCATATTGATTTTACCACTCATCAATGGTTGTAACTCCCAGCCTGAAACACAGTGGCTCCAAGAACACAAATCCTAACAACCAGATTGGAGAGCCACACTGAGCTACCTGCGACTGGGACTCAGCTACCTCCCCAAGCTGTCAAATGATGAGAAGCATAGGGCCTGGCCCTAAATGTTTTCTGTATAAACAGAATGGCTGTAACTGGACTTCGAGAGTAACTAGCAGGCAAAAGAATATAATAATTAGTTATATAAAAGTAAAACAAGTTTGATGTCTAAATATTTACACACAAGTATGAGGATAAATAGAAAAAAATAGTTCAAAATATTGAAGATGGTTGACTGTGCAGAAAGGATTCCACGGAGGACATGGGAGTGCAAGATTTTTAAGACAAGCCTTAAGCATTATAATACTGACTCTTCAAATGGCATTCATTTTACCAAAAAACTGTTTTAATTTAAACAGATTAAAAGATTCAATCTGAATAATAATTCAGTGCAGTGAAGTCTACACTAGGTAGGGCTCTTCTTATAGTCTACACAGGGAGACTGGGAAAGCAACTTCCTGGGGCTTCTCTTTCTTCTTAGTTTACACAAATCTGGCCAGATGGTTTCTCTACATCTATAATTTTAGGGCCCTGCAACTGTGAATTATCTGGTAGTGATGTTCACATCTTTTTAACAAAAGAATTCAAGATCATTCAAAGGGGGAAAACTTTCAATGTAACACACAAAAGTTAGTTCAAGCCTGGTGTTCTCGCCATCATGGTAATTAAAGTAATCCCAGTTTTCCTCTTCAGGGGGAGTTGCTCAGTTGTATTATTTCTTTCTCTTCTCAATATGGTCTCTACCATATTTTAGAAATTATAATTTTATGTATCATGTTACTTCTTCTGGTTAACCAAGTACCTTTCTTGGAATTTCATTCTTGAATGTTTTCAATATAAAGGCAAAATTTATTTGAATAATACCATAATTAAATCTCTTAGCAGCTATATTTTATTTTAGAAGATAGGAATTATATGGAGCATTTTTATTGAACTGTCACTTTTATCTTAACTGTGGCTTAACCTCGTAATCTAATTATTTTTTCTAAACCAACCTTACAGCTAATAAAAGAGAGATATGAAAAATTAAATTACATAATAAAGCATGAAGCAAGGGTAGCTATCATGAGACTCTCCAGCTGAAAAACTAGTATGAACTCATTTATACTCATGAAAAGTTGTTTTCTTCCTATTAAAAAAAAGATTGTTTTTTTAAAAAAAACTCTCAAAATGGAATAATACATCAAGCTATTCTAATTCCTAAACATACCTTTAGAACCAAAGTCAAATCATAATGGAATACTAACTTTCCAAACACAGTAGAAAGAATTAATACTCTGCAAGGCCCACTGTAAGTTCTTCGTTAAAGGCATCTATAAAATAAGTATTCCCTCTTCCTTTTTCTCTCACTTTCAAAATATTTAGTTTTCAATGCTAATGAAATTTATCATTTTCCCCTCTTTCCCTTTAAGGTCCTCATTTTTTTCTATACCCAAAAGGAGCCAAGTTAAATACAAGGTCGAACCCCCCCTCAAAGGATGGTATTCTATACCCCTGCCCTGCAGACCAACTGCATAAGCATGCAGTACAGGCCGAGTATACTTTATCTGAATTGCTTGAGATGAGATTTCAGATTTCTGAGTTTTTAAATTTGAGAATATTTACATGCATGTGTCTTAATGAGATATCTTGGGAATGAGGCTCAAGTCTAAACACAAGATTCATCTGTTTCATATCTACCCTATACAGGGCCGGGAATTTAGCTCACTAGTTCTGCCACCTGCCTCATAAGCACAAGGACCCAAGTTTCATCCCCAGTACCAAAAAAAAAAAAAAAAAAAAAAAAAAAAAAAAACCCACACAGAAAACACTATACACATATAGTGTATATATTCATAGCCAATATATATATATAGCCTGAAGGTAACTTTATACATTAGTTTTAGTAATTTTATTCCTGAAACACAATTTCAGGGCATGGGATTTTCCATTTGTGACATGTTACCACTCAAAAACTTTCATATTTTGAAGCATTAGGATTCCAGATATTTGGATGAGGGATTGACCTATATTTAGAAAATGATTCTTATGATGATAAAATAAAATGCAATCATCATGGTAAATCTTTGGGGCCACTAAGAAACCTTTAAGCTATATCTTAGCTATAGAATCATTCAATACTCCAAAAAGTATTTGTAAGAGACCAGGTCAGTAGAAGCCACAAAAGGTTGTTTGTGCCACCCTATTTTACACTTAGATTTTCCTCACTCCTGAACTGGAAGCTCTGATCTTAACAAAGATAGCAGATAGTCCTTTCTTTGTGGTAGTTTGGACTAAAAACTTTTCATTAGTTTTACAATCTATCCCTTAAATTCAGTGAATCAAGACCACCAAACTAATTCTAGGAAGAATTCAGTGAGCTAGGATTTTATTGTTTTTGTTGTTTAAAACCTGCCTGAATGAAATTATTTATTTTAATGACCTCTAAACTAACTTCTGTGCAGCGTTTACTCTGTATTAAATATGGCAGAGGATTAGGTACAATGAGAGACATAATTAAAATTGTCCCTGTTCCAAGGGAAGAACCATTCATCTAACTAGTGATGAGAAACTAATAAGAAAAGAGGTGCTACAACAGAGAGCCCTAGCAAACAAGCAAGTTCACCAAGTGATAAAAGTTGACATCACCAGTGAGAAGCCAGCTTGGTACTGTCTACTCCTTCCAAAAGTTCAATGACAACATCTTTTGGTGTTGGTCACCCAAGTCCACAGCCTTAACCTAATCATAGGGAAACATATCAGATAAAGTCAAACTGAAGCACCTTCTACAAAACACCTGACCAGGACTCCTCACAACTGTCAAGGTCATGAAAACCCAAGGAAGGCTGAGTTGCCACAGACCAGCGGAGACTAAGGAAACACGACAACTAATGCACTATGGTATGCTGGACCCTGGGTTGGATGCTGGAACAGAAACAGACATTAATGGAAAAAGCTGCTGCAATCCAAATCGGGTCTGGAGTTCTAGGTAATAGTAATGTTTCAATGTTGTTTTCTTACACTTGACAAATGGTACCAGAGTGATGTGAAATGATAACATTAGGAGAAACAGAAACTAGTTTAGGAGTATGTAGGAATGCTCTGTACTATCTTTTTTTTTTTTTTTTGTAAAGTGAAAAATTTCCCAAAATGAAAGTTTTTAAAAAGTGTATTCTAAGATGGAACAAGATGAAAACCGAAGTATACAAAGTTACAGTGTGAAGACTACAGTTAATAATAAAGTTAATTTTTTAAAAAGAAGCCAATTGTGTTATGTGAACTTCACCCTAAATCACATTTATATACTATGTAATATGAATTTCACTCAGATTTTATATGAGAGCGGCTAAGTAAAAGACATCAATGATTAGCATATCTCTAGCATTCACCATGAGTGAAGAGAACACTCAGAATCCTGTTTTGGCTAATCTCTAAGAGATAAAGTAGTATATTCTTATCAAAGGTTGTGACACTAACCCTGCGCTGCACTACCATTTATTCCTCCTGTCTGTAACACGGTACCCATTGATATGTACAATTACGATGTGTCAGTTACAAACAAAATTTTTAAAGATGAAAAAAATGTCAGCAAAGAACATAGAGATTTTTAAAAAGATGACCTTCCGGTTGTATCTTATAAAGTTGTCAATAGTTGACTTTTTTGACCTGCAAAATGGCATTGTCATAGGATGCAACCTAATAAATCACCATGGGTTGGAAAAACCTGAATAAATGGAACTTGTGCTACACACGAATGGCACTGAGATAGCAGAGCAGGCGGGCACAGAAGCAGAAGCTGTGGTCAGGGCCACAGTGAGACCTGCCTATTCACACGGGCAGGAGACAACGGAAGACACACTGGCAAAGGGAGGGCCTGGAGCAGGCAAGTGTCCCGCGAATGTAAAGGATCTGGCTCTAAATGTGCCAGGGACACCTTCTAGAAAGGACTGCAGTGGCCAGAAACGCTGACATGTGAGCACTGCCTCAATGGCTACGTTTTCAGGCCACAGGGGAAAGTCTAGCATAATGGAAAGATCACTGCACCACAAATTGGCAGATCTAAGCCTTAATTCTTGCCCTGCCACTAATGGGGTGAGAAACCCTAAACAAGTCCTTTATTCTGTGTTCACCTCAGATTTCTGCCCCAAGGGGAGGGAAGCTGGACCAGTCGGTCACTCTCTAAGGCCGCTCCTAGCTCTAAAACACAAACTACAACATGGGATGAAATATGTTTCCTGGCTCTGGGAAGCAACATGTGGTTCACTCGAGTACAGAGAATGGATGTGAGGTCCATGAAAGCAAAAACAGTGAGAATAAAAAGGACTGTGTTTCTATACACAAGAGTCTATTCTTTTATGATGCATGTCTAGACCCCTCTAAATATTTAAACAACAATACTGTACTAGTATGAACACTCTCAGAATCAGGCTCTGTGGTTAAGGAGGATATATGAACAGATGTGATCTTATTAAGGCCCTAATGTAACTCAAAAACAATTTGTCATATCTGACGGGTATTGTTAAATTATGTCCACCTGCCAAAGGCAACCAGAGAAATTACCAGCCGCCTTTCTTCTACTTCTACTCAAAATTCCCTAAAAAGCTCCCATAGATGTGTCCAGGATATGTATTTTTTTTAAAGCACTAACTTAATTGTCACCAACATACAACAGCCAATGTCTCACAGTTCCCTTTCATGTATATTTTATTATGGGGCCCAACTGTTTCAACACCCTAGTGGCTTAGCTTTAATGTAGCTCAGGAAACCTCCTAAGTAATATCACAAAATGCTTAACATCTGTGAAACTTGAACCTAAAAATGTTCCAATTTTTTCTTTGGACTGGGGGGATGTTTAGAGGGGCCATGCTGGTCACAGTTTTCATTAACGATGGTGCTAGAGCTCACAGTTTTTCCCTATCACCTCTCAGGCAGGAAGAACACATCGTGTTTGTTTTATTTTACCAAATGGTCAGAATGATTTGAAACTGGGATCTCCATGCCTGCTTAGAGTCAGTTTTAAAATGAATCCACTTCTTTTCTTTGCTCTAAATATTGGCCTCATCTGTCCACCTGCACTGTAATATTTTAATTAACTGCAACAGTGAAAGAGGGGCAATGGATTGTGAAGCAAGGGGCCTCCATTCCAAGCTATTTCAAAACTTCTCAGAGCCCTTTGGTCTCCAGTGGTATTTGAAATATTCTTTATCTCACTAAGGAAAGGATGAAAAATTGATCTCCTCCAAACTTCAAATACCACATATTTCCACAACTGCAGACTGCAGGAAAGAAAGGCAGGCTTAGGAGTTACCAGACCAAACAGGAAGCAGTTCTCGGAGGACCCAGGGCTCATCCCAGGCAACTGCCCAGGCAGCGCTGTGTACGCCGAGCTGCCAGGAGAATAAACACACAGCCAACTTCTGAGAGAAATCAAAGCGGGTCTCAGAGAAACTGAACACAGAGTTGAACCTCAGTAATTCGGATTAACTGGGGGGAAGGTCAGGATGGATCAGGACAAAGCCTCTGTGGCGCAGCTCTCCACGAAGTGCAGCTGCATTCATTTCCAAGTGCACCGCAGCCCACCCTTCCAGCTTCCTCTATCCCCGGCCCCTCTGAGACCACAGCAGGCTGCTCCTCACTCTCCACGCAGACTCTAACCTTCCCCATCCTGGACTCCCATTCGGGGCCCCTTCTCTGCCCTCATTGTCATTGATCCCCATGATATTTTGTTCGTACTAATCATACAGTAAAGCAGTCTCACCCTGGCTCAGTGGTATTAAAATCATCTGGAGAACGTTTGAATAAAATCCCAGTTGCTGCACCCCATCCGCAGCAGTCCTGATTGAACTGGTCTGCAGTACTATCTGAGCATTGGTCACATTTTTTTTTTTTTGGTACTGGGGATCAAACTCGGGTCCTTGCGCTTGTGAGGCAGGCGGCAGAACCACTGAGCTAAATCCCTGGCCTAGTTGGTCACTTTTTTTTAAGCTACCTAGGTGTCCATATTACAAGTATGCAGTGTGGGCTTTACACCTTTGCTACAGAACTTACCACACTGTTCAGAATGATTTACTTGTACCCAAAGAATGAACAGTCCCCAACAGAGACTTATTCTAGGTAGGGATGGAGGATAGAAACCCTTCAAGAGACTTCTGTAAGAAGAGGAAACTATAAATGATTTCAAAACCTTTATCCCCATGTGGCTTGTCATGAGGACTCATTTATTTCTCCCAGTGCCTCTCCTACTCACCTCCATACCTATACAAAAGTTGGGGGAAAACCCCATGCCATAGCTCAAATTGATTTCCCATTATTTCCCCAACAAAGTAGGCTCATTGCCACCTCCATGGCTCTGCCCTTTCCTCTCCACCTGTCTGGTCATTCTGTGTGCTTTCTCCAAGACTATTTCTTCTCTTGAAGCTTCTCTTGCCCATTCAACCCCTAGGTCTTTGCCTTTCTCATTCAACTTTCACTTAATTTAGCACCTGCCCTCAAGTGGCTAGATGGGTTAATGAACTGGCGGTGTGAGGGTGAGAGGTTGTGTGGTGGGTGGACATGTTTTACAGAGAGGCCTCATCACCTGTCTAGAATGCAAGCACAGTTGCACGTCGCTTAAGACAGGGATTCATTCTGAGAAACCCATCACTAGGCAACATTGTGATGGTGTGAACACTACAGAGTGTAGTTACACAAACTAAGGTGGCTGTGGTGTCACTAGCTGATATAGTTTTATGTGATAACTGGGGTATATTTGGTCCGTTGTTAACTGAACCATTGTTATGCAGTGCATGACTGTATCTTACTTGGTTCGGGTACTCTGACAAAATACCATACATAGACTGGGTGAATTGTAAGCAACAAAAATTATATCTCAGTTCTAAAAGCTGGACGTCAAAGGCCAGGATACCAGCATGTTCGGGTTGTGGTGAGGAATCTCATCCTGGTTGTTGACAGCTGTCTTTTTGCTATAGTTTTCACAAGATACACGGAGACCTGACAGTTCTCTAGGGTTCCTGTTACGGACACAAAGCCCGTGTGTGAGGCTCTACCCCATGACCTAATCATTTCCCAGAGACCCTAACGTCCTAATATAATCACATGGAGACTCAAGCTTTGAATAGATGAGTGCGGGCGGGTCAAATATTTAGTCCATTTCAGCAAGGCTGGGCATATAAAAGGGACTTGGGCTGTGCTTCGTGGTATGCTCTACCTCGAACTAGTCCTTTTCACACCAGGCTGTGGAACAACAAAGGGAAGATTGGGATTCGGAATCTTCTCCCTGATGCTACTTCCAGTTATGTTACAAGTCAAATGGGATCCCGCCATAAGATGTGGAGGTTATCTTGGTAACCCTAATCTCATCATGTGAACCCCTTCGGTTTTTCTTTTGCAGCACTGGGGACTGAATCCAAGGCCTGCCAAAAGCTAAATAAGCAGACTCTCACTGAGCTACATTCCCAGCCTTTTTCATTTGTTATTTCGAGACAGGGTCTCACTAAATTGCCCAGGCTGGCTGTGAACTTAAAACTCCTGCCTTAGCCTCCTGAGTAGCTGGGATTCCAGGTGAACACCATTGTGCCAGCTGAGCACCCCCGCTTTTTTTAAGCAGAGATGCTCTCTGGCTGACAGCAAAGAGAAGAATCAGAGAGATCTGAAGCATAAGGAGGAGTCCGTATGAGAGTGATGGCCCACTGCTCACTGAGGACGGAAGAGGCCACTGGAAAGGCACTGTGAGCAACCTCTGGGAGCAGAGAGAAAACCCCAGCCCATGGCCACCAAGAAAGTAGGATCCCAGTCCTACAAGCATATGGCAGGCTATTCTGCTAACAACTTGAAAGGGCTTGGAAGCAGACACCTGCCAGAGCCTCCAAGAGGAAATGGGCCTGGGCTGACCCCCCACACACACTTCAGCTGTAAAGGACCCTACACGGAGAACCCAGGCCAGCCACCCAGCTTGCCCAACATCCAGATCATAAACCAATGTTGTTTTAAGGTACCAAGTTTGTGGTCATGTATTACAGAGCAGTCCCCAACTCCCTCCCTGACCCAAAATAGCCAAATAAGAGAAGTTCCTCTTGGGAATTAATAAACATAGTTAATATGTGCTTATCCTGATTAACATTTATTTCATATAAATATTAATGACAGGCATCTAAAGAGTAAACAGTACTCTGCCAATGCAAGGTGCTCTCACTATGCCTCTCAATGGGTCAGTACGGCTCCATGTGAAGCGCTGCTTATGACAGTCACTTACTAGAAATTTAACCACCCGTCAGGCCATCTTTATCAAGGGCTGTGGACTGAGTGCTGCTGCTGTCTGCCAAGTCTGACACTGACCAGTGGAGGTGGGCTTCTTAGCTGAAACTCCATAAGCCCGGCACCTAGAGGATCCATGAGCAGACACAGATAAAGATTTCACCCCTCCGGGCAGGAACAGCAAGCCTGAATGCTCTGTGACAATTTCTCTGGAGATCATTGACCCTAGTGCTTCCTAGAGCCTCACTGACTGCTGCTGACAGGGAAGAGGCAGCAGGCACAGAGGGTCCCCTCATGAAGCATCTTCTACACCTGCTCTCCTGGGATCTCCCTAAATCTGTACATCACACAGGGCTCCCTACAAGACCATGATAATCAGCTTCAATCGCCTGAGACGCAAGAACCATGACTGCCCAGCCCCACCCTCCCATGACGACCGCTGGGGACACCGTAGGTACACACTGCCTTCCCAATAGCCACTCCTCTACCTGGGAGGAAGTCCCCGGCCAGGCCTCTACCCCTCAGCCTCGGGCTCCCATTAGTCTGCATTAGCAGTTGTCTGAACATCACACCTCCATCATCTCCAGGGGAAATGGATGTCAACAGCATGGGAAAGGGGAACGTAACTATAGCCTATTCTAAAAGCACGCATTTATTTTATTTTATTTCAGAAATGTATGCATTATGTATAGCCATACATAAACGTTTTTATAGAGCCTCTTAAATGATTTACCATGAGGTATGCGTTGATTACAATCTCTGCTTATTTAAGGGAGCCTAGTTTACCCCCACAGAATTTAATACGGTGAGGCGTGTTTCAACTAGCAGTGACACCAGTAAACAAAAGTTACTGATCTACCTCGTGAGTTATAAAACTTGTAACATGCTGTAAACAGCTCTGTCATTTTATTTAGCATATTGCATTGTGTGAGCTGCCTTATTTATCTAGTGGTAAATCTTTATGTATCAAAAATGCTACAGAAGGCACAACAGATAAATTACCGACAGACACTAACATCTGACTAGTTAATCAAACAAATAGGACATGTAACAAAGAGAAAAGCTATAAATATTGACAACAAGCTGCTTCAGTCACAAAAACATTCAATACTTCAGTTCTCAAGTGTGAGCTTTATATCAGGTCCCCTGGAAACAGTTTGTATCCTCCAATAAATTTTTACAGTTGAGTCACCTGCCTGATACCCCTCAGCCATTTCCTTCAGAAGCTGTCAAAGCCGCCAACGATAATATATGGCCCGACCAACAAGAACAGCTGTAGCCATTCTCTCCGCAGGTCCTTGCACCCTGTTCTGCATAAAATAATACATCAAGATTAATTGATTTCCTGTCAGTCTCACAGAACAGAAAATTAATTTTCATGTAGCTATTTTCCCCAGCATATGAATTTTGTACATGGCAAGTAATTTAAGTTTTTAATTATTCATGAATGGGGAGGGGGCGGGGAGAAACATGATAAAGTAAGCTTGCAAAAACCCCAAGGCCAATCTTGGGGCCTGGGTTTGTGCTGAGGCAACAATAGCATTGGCTAATGCCCATATAAATAATATATGTATTAACATACATCTTAGTACAACACCAATTTCTCTCACTCTGACCCAAGACTACCAGGTCATCCCGTAGTACTCTGTCAAAGTCGCTGCGCTGGTTACATGTGACGTGCTGTGGGAAAACACAGAACATGTCAGCCATATTGAAGTGACCTCCCCGGCCTCCCAGTGGCGACCACACCGCCCAGGCATGATAGGAGGTAATTTAACGGTCAGTGTGCGAGTGGGACCAAGCAAAAGTTGCTAATCAGCCAGGTGCTACCTCAGCAAGTCTTCCATTTGCAAGTGCCACTGAGTTGTGAACAAGAAAAATGGAACCAGAAAATAGAAAGAAGGCATTTGACTCACAGAGGCCTCATCTTTCACAGACCTTCTCGGCCGACCTGCGCAGGAAAAACAAAAAACTGTCTCCTCAGAAAGGGAAAAGTCATAACGTGAGCACCTCCAGCAATCACGGAGATTTGCTAAAATGCGGACTCAACTGCTCCCACCGTCCCTCTTTAGAAATTTCACTGACATACTTCACACAAACTGCAAGACAGGCAAATGCGCTGCACTTGCCTCAAAGTCACGGCGCTTGATTTAACCCCATTAGGACCAAACTGACAGCATCTACCAGAGCGCTCTTAGGCACGGAGGAATCTGCCACCAGACTCGAGGAGTTGTGGTCACTGATGATGTATGGATGACTTCTTCTGTCCTGAATATTAAGATATAGTGTGAAACTAGAAGATCTCTATGAACGATTGATCCTTCTCAGTTAAAAAATGAGAAGCCACTAACACTGTTTTAAGAATCAGAGAGTGGAGAAAATTTGATCAAATCACCAAACTTGGGACAGGTCAGGATGGGGGAAAACCTCTTTCCAGCCAGTAAACGGCATAGAAAGGATGTGAACTCAGTATTTCAGAGAGAAACTAGCTTACATAAGCAGAAGAAACAGCTGTGATTTGGGGCTGGGCACTGGCAAAGTCCCTCTGGGAGGGAGAATACTGTACTGGTAAAGAGGAGATGAGCTGAAATGGTCACAGATGAGAATGAAAGGAATTCAAAGTCCAGAGTGGAAGGCTGAGGTAGGGGAATCCCAAGTTCAAGCCCAGCCTGGTCAAGTTAGGAGCTTAATGACATCCTATCTCAAACTAAAAAATTTAAGATAGGCTGGGGATGTAGCTCAGTATGAAGCTCCTGCATTCAATTTCCAGTGCTGAAAAAATAAATAAATAACCCCGAAAGAGAATTTAAAAATTAAGCCATAAAAAGAGAAAAAAATAAATAAAAGAATTTTACCTGGGGCAGAGGGAACACTTAGCTGGGGGAGGAGTTGTGCTTGACGAATGTGATGAAATATTAATAAGGACACAAAAGTGGAAATTTCTAAGAATGTCATTTCTTAGCAGCTTATAAAAATGGCCACTTTAACCAGACCAGAGAGGAATCAGGAAATCGCTCCTCTGCTTACAGCAACCATGCCTCATGCTAGAGGCTGGAGCAAAGCTGGGCTTCCAGAATTTCCATCATAAAACTTGTTTCCCAGTAACCAGTGAAACCTGTAAAATTTTACTTCACCCAGAAATTTGGCACGGGTGCAGCAGCATGGAGCGTAGGTTCTTTTAATGCTGTTTCAGAACACAGGTTCAGAATTACACTTCCATTGCTATGCTAGGCCGGGACGAGGGGGCAACATGATACATCATGTCACAATGCTAATTACTAGTACTGAAGAACAGCTCATCAACTGAGGCCAGGTTAAAATGTGAAGGGGGCCTCACGTTTTACTTGGTCCATTTGTAAAGGGAGGACTAATGAGGCTTACTTGAATCTTTGTACCTTTGGGTTTAAAAACCAAACAAGACAGGGCCGGGGATTTAGATCAGTGGTTCCACTGCCTGCCTTGCAAGCGCAAGGACCTGAGTTCGATCCCCGGTACCAAAAAATAAAAAAAAAAATTTAAAAACCAAACAAGATAAATATAGCCCTAACAACAAAGGCTTTGCTCAGCTGCCGCTAAAAATCCCAGGCAGTGATGCTACAGCACACCCTGGTGCCAAGAAACGTGTCCAGGCCTCCCAACCCCTCTGAAATACACCGGACTACGTTCCTGGGATGGCCCATCCAACCTGCCGGGTGGTGAAGGGGGAAGCCACGAGCCTCAGGGAATGCCAGTGAAATTCTCCGCTCATGACTTCTCATTGCTGAACACACTGGATACAGGCCTTCCTTTGCTGAGAGTAGTGCCACTCTGAAAGGTAAGAAAGGATCAACAAAGCAAAGCACCGGAGAAGAGCTGACCCCTGCAGGACCCTTGGGTTTGGTTTGCATCTGACTGGTAAGTATTTAAGGAAGCGATGTAGGTAAACGGCTTAATGAATCAAAGCTGGCAATCAGGTGGTACTGGAGCTGTGTGTGCGTAAGCGTGCTTGCGTGCGTGCGCATACGTGTGCGTGTGTGTATAGGAAGGGAGACCACAAGGAGCCTGAAGAAGACTTTAAGCGTTCAGGATGACCCCCACTTTCCCGTCCTCCAAGTTTCCCACCCCAGCCCAGCCTTTCTACCCTATTAACAGCTTGGCATCAGAAAGGCAGCAAAGGTGCACTTCGGGCAGTACCTGTATTTTTGTATTTTTTTTTTCCTTCATCTGATGGGAAGGAGGTTTTCTTCCTCTCATTTTCAAAATAATCTTACTGAGAACATAAATGAACTCATTATGCATACCATGAAAGAAAGTATATATCTGTGTGCCTGTGTGTTAGCAATTCTGTAACTAAAATGCAAAAAAACTTCTCCAAGTTGACGCTGCTGCTGGCATAGCTTAAAGGTCTTTGTTTCTGTAAATTCAATTGAGTGTTTCTATTTCTAAGTCTGGCAAGAGGTTCTAATTATTGTTAGAAGCCTAATTAGCATTTAGTATTACATTACAACAACTGCAGCAAAATTGTACCCATTCTCCAATAAACAGTATTCACAGTATGCAATCAAGCCGCTGCACCGAGCAATGAGAATTAATAGCACCACACGACAATAGTAAATCCTCCGTCTCCCGCTGTGTGTGTTTAATAATTTTTCACTCCTTCCAGATTGTTCCCATCAAGCACAATTCCCAAGGTCCTAATCAACCACCCTCCCCATCAATACTACACAGAGATCTGAGCCCTGAAAATTATCTGCAATTTCAAAAAGTGCTTTGTTGCATTATTAGGCCACTGACCTAAGAGGTAATGGGTAAATAGTTTCTGAAAAATGTCCAAAGCACAACATAAATTAAAGCTTATAGTCTTGCCTGCTGTTCTCACCATAGCTATAACTGCAAACTATTACGCTTTTTACACAATATTCCTAACTATAATTTTACACCATAATATTGGTGCAAAGCACCAAATGTTCTGCTTTCACGTGCCTTCATTTACTAAACAAAAAGGAGGGCTTGGGAGGAAGCTGAAGCACTAGGACCTTTATTGTTTCTCAGGGTCCCAGTCCCCTTCCTTTGTATTTCCCCTTTGCTCCCACATCCCGTTTCTACAAAAGAATATTGATCATTAATTGTAAGCATTTTAGGATGGACACATGTGAGATTCCTTTTGTACAAATGATGGTGTGTGACCTGTAGGCAAACAGAGTCAGGACACACTGCCTGGACTCTGCATGGACTCTGTCTGGTCTGCAGCAGTGAGCGCTGGTTGGGCATGGTCTACAAACACAGAGCTGGAGGAGAAACTCTTTAACAAACTCAAAAGTATACCTGGGGATAATCTGACGTTTCTGACCGAGGAAAATAGAGCCCCTGGGCCTTAAGGGCGAGGAGCTGTAGCATGGCTAAGCCCAAGGCAACACACAGCAGTCTCCACCAGAAAGATGCACCATGCTAGCCTAGGATTTGAGTGGGATGTTGTGTGTCTGATCATTTGTTTGATCTACACAGTAGCAAAGATAAAAAGGGCTTCTGACTGCTCAGGTCCACCTAACTCAGTAAACACTGAAGGCCTTCCCTGAGTCAGGCCAAGTGCTCGATTAGCCTGGGGTTGCCCACACTTTACACCTAAAAATACATCCCATGACGCCACTATCCATCAACACCCCTCAAAACAAAAGGCTTTCATAACATTGGTAGATTAATGCCATCAATTTCTGGGGACTAATGATTTACTGAATAATATGCCATGTTTTTTTCCCCCAACATCATCATAATGTTCTACTGCACTCCTCCATCAGATACCCACTTATTAATCCATTGCAGAGAAACCATGTGCCTGCTGCTGCTCCAGGCACTTGGGACACAATGGCAAACAAGGAGGAGAAAGATCTCTACTATTTCAGAGTATGTAT
>NW_022900932.1:15835301-15853161 GCF_012274545.1 Fukomys damarensis
TATTTCCAACGTGAGGTGGGCAGACAACCTACTGTCATCCTAAAAATAAGTAAAATATATCGTAGGCTGGAAGGTGTTAAGTGGTAAGGGGTTGTAGTAAGGGAGAAAAAAAACAGAGCAACCAGGAAGGGTCAAGACCATCCAGAGATCAGCTGCAGTACCCAGCCTGGTGGCCCCGGTGGGTGGTGGGTTGCTATGAGAAAGTTACATTTGAGCAAAGACTTAAAAAGAGAGAAAATGCTGGTACATATCCTAAGACTCCTGAATGCCTTCTCCGAATCCCAGGCGTGCCTTTCCTATGTTTGATCCATGGCTGGCGAGCCTGTAGTGCTGGCTGAGTGGACCGGCTTCCCTGCACGGTGGCAGGTCCCCAAGAGGGGAATCTATATGAATCCTGCTCATCTCAGTGGTCCCAGAAACCGCCACCATGACTAGCAGAGAGCAGGTACTCACCGCGCACTCACTCAGTAAGCAAAGACACGCATGAATCCGTGGCAAGCTGTTCATTTATTTTCAGAATCCCAGGTAATTAATTCTCTCCACAGTATGTTAGTATAATTAAGGCCTGAAAAGTAGCTAATTCGTAATCGGGGCGGGGGGCCAAGGGAAGCGTGGTTTAAACCATTAGGACACTAAGATCTAGAGAAGCAGTGATATTTTAGGACCAGAGTCCAACTCCAGAATATTCAACCTAGGACTTTTCACCCCAATACAGAGGGGAATGTCGGACGCCAACAACTCTGTCATTCCTTCCACAGTGGCCCTGCAGTTGTTCTACCACTATGGCCTCATTTTCTCTCTCAATAACCACTGATTATTTTCCCCTTTTGGGGCAGCCCTATTATCTTTAATTTATTTCTCCAGATTTATATCATCTTGCCAAACCAAGTAAAGCAAGCGGGAGAGAAGAGGACAGGCTTTTCCCAGCTCAGGCAGTCAGGAGGTGACGGGAGAACAATGAGCCATCCAGCTTGCGCTCCTCACTGAGCACAAAACCCAGAAACCACTGTCCTTGTGTCTCCCACACAGTTCAGTAAGCTGGGAAAGCTTAGAAAGAGAAGGGTGAGTCTCAAAGAGAAAGAAATTCCTCTCCTTCTAAGGAGATTCAGAATATTGAAAGGCCATTTCTGTTCTCCTCTTAGGCCTCATGATCATACCTTCCACTTCAGAAAGACGAATTCAAAGATATACAGAGAACCCACTTTATCCCACTGTTCTTATCTTCCTATCCAGCCTAACCCTACTTGAAAATGCAGGATATTTAAAGATGAGTCTGTTTTGTGAGAGAAAACTGCTTTCCTCTTCTCTGCTAGCTCCCCAGGAAAAGGATTCTCTTTCTTTTCCTTCTCTTCCCTTCTCTTCCCTTCCCTCTCCTCTCCCTTTCATTTTCCCTCCTTTTCCCATTCCCTTTTCCTGCCCTTCCCTTTCCTCCTTTCCAGCAGTGGTACAGCCGGAAGAACCAAACTCCAAGATAAAGAATTAACGCCTGACCCTTTGTGTTGCCTCAGTCACAGATCACAACTTAAAAAGTCTCAAGGCAAACTGCGGCACTCAAGGAAAAAGGCCACAAGAGCTTGCTCAGGATGTTAGGTAAGGAGATGGATAAAGGACACGTTCATAAGACAAGAATGGCCTACCTGCTGCTCATGGGTAGCAAGTATGACAGTGATAAATGTGAATCATACAAACCCTTGCCAGTTCTTATTCAACCAGCCAAAAAAAAAATCACATAACCAAGCTGCCCTTTGTAGGACAGTGAGACAGGGGGTCAAGTCAGAATAATAGAAATCGTAACAGGAGCTACGATTTATTCAGAGTTTATCATTATACTACCTGCCTTCCAGGACTGTTCTTTCTAAAGTGGGTAGTTTGGTGGTAGCCTGAGCTTGGCTGTCATAACGGCAGGCATGGGATGACCACTTTGTCATAACAGAGCCCATGTATTCATTTTAATCCATCCCTGAAAGTCTTGCACACACTGAAATTTGAGAGCACTGGATTTTTTTTTCCATTAAGTTTATGGGTACATTTAAGGTAAACAATGCTGTTACATTCATCACTGGGATCTTGTACCTTTACATGATGTATCTCGCTTGGTTCTTATTTTTTCTCCATTCCCCTGCCCTCCCTTCACCCCCTTCACCCTTCCCTATTTAAAAGGCTTTGTTTCCATTTTTTCCTTTTTTCATATTTTTCTTTCCTTTATTTCCTTTCCCCTCCCCTTCCCACTTCCCTTTCTCCTTTAGACCTTTTCTTCCTATTTTACATTATCAACTATACCATTTGAACCTTATTTACACTTTTAGTTTTTCACACCAGAGAAACTATTCGGAATTTACTCAAGTATGTCCTATTTATTTCCTTAAGAGTATGGCCTTAATGCGCATTCATTTAGCTATAAGTGTCTCTAGTTTCTCATTCTTTATGGCTGAGTAGTACTCCATTTTATAGAAAACCCACATCTTCTTTGTCCAGTGAGACCACTGGGTTATTACAATTGGCTCAAATTTAAAATGACCTTTGTGCCTGTCATTCAGGAAACATGGGGCTTGTCCTTAACTTGGGAGCCATGAGGCATTTGCTTCCTGGTGCATTTCCTTACCACTATCAGTATAGTGCTTATGCCTGAGCTACAGGAGACACCCTGTTTAGCTTTCTCCAGGCTGTGCCCTTCTAGGACCAACTTTAGGTACCCAGAACTCTGATCCCTGGTCCATTCTGTAAATATGAGCCATGTGTGCAGACCCAGGAATGAGGGATGGCTGTGACACTGAGAACAGATGTCTACCAGGACATGCAGCTGTGGCATCCAGACCCACATGCGAGAGACAGCCAAGGCCCCACAGAGGAGGACAACCAACCTCCCAGTGCAGGCTCACACCATGCTACCATGCCCCAGCTCCACAGTGATGCACAGAATTCTAAACTGAAATCTGGATAAGAGAATAGAGCATATTTTATTTAATTTAGCTTATAACACTAAATATCTAGACATATCATATCTGGGCTTCTGCATCACTCTTCTTTCCATTAGTGTAATAAGATACTGAGACAATCAACTTATGAGGAAGAAAGGTTTATTTTGGTTCTTCATATCAGAGGTGTAGTCCATGGTCTCTTGGCCCTATGGGAGCGCAGTACATCATGCCAGAAGCACATGGCAGAGGAGGGAGGGCTGTTTGCCTCATGACCACAGAGAAGTGAAAGAGACAAAAAGGGGCTGACATCTCCATATCTCTTTCAAGGGCGTATGTCCAGTGACCTCACTTTCTTTGCACTAGTCCTCACCTCCTACAGGTTCTGCCAGTTCCTGACAGTGCCACAGGGTGCCAGCAAGCCTTTCATGGACATTTCATATCCCAGCTATAGCATCTTTCACTTGTTTGACTGTCTAAAAACCTGAAAAGGTTCAGAGAGTGGCTGATACTTGGCCCAATGTGCCTCCCACAATTCAATTTTTTACCTCAATGAATGCTCCCTTTCCAAACATAGGTGTGCCTCCCTTTAAGCACACCCAATAATTAAGAGTCCAGATTTATACCAGACAACTGAGAGCAGGTGTCCCATTTACTAAAACATTCCATTATTCAGCAAACTCTCCTGATGCATTAGGTTGAATCCACAGCTAAAAATTTATTACACAAAAAAGTACAAGTTCATCTCTCATGCAGAAAGAAAAATCTTAAATGACTTCCCTTTTACTACTACTTCTTAGTCACTATGGGAAAAACAATTAGAAAATATAGACAAACAAAAGGGATGACATAAAAACAATCTTCTATAGCACTTGGCCAAATGAGTTCTGCTAGCATTTAATGCACATGCTCCAGATTTTCTTGGTTTCATTATATACATGTAAATATACATAGATACAGGTGGTTAATTTTCTAAGAACTCTGTCATGCCACAATCACAGACCATTTTTGCATGCCACCCATGTACTAAACTCTGGGAAGTCCAAGGCTAATAGTCTATTTTCTGCCCTACCCAGCTTGTGCTACAGTTGAACATCCCAATATATCCATCAGTGATTACATTACAATAATAAAGATGCTTTACCAGAAATCTACAGAAAGTATAGTGAAGGGCTCTATAAAGGGTCTAGAGCCAAGAATGACTCTTTCAACCTAGCTCACAACTTCAGGGTTTTGTTCACAATAATATTTAAACTCTGGGCTTCCCGTTCTCACTCAACAAACACTGAGTGAACACTGCCAATGAGCCAAGCACTATTTTTTATTTTTATTAAATGTATTGGTGCATATTAGGTATACAAGACAGTCACAGTCATCATTGGGATCTTGTACCTACACATGACTTATCAGGTTCTTATCTTTCCCCATTCCCCAGCCCTCCTCTCTGCCTCTCCACCCTTCCGTGTTTACAAAGACATTGTCACCATGCTTTTCCTTTTCACAATTTTTTTCTTTTCCCTTTTTTCCTTTCCCCTACCCCTCCCACTTCCTCTACTCTTTTAGACTTTTCTTCCTATTACACAGTATCAATTATACATTTTAATCCTTTGTTATACTTTTACTTTTTCACACCAGAGAAACTATGTTTAACTTATTAACTTACTATGTGTAACTTATTAATTTCACTTAAGAGTATGACTTCCACATGCATCCACTGAGCTATAAATCTCTCTACTTTCTCGTTCTTTATGGCTAAGTAGTATTCCAGTTTTTTTTTTTAATCTTCTTTATCCAGGTTCCAGTTGATGGGCAATTGGGCTGTTTCTAAGTTTTAGCTATTACAAACTGTGCCACTACAAACATGGGTGTGCATATATCTCTGTGGTATGATTCTTTTAATTATTTTGGGAAGATACCCAGCAGATCAAATGGAACCTCTAATCTTAGTTGTTTGAGGTATCTCTGTATTGATTTCCACAGTGGTTGCATCACTCTGCACTCCCACCAACAATGGAGAAGGGTTCCTTTCCCCCACAACCCTGCCAACACTTGTCATTGGTTGATTTCTTGATAGCAGCCATTCTTTATGGGGTGAGGTGGAATCTCAGTGTTGTTTTCATCTGCATCTCTCAAATGACCAGTAATGTGGAACATTTTTTCATATATTTACTTGGTGCTTTTACTTCTTTATCTGAGAAATGTCTGTTCATTTCAGATGCCCATTTTTGAACCGGGTATTTATATTTGGTGGGGGGGGCTGATATTTTTGAGTTCTCTATATATTCTAGATAGTAGACCTTTATCTGAGGAGCAGCTGGTAAAAAATTTTTCCCACACTGTGGGTTGTCTCTTAGCTCTGGGCATACAGTGGTGAGCAGCAGACAGTTCTACCCTCAATGAGCTTTTACACAAACAAACACATTTGCAAGTAAATACATAAAAGCCATACCTTTCCCTTGCCTGATATATAAGACCTCTTCCAGAACAAACACAGGAACAAAAGTCTGTGACCAGTACCTCTTTGTGCTGCCGTTTCAAAGGCACCTGGTGTCCTTGAATCCTACCATATCAGACAATTGTGAAACTTCAAAGCACAAACCTGGTATGTCTTCTCTGTTTCACTTAAAAATATGAATCCAATAGGCTTAATCCAAAATCTCCAGCTCAGAATTGGGTTACCATGTGTTGTATTTGATTTGTATTTCCATCAGTATCAAGCCCAGCATCCTTATATAGACACCAGCAATGTACATGATTTATAGCAAGCCAGTCAAGGTAAAGCCTATAGCTTCCCTTCACATTCTGACATTATCACATTACTTCAGAAGCTGGCAGCAGCTACCATAAGTAACAAGCTGTCAGTGTAAATAAATCACTCTTTCTCCAAAAAAAAAAAAAAAACTGCTAAAAAGTATAGATTAGTATGAGCAGAAGTGGGCTTGCCTTTTTCTAATATAAATTTTCCTCTGCTCAATAAGTCTCCTATAGATAGGATTTTATATAGAAAGAAGAAATAGATTCATTTTCTTTCTCAAAATAAAAGGTTCTAGACTTAAGATTCATATAAGGAACTCAAATCTCAAAAGGGAAGGTCGTGGCTGCTGTGTATAAATCATAAGACAATCAATTTGCAATCACCTAGAAGAGTCCAGCGTATGGAAAACAACTAGCAGTTCTAGGAAGAGCGACCCATGCCAGGCCAATTTAATCTCCTTCCAGGATGGAGTGACAGCTGCCAAGATAAGAGAAGCCACAGATCGCATCTGTCAGGGCTACAGCAGGCTTCTCTCTTTCTGGTCTGTCAGGCTGCCCCCATCAATGTGCTGGGAAACCCTGCAGGGTGGTGCCCCCCCCACACACCCTAGGATCGCCAACACTGTGTGCCTCCTGCAGGTGGGGAAGGACAATTCTGTCACCGTCCTGGACAGGTGGAAAGTGAGGCATGGCCACTGGGCAGCTGTCGGTCGCTGTTGTGTTGGAGATTGTGAGTAGGACAGGTTTGCCATAACCAAGGGAGAATAAACAAAAGATTAAATATCCATGCAAC
Organism: Fukomys damarensis; assembly: GCF_012274545.1. Taxonomy (NCBI): domain Eukaryota; kingdom Metazoa; phylum Chordata; class Mammalia; order Rodentia; family Bathyergidae; genus Fukomys; species Fukomys damarensis. The sequence continues at coordinate 15,841,764 of NW_022900932.1, forward strand.
AAATTCTAGAAAGTTCCCAGAATAAGACCAGTCTTGGCATGACTAAGAGGAGGGTGGAGCTCCATAGGGCAACTTCAGTGCACATTATACCCCCAAATTAAGATGGTATTTACGTCACTAAATCCAGAATCACCAAGGATGGAGTGGGTTACAGTGGCTTTCAGGAAGCATGCAAAAGAAAATGTTTAGTGATGTGCTATGAGGAAGTTAGGGTAGCGTTAGAAAGCATTTTAATGCCAGATGTGCAAGACAGAGCAGTCATCCTATCACTACTTGGTCTGGGTAGACCTATAATGTCCTCTTCTGGTTAATGCTGTGCAGTGTGACAAAGGACATCCCCTGAACTGAACACTACACAGACACATAAACCCCTTCCCACTTACTATTTTCAGGACTAGTCTCTTTGCTGCCCATCTCACCTCAAGAAACTATGCACCCTTGTGTCTGTGGCCACATTTGCATTCCTGAGGGTGGCTGAACACTTCTAGAACCTCCTGACTCATGCCAAGACTTCCCACCCCCAGATGCTCCCCACAGCGTCTAGATAATGGCCAAATACTCTCATGTTGCTCAAAGACAAGTTCAGAAACTGCTGAAAGGAGAATGATGAAACATGAGCCGGGGGACAAGGTGACAGCCCAGTCTTATTTGAGGAGTAAGCCCTATTCTGCCAAAGTACCAGCAACTGAACCTTCCTTCTGACTGATGGACACACGGAAATACCTTGATTTCTTCACTAATAAGATTTAAATATCCATTCCTTTATTTAAAAATGACCCTGCTATTTACATCTGCTAATTTGTCTCCCATTTAAGGCAGCTCCCTAGTGGGGAAAGGAGACAATTCTGTGAGTGGTTATAATAAAACAGAACCGATGTGATGACTGGGAAAAGCGAGGGCTCGCGGAATGCATAGTAGGGGACAAGTCCTAATAAGAAAATCAGGAAAGGCTTCTGAGAAGAGACAACACTTTAGCATAGACCTAAAGGTGACAAACAGCCACAGAGAAGCTCAGAGATAAGGAGGGACTGGTCCACAGGGAGAGGGCTCAGCATGGCAGGTACACTATGGCCAGCACAGGTACTGGAGGGCAAGGAGACAAACACCACCTGTGCCACACACAGTGGACTCACTTATCAGTCTACCCAAAGAGCTCCCTCTCACCCCATCAGCCATCCCTTCCCATTCTTTTTTCGACACAGGCTTCATGCCTTCAGCAGGAAACCCAGCACACCCCCTGGCATGTTGTTACCCCAGCCCTCACCCCTTCCTCGGGCTCTGAGCAAGTTCTCAATTCCTATCATGGCACCTACATTCCTCCATCACCTCCTCTCTTCGGCACCAGCTAACCTTGTCCATGTGGCAATTTAGGCTTCCTCATATACAAACTTTGACCATTCATTCACCTTGCAGGTTAGCTCACTCTGCCCTTCTTCAAGTCATGGATCAAATTTTAAAGTTTCTACTAACAGTCCAAGTTCCTAATGCCTCTGTATTGGAGCTCACACATGAACACACACACACACACACACACACACACACACACACACACAGCACAGAGTTTAATAGATGCCCAAAAACAGAATCAGTCAGGTGTGGTAGCACACACTTGTAATCCCCCCACTCTGGGAGACTGAGGCAGGAGGATCACAAATTCAAGCTCAGCCTAGGCTATATAGTAATTTAGCGAGATACTGACTCAAAACAAAAAATTAAAAATGGGCTTGGGGATGGAGCTTGGTGCAAAGGACCTAGGCTCAATCCCCAGTACTGAAAAAAAAAATCGTATTTTAATGAGCATTCTATTTCCTTTTGAAAGATTATATGTGCAATCCCTATAATTTTTCAATATGATGAATTCTTCAGTGTAGTTCTGGGTTATTGTTGTCTGAGAGATCCTTTCCAAAGAGATGCTGTGTGTTTAGAAGGGGCATCATGTAGTTTGATATCAAGAAAAAAGTACAGGCTTTGAAGTTACATCAACATTACTATCCCAGGTTCCCTAAGCGCTATCTGTGTGTCTTCTGGCAAGTTATTTAACCTCTTTAAACCTCAGTTTCCTCATCTGTGAAATTGGGATCATATCCTCAGAGGGTCATAATGAAAACTAAATGAAAGAATGTATAATTCAGTGCCCAGCTTATAGTAGATACTCCAAAAAAGGCTCTTTCCCTTTCCCCCTAATTAAGGAAGGAAAAGTCAAAGATGGCTTGCATACAAATTTCAGTCAAATGACTTCCCAAAAATGGATAACTTGAGGAAACAAACCCATCTAAGCACAGACAGAAATGTAAGACATGAATACAAGGCTTCTATCAGACATTAGCATTTTTAGTAGAGACTGGGATACAACAATAAAATTAAATTAGAAAGGCTTTAAACCATCACTTGAAATGTCCTTTCTCAACTCTACAAAATAAAAATAGAAAAAGGATTAGGGAAAAGAAACAAAAATACCCACAGGTTATCATCTTCCTCTGTTATGTAAAATAAATTGCTAAAATCCTATTCAAGGGTGTTTTTTTTGTTTTGTTTTGTTTTGTTTTTTGTTTTGCATTGTCACATTAAAGAGTGTGTACACCGGTTAAAATAAAGATATGTAAAATATACTCAGTGTGGGTATATAATGCACATTTTTAAAAAGCAAAGAAAATAAAAGCAAGCAATAACCATATTCATGTCTCAATGCAAACAAAGCATGGGACCATTCCAAATGATGGCAAGAGCATCGCTCTCCAGAGCCCCTAAGATGACACCTTAACACTGCCACCCTCGCTCCTGTAGGTATTTTGTTTCCAACTTTAAGGCTGAGGAGGTAGCGAACTTCATAGTCCCTATTTGTCTTGCGTGGTCAGCTGAGCTCAGCTACCCAAATACACATACTCTTGCTCAGAGGACAGATTTGTCACGCTGACCTTTCATCTCTCCTGCACTTTCTAACTGATGGCAATTCCAGTCCACAGAATCGTGCACACATCATCACACCACAGAGGAGAGAAATCAGGTAAAGGATGGCAAAGATAAATACCGGAGAAGCAAGCTAGAACCCAGACGGGGGGCGGGGGGCATCCTTCACAGAATTATTCAAGGGAGGAAAGCCAGCTGAAAGCTAGTGAAGTAGGCGGTACACAATGCAAAATTAACCAGTGACCTTTCCTGGGAACGTCAAAGGTCAAAGCTATTTGTAAGACAGTACTTAGCAGGAGCCCTGTGCTGGCCTCTGTGTGAACAAGAACCCTAACGGAGGAATTCCTCCTCATCTGAAAGTATGTCAAGCTCTAAATCAGGAAGATTGGCCAGGAGTGTATTATTATGCCCACAGGTGTAAAAAGTGGGGTGCAGAGTGACCAATGTCTGAAAATCCTAGCATATCGCGAAACACACACACACACACACACACACACACACGCACACCTCCTAGTCCATAGCCAGCTTCCCTTGTTTGGCCAGGTACATTTTCTTTCTTCAAAACCACAGGCCTCCAAAGTAGGGCTCAGTGGGCACAATGGTCATATTTCACACACTCCAGAAACCTCTGTATCGTGGGTTTTACCCGCTATATTTTCCCTCCAGATGAGATGAGAGCTTCCCTCCCAGTAGGGGCTATGGTCATGAGAAATGAGTGTTTTTCCCTTTTGCTGGTAAGAAATCTTAAGACCCGGGGTAAACCCACTCAGGCATAACAAGTTATAGCCCAGCAGGCACACTGATTAGCTAGGTTCTATAACCATAAAGTAAACAATAATCTACCTACGTGCCCTTTCTGCAGGTGGCTCACCTACCAATGCTAAGCGAGTCCGCCACAGTTCAGGCAAAATTACGTGGGAGAGTGTTATGCGTAAACATGAATGCTCCCATTCCTCTTTAACTGTCCCCCTGGGAATCCAGACCTACACAACAATAGATTACCCCCACACACCACCAAATGCAACTTTTTCCCTTCTCCCTGGGAGTCCTAGCCACTGTTTTACTACACAGGTAGTAACACAGTGAAACTATACCGACCCCTAACTCTACCTATAACCCTACTCGCTAGCTAATTACCTCCATTATATACAGACCACAATGTTCACGTCCTTGGAAACACACAGTACATCCCACCTTCAAAAAAGTCACTGAGTTCATTTTCTTTCTCACATGCAAATTGTCTGCGACCTGAATTCCTTCCATTTCACCATCACCAATCCTAACACTAACCCTAACCCACAACATGATTCCTAAGTTCCCATAGGGTGGTACTTGAAATCCTGTACTGTGGCTAACCCTAAGGTGAAATATCATGCTGATACTACCTATGAAACCCACACCCTAGTACCCAGGAAGAGAAATTCCAAGGCTATCACTCACCCTAATCCTAACCCTAACCCTAACCTTGACCCTCAAGGAAGTACTTATATTTATACATCATTCATATCAGTGCACTTCAAATTAACACCAACACACACCCACAAACACACACTGCACTAAACAGGGAGTAAAATGGGGAGACTCTTCTGTCCGCTAACTCTAGGTCTAGACCTACTCCACATTCAATTACTACCCTTACATCCAGAACACATTGTTCCGATCCTTTGAAGCCCAAAGTACATCCCACCTTGAAAAAAGCAATCCCCACACAATCCTTCTCGCATGCAAATTCTCTGGTACATGAATACCTGCCCTTTCACATTCACCAATACTAACCCTAACCCTAACCCACAACCTGATTCCCAAGCTCCCAGAGGTCAATAATTGAAATCCTGCCATCCTGTCCTGTGGCTAGCCCTAAGGTGAAATTTAATGCTAAAACCACCTGTGAAATCCGCACATGAATACACACGTAGAGAAATTCCAAGCTATGACTCACCTTAATCCTAACCCTACACTGACCCTTGAGGATATACTTATATTCCTAAATCATTCCTAACACTGAATGTCAAATTAACACCAACACTCACCCTCAAACACACACTACATTACACTACACAAGGAGTGAAACAGGGAGCCAATACCATCCCCTAAATCTACCTCTGATCCTGCTCAATAGCCAATCACTACCAATTATGTCCAGGCCACAATGTTCAGGTCCTTGGAAACCCACACTACATCCCACCATCAAAAAAGTCACTGCCCTTAACTTCCTTCTCATGTCTAACTTATCTGGTACCTGAATATCTTCCACATCATGCTCACCAATACTAACACTAACCCTAAAAAAAAAACCTGATTCCTAAGTTCCCATAGGGCGGTATATGATATGCTGCACTGTAGTTAACACTAAGGCGAAATCTCATGCTGATGCTAACTATGAAATCCACAAAAAACTATACATGAAGACAAATTTCAAGGCTATCACTTTTCCTTATCCTAACACTAACCCTGGGACCGGGGATTTAGCTCAGCGGTTCTGTGGCCTGCCTTGTAAGCGCAAGGACCCAAGTTCAATCCCCGGTACCTAAAATAAAACTAAGACTAACCTTAAGGCTGACAATGATCCTCCAGGAGGTATATTCCAACATCATGCCTAAAACAGAATGGCAAATTAAAACCAACCCTCACCGAAAAACACACACTATACTACACAGAGAGAGAAAGGGAAAAGTCTATTCAGTCCCATAAATCTAGCTCTAAACCTACTCAATAGTCAATCACTACCCATTACATCCAGGTCGAAATGTTTAGGTAATTCAAAACTCACATTACATACCACTTTCAAAGAAATCACTGCCTTCACCTTCCTTCTCACATGCAAATTATATGGTACAGGATTACCTTCAATTTCAAGCTCAACAATCCTAACCCTAATGATAACTCACAACCTGATTCCTAAGTTCCCATAGGGCAGTACTTGAAATCCTATAATGTGCCTAACCCTAAGGGAAAATCTAGTGCAGATACTATGAAAAACACACCTCAATACCCAGGAAGAGAAATTTCAAAGCTATCCCTCACCGTTACCCTAACCCTAAGCCTAAACATAACCCTGACCATTGAGGAGGTACTTACATTAGTAGAGCACTCCTCACAGGAAACATAAAACTAACACCAGCCCTCACACTAAACATGCACTACACTACACAGAGGGTGAAAAGGGAAGTCTATTCCATCCTATGAATCTACATCTAAATGTACTCAATAGCCAATCACTACCCCTAATACCCAGACCACAATTTTCAGGTCCTAGGAAACACAGGTCACATGCCACTTCCAAAAAGTCACTGCCCACAAATTCCTTCTCACATTCAAATTCTTTGGTAGGTGAATTCCTTCCCTATCACACTCACGAATCCTAAACCTAACCCTAAGCCACAACTGATTCTTAAGTTCCCATAGGGTGGTACTTGAAATGCTGCACTGTGGCTAAACCTAAAGCCTAATCTCATGCTGAAACTAGCTATGAAACCCACACCCCAAAACCCAGGAAGAGAAATTCCAAGGCTATCCCTAACAGTTACCCTAACCCTAACCATGACCCTGACGCTTGAGGTGGTACTTACATTCCCACATCACTCTGAACACTGAACATCAAACTAACACACACACTCCCCTCAAATATGCACTACAGTACACAGGGAGTGAAATGCAAAGGCTCTTCCATTCCATAAATCTACTTCTAACCCTACTCAAAAGAAAATCACTACACCTTGTATCCAGGACACAATTTTCAGGTCCTAAAAAACACAGATTACATGCCACCTAAAAAAAAAGGACTGCCTTCAACTTCCTTCTCAGATGGAAAATATCTGGTACGTGGATTCCTTCCCTATCATGCTCAGCAATCCTGAACCTAACCCTAAACTACAACTGATTCCTAAGTTCCCATAGGATGGTACTTGAAATTCTGCACTTTGGCTAACCCTAAGTACCAAACTCAAGCGGATAATAAATATGAGATCCACATGCAATACCACATACAAAAATTCCATGGCGATCACTCACCCTAATCCTACCCCTAACCAAAACCTAACCCTGACCCTCAACGAAGTACTTCTATTTCTACATTATTCCTAACACTAAAGGTCCAGTTGACACAAACCCTCATCCTCAAACACACACTACACTGCACAGGGAGTGAAGTGGGGAGCTTCTTCTGCTCCCTAACTCTAGCTCTAACCCTACAAGCTATCCAATCACTACACATTATATCCAGGCCGTAATATTCATGTCCTTGGAAACCCACAGTACATCCCAACTTCAAAAAAGTCAATTCCATCAACTTCCGACTCACATGGAAATTATGCAGTATGGGAATTCCTTCTGTACCAAACTCACAAACCCTAACACTAACACTAATCTGCAACCTGATCCCTAAGATCCCATAAGGTGCTACTGGAAATCCTGCACTGTGGCTAATCCTAATGTGAAATATCATGCTGATTCTAACTAGGAAACCCACACCCCAATACACAAGTAGAGAAATTCCAAGTCTATGTCCAACTCTAATGGTAACCCCAACAGTAACCCTGACCCTGATACTCGAAGAGGTGGTTACTTTGCTGAAGGAATCCTAACACAGAGTGTCAAATAAACACCAAACACCACAATTGAACACACACTACCCTACACAGGGAGTGATGTGGGAGACTATTCCATCCCCTAAACCTAGCTGTAACCCTACTCACTATCCAATCCCTGCCCATTCTATCCGGCCACAATGTTCAGGTGCTTAGAAACCCAAAGTACATCCCGACTTCAAAAAAGTCACTGCCCTCACCTTTATTCTCACATTCAAATTATCTCTTGGTGTATTCCCACCCTATCATGCTAACCAATCCTAACAGTAACCCTAACCCACAGGCTGATTCCAAAGTTCCCATAGGGTGGTACTTGAAATCCTGCACTGGGGCTAACCCTAAAGCCTAATCTCATGCTGATAGTAACTATGAAACCCACACCCCAATACCCAGGAAAAAAAATTCCAGGGCTATCCCACACCGTTACCCTAACCCTAACCCCACTTGTGACCCTGAGCCTTGAGGAGGTACTTACATTCCTACATCACTCCTAACACTGATCATCAAACTAACACCAACCCTCATGCTCAAACATGCACTACACTACACGGAGAGTGAATTGGGAACTCTATTCCGTCCCTTGAATCTAGCTAACCCTACTCACTAGTCAATCACTACCACTCATATCCAGGCCACAATTTTCAGGTCCTAGGAAACACAGATCACATGCCACCACCTTCCAAAAAGTCACTGCCCAAAAATTCCTTCTCACATTCAAATTTTCTGATATGTGAATTACTTCTCTATCACACTCAGGAATCCTACCCCTAACCCTAAAGCCACAATTGATTCTTAAGTTCCCATAGGGTGGTACTTGAAATCCTGCACTCTGGCTAACACTAAGGCCGAAACACATGCTGATACTAACTATGACAATCACAACCCAACACCCAGGTCCAGAAATTCCAAGGCTATCACTCCCCCTAATCCTTACCCTAACCCTAAACCTAACCCTGACCCTCAAGTAGGTACTTCTATTCCTACATCATTCCTAACACTGAAGGTCAAATTGACACAAATCCTCATCTTTAAATGCACACTACACTACACAGGGAGTGAAATGGGGAGCCTATTCTGCCCCCTAACTCTAGCTATAACCCTACTAGCTATCCAATCACTACCCATTATATCCAGGCCTCAATGTTCACGTCCTTGGACAGCCACAGTACATCCCACCTATGCAAAAGTCACTACCCTCACCTTCCTTCTAACATACAAATTATCTGGTATGGGTATACCTTCCGTACCACATTCTCCAATCCTAACCCTATCCCTAACCCATAACCTATTCCCTAAGATGCCATAGGGCGGTACTTGAAATCCTGCACTGTCGCTAACCCTAAGGTCCAAACGCATGCTGATACTAACTATGAAACACACACCCCAATACCCAGGAAGAGACATTCCAAGGCCATCCCTCACCGTTACCCTAACCCTAACCCTAACCGTGATCCTGACCTTTGAGTTGGTACTTACATTCCTACATTACTCCGAACACCAAACATCAAACACAGGCCCTCACCCTCAAATATGCACTACAGTACACAGAGAGGGAAATGGGAAGTCTATTCCGTCCTATAAATCTACCTCTGACCCTCCTCACTAGAAAGTCACTACACCTTGTATCCAGGACACAATTTTCAGGTCCTAAGAAACACAGATTACATGCCACCTACACAAAAAGCACGGCCCTCAACTTTCTTCTCAGATGAAAATTATCTGGTATGTGGATTCATTCCCTATCACGCTCACCAATCCTAAACCTAACACTAAGCCACAACTGATTCCTAAGTTCCCATAGGGTACTTGAAATTCTGCACTCTGGCTAACCCTAGGTACCAAACTCATGGTGATACTATGACACCCACACCAAATAGCACACATACAAAAATTCCAGGGCTATCACTCACCCATTTAATCCTACCCCTAACCCTAAAACTAACCCTGACCGTCAAATTGGTACTTCTATTCCTACATCAGTCCAAACATGGAAGGTCCCATTCACACAAAGTCTCATCCTCAAACACACACTACACTGCACAGGGAGTGAAATGGGGAGCCAATTCTGCCCCCTAACTCTAGCTGTAACCCTACTACCTACCACGTCACTACCCATTATATGCGGGCCGCAGTGTTCATGTCCTTGCAAACCCACAGTACATCCCAACTTCAAAAAAGTCAATGCCCTCACCTTCCTTCTCACATGGAAATTATGAGGTATGGCAATTCCTTCTGTACCACACTCACCAATCCTGACCCTAACACTAACCCCCAACCTGACCCCTAAGATCCCATAGGTCGCTAATTGAAATCCTCCACTGTGGCTAATCCTAATGTGAAATATCATGCTGATTCTAACTCTGAAACCCACACCCAATACACAAGTAGAGAAATTCCAAGTCTATGTCCCACTCTAATGGTAAGCCCAACCCTAACCCTGACCCTGACACTCGAAGAGGTACTTTTTTTTTTCCTACATCAATTCCTAACCCTGAGTATCAAATAAACACCAACCATCACTCTCGAATACACACTACACTACACAGGGAGTGAAATGGGGAGACTATTCCATCCCCTAAACCTAGCTGTAAGCCTACTTGCTAGCCCATCGCTGCCCATTCTATCCAGCCACAATGTTCAGGTCCTTGGAAACCCACTGCACATTCCACCTTCAAAAAAGTCACTCCCCTCACCTTTCTTCTCAAATGCAAATTATCTGGTAGGTAAAGTCCTTCCCTATCATGCTCACCAATCCTAACCCTAACCGTAACCCACAATCTTATTCCCAGGTTCCCATAGGGCGGGACTTGCACTCCTGCACTGTGGCTAACCCTAGGGCCAAATCTCATGCTGATACTAACTAACTATGAAACCCACACCCCAGTGCCCAGGAAGAGAAATTCCAGGGCTATCCCACACCATTGCCCTAACCCTAACCCTAACCCTAACCGTGACCCTGACCCTTGAGGAGGTACTTACATTCCTACATCACTCCTAACACCGAACATCGAACTAACACCAGCCCTCACCCTCAAACATGCACTACGCTACACAGAGAGTGAAATGGGAAGTCTATTGCATCTCATGAATCTAGCTCTAACCCTACTACTAGCCAGTCACTACCCCTTATATGCCGACCACAATTTTCAGGTCCTTGGAAATACAGATTACATGCCACCTTCCAAAAAGTCACTGCCCTCCACTTCCTTCTGACATGCATACTATCTGGTATGTGAATGCCTTCCCTTCACGCTCACCAATCCTAACCCTAACCCTAACCCACAACTGATTCCTACGTTTCCATAGGGTGGCACTTCAAATGCTGCATTCTGGCTAGGCCTAAGGCCCAATCTCATGCCAATACTAACTATGACACCCACACCCCAATACCCAGGTTCAGAAATTCCAAGGCTATCGTTCCCCCTAATCCTAACCCAAACCTTAATCCTAACCATGAACCTCGAGGACCTTCTTATATTTCTACATCATTCCTAACACTGCACGTCAAATTAACAGCAACACTCACCCTCAAACATACGACACTACACAGGTAGTAACACAGCTACCCTATACCAACTCATTAATCTACCTATAACCATCATCCCTAGCCAGTCACCCCCATTATATACAGACCTCAATGTTCATGTCCCTTGAAATGCACATTACATCCCACCTTCAAAATAGTCACTGCCCTCACCTTTCCTCTCACATGCAAATTATCTGGTAGGTGAAGTCCTTCCCTATCATGCTCACCTATCCTAACCCTAACCCTAACCCACAGCTGATTCCTAAGTTCCCATAGGGTGGTACTTGAAATTCTGCACTGTGGCTAACCCTAGGGCCGAATCTCATGCTGATAGTAACTATGAAACCCACACCCCAATACCCAGGAAGAGAAATTCCAA
>NW_022900932.1:15853442-15923306 GCF_012274545.1 Fukomys damarensis
TCTCAAATGCAAATTATCTGGTAGGTAAAGTCCTTCCCTATCATGCTCACCAATCCTAACCCTAACCGTAACCCACAATCTTATTCCCAGGTTCCCATAGGGCGGGACTTGCACTCCTGCACTGTGGCTAACCCTAGGGCCAAATCTCATGCTGATACTAACTAACTATGAAACCCACACCCCAGTGCCCAGGAAGAGAAATTCCAGGGCTATCCCACACCATTGCCCTAACCCTAACCCTAACCCTAACCGTGACCCTGACCCTTGAGGAGGTACTTACATTCCTACATCACTCCTAACACCGAACATCGAACTAACACCAGCCCTCACCCTCAAACATGCACTACGCTACACGGAGAGTGAAATGGGAAGTCTATTGCATCTCATGAATCTAGCTCTAACCCTACTACTAGCCAGTCACTACCCCTTATATGCCGACCACAATTTTCAGGTCCTTGGAAATACAGATTACATGCCACCTTCCAAAAAGTCACTGCCCTCCACTTCCTTCTGACATGCATACTATCTGGTATGTGAATGCCTTCCCTTCACGCTCACCAATCCTAACCCTAACCCTAACCCACAACTGATTCCTACGTTTCCATAGGGTGGCACTTCAAATGCTGCATTCTGGCTAGGCCTAAGGCCCAATCTCATGCCAATACTAACTATGACACCCACACCCCAATACCCAGGTTCAGAAATTCCAAGGCTATCGTTCCCCCTAATCCTAACCCAAACCTTAATCCTAACCATGAACCTCGAGGACCTTCTTATATTTCTACATCATTCCTAACACTGCACGTCAAATTAACAGCAACACTCACCCTCAAACATACGACACTACACAGGTAGTAACACAGCTACCCTATACCAACTCATTAATCTACCTATAACCATCATCCCTAGCCAGTCACCCCCATTATATACAGACCTCAATGTTCATGTCCCTTGAAATGCACATTACATCCCACCTTCAAAATAGTCACTGCCCTCACCTTTCCTCTCACATGCAAATTATCTGGTAGGTGAAGTCCTTCCCTATCATGCTCACCTATCCTAACCCTAACCCTAACCCACAGCTGATTCCTAAGTTCCCATAGGGTGGTACTTGAAATTCTGCACTGTGGCTAACCCTAGGGCCGAATCTCATGCTGATAGTAACTATGAAACCCACACCCCAATACCCAGGAAGAGAAATTCCAAGCCTATCACTCAGCATAAACCTATCCCTAACCCTGACCCTGACCCTGAAGCTCAAGGAGGTATTAATATTACTACATCATTCCTAACACTGAGTGTCAAGTAAAAAAAAAAAAAAAAAAAATCACCCTAGAACACACACTACACTACACAGGGTATGAAATGGGGAGCCTATTCCATCCCTTAAGTCTAGCTGTAAGACTACTTGCTATCCAATCACTGTACATTATATCCAGGCACAATGTTCGGGTCCTTTGAAACCCACATTATGTTCCACCTTCAAAAAAGTCACCACCCTCACCTTCCTTCTCACATGCAAATTGTCTGGTTGGTGAATTCCTTCCCTGTCATGCTCACCAATCCTAAACCTAACCCTAACCCACAAGCTGATTCCGAAGTTCCCATACGGCGGTATTTAAATCCTGCACTGTGGCTAACACTTAGGCCCAATCTCATGCTGATACTAATTATGAAACCCACACCCCAATACCCAGGAAGAGAAATTCCAAAGCTATCCCTCACCCTCATCCTAACCCTAACCCTAACCATGACCCTGACATTGAGGAGGTACTTATATTCCTACATCATTCCTAACACTGAACATCAAATTAATACCAACCCACACTCTGAAAGAGGCACTAAGCTGCACAGAGAGTGAAATCGGAAGTCTATTCTGTCCCATCAGTCTAGCTCTAACCCTACTCACTATCCAATCACTACCCATTACATCCAGGGCACAATTTTCCAGTCCTTGGACAAGCACAGTACATCCCACCTTCAAAATTCACTGCCCTTACCTTCCTTCTCACATGCAAATTATCTGGTAGGTGAATTCCTTCAGTACCACGCTCACCAATCCTATACCTAACCCTAACCTACAACCTGATTTCTATGTTCACATAGGGTGGCACTAGAAATTCTGCACTATGACTATACCTTAGGCCCAATCTCCAGCTGATACTAACTATGAAACCCACACCCCAATTCCCAGGAACAAAAATTCCAAGGCTATCACTCACCCTAATCCTAACCCTAACCCTGAGCCTGGAGGAGGTACTTATATTCCTCCATCATTCCTAACTCTGAACATCAAATGAACACCAAACCTCATGCTCAAACATACACTACACTACATAGAGAGTGAAATGGGGAGTCTATTCCATCCCTTAAATCTAGCTCTAAACCTACTTACTATCCAATCACTACCCATTAGTTTTATTAAAACAAAAAGGACCTTAAATCTCGTTGTGGTAGCCTACATCTGTAATCGTAGAGTGCTAAGAGGCTCTAGAAGGAGAAGGATAGCAAGTTCAAACCCAGTCTGGGAAACATATTGACTTAGCAAGACCGTGTCTCAAAAATAAAAGGGCTGGGTATGTAGCTCAGTACATATGCCCAGTTCAATACCCAATACTGGAAGGAAAAAAAAAAAGAATTTTAATAATCCAGGAGAAAACACTCCTATCCAGTCAAACAAGAAGGACAGATACGGTCGTGGAAATGATCATCAAGGTCAATTTACTATCTTTTTCATGGCTTACATTTTGGATCAACTTATGCTGAAACAACCAAAAGGGCATTGCTTCTCTAACAGGGAGTGCTGAATCCAAATCTAGCTTTATGAAAAGCCATTACCTCCCCTGTGAAAGCAGCAGGTATGAGTCCTAATGGCTTGTGATAATGAAGGGTCAGTCTCTGACACTGGAACTCACATCACTGTGTGACACAGAGTGATTTATACAACCTTACTCAAAAATGGTATAGGAAGTTTGACGATTCATAAAATCATAAATTATAAATCAATTACTGGAGATAGAGAGCTTGATTCATTCCCAGGCCCATTCGTTTCTAAGCTGGGAGACCCTATAAAATTCCCTTGCGCTAGGGGAAACAAAGAAGAAGAGGACCCTTCCACTGTCCCCAGCTTTCTCTGAAGACCTCTCACTCCTGTAAATTTCATATGACTCTAGGACTGCCCACCTCAGGAAATCAGCAGAGGATGGTAGAGATAAACTGAAAGGACAGGAACAAAAGCAGCACTGGCCTTCAGCAGGAAAGGGACTAGATTCTTCCGGTTCCCAAAATCCAGGTGAGAACGGAAAAATCCTGTTAAATATTTAGAACATTTACCCAAACAGTCCTGCACAAACCTAGAAACAGAAACACCTGCACACATAACCAACATTTTCCAGATTCATCTGACAGAATTTCTGAGCAATGTTTTTCTTTTTTAAAAAATCATCAAGTGCACTGGGTTTTTACATTTCTATAGCACTGAAGTATCTTTCTCATTCTTTAAAGACAAAAACCCCATGTGATTATCTTATATTTGAAATGATAAAAGCCAAACAGTATAGTTTGGCTTAGCCCTGGGCACTGTTCTGGAGAGAGGCATCTATAGACAGGTGTATCAACAGCACACACTCAGGAGAGAAATTCTGGCCCAAGTCACAGGCCAAAGTGAAGGTCTCAGACCACCCTGGAGTTCTGTCTCCAAACACCAGAGGAGCAAAATAGCTGACATGCCCTGCTCCCGCACCTCTCCAAATCAAATGCCTTTACCGTGGCTGGGAACAATACCAAAAACCTCAGACAAGAGTATCAGAGACCCCAATTTAGAGACAGGCAGTTGAGGTCTGGAGTGAATAAAGTCACAAAAGCTGCCAAGAGAGGGGTTTGGGGTACATCCTGACTACAACCCAGGCCCACCTGCCTTGGAATGCCGGGCTCCCTCTACCATGCCATGCCTCTGCCAAAGTCGAAGAAATCATTGACATCTATCAGGCTGCAGAGCTTAAGAGATAAATCTCTCCTCCCATACTCAAGGCAAATTTTAAAACTAAGAGAGTAGATGGCAATGCAAATACTACTATTAGATATTTATTATGTTGCAAAGCTTGAAAACAGTCAGGAAAATGGAAAAGTTACTTTTTTTCCCTACACAAATTTGTTAATGGGTGGCATAATGGGGAGCCCTGTTTGCTGGCACTATGTGAAACATCTACAAATTGCCTCTGCAGAGCATTATAGGTTGTCAGACTAATGTAGTTGAAGATAATTTGGCCTTTCAGTGAATTGAACCTCACAGCACGATTATACTCCACAACCAACTAGAGTGTCACAATTATTCTTTCATGCTGAATTACCATATAATGTCATGAGTCTACCTGTCATAAGTCCTGTAGCCTAGGCTGAATTTTTTTTCCCTAAATCTATGGTTCATGGTGAAAAAAATAACAATTTTTTTTTTGCTTCTAATGGAAATCTGATTGTTTTTATCAACAATAAATTCCATAGCAAATCAAAGGATATGCTTGGACAAACAATCCGATACTCAAGGTTAAAAAACACACAAATAATAAATTGCTGGTGTGTCATGTTCAATTTTTACTATGGCATTACACTGCAATAACCATAACAGGATCTAAATTGTTGTCAGAACATTAAACAAACCCCCATACTTCACAAAGGCATCCTGTCTGAGTAATTCACACAACGGAAACAACTATCAAATTTTCCACTGTCCCACTGCTACACCATACATCAGTACGATTTTATGTATTTGGACAATTCGTTGAATAAATTACTTCCATCCTGCCTGCTCTTGCCACTTCTGTTAAGAGTCATATCAGTTTTAATTGTCTTTCTGTCTATATGGAGCCACTGTTTTTGTGGCCTTTTCCTGTGCCATTTCCTGAGCACCAAAATAGATTAAGAATACCTATCAAAGCAGGGTGCTGGGGGTATAAAACTACAGAAGAGGGGCGACCTGCCAGAGGCGAAGAGCATCCTCCTCCTGCTTCAGCACAGTTGCTGAACATGTAGGAGTATGACCATTCATGGCTTTTGTGCAAACACAGTCTTTCCAACATTGTAGCTAAAAGCTTAAAGGACCCAAGACCCTATATCCTGCTCAGTTGCCATTCGGTTGTTTACTCTCTCGGTTCGTTACTGCATTCAGCCTGGCGTAGGAAATGGGTTCAGCCTGCCACGAATGGCCTGGTTCCATTCATGGTGAGAATCCAGCTCACCATACAATTCATGGCCAAGCCCACAAGCTGTTTCTCTTCTGCTTGTTGCTCTCCAGAAAAGCAAGCTCCCCTTTCCAGACTGACTATCCAGCCTTCATCAATGCACAAGGCTCATGCCGAAAGTACCGCTATAGATAATGGGCATAAATAAACTTTGTCTATAGGAGGTGGAGTTAATGACTTCCCATTATGTTTCTCAACACCTTCGATAGACTAAACTGACACGGACCAAAGGCAATTGGATCAACTGGGTGCAACTCTGTTTCCTAAATGAGATCCTCTTAGGTTTGCCTCCAGTTTAAATGCATTTATATGGCCAAATCCGGCCTCCCAGGCTGGGTAGCTTACTGGAAAGAAAGATGAGTAGAGACTCCAGGTACCCAAACCAAACTGACTACTGTTTTGATGTGATTCTGTCACCTACATCACCATAACCACAGAAAGCATCACACACTGAAATGTCATCGTACGAGCTTTTTACAACCCGATGCTGCCAAAGAAACCATTTTATGCTGAACTACTCTTGCTACCTCCAACAGGAAACTCACTGAACTGGTTCCCAAACACATCCACCATACACTAAACACTGCCTGACAGCACAGAGCTGGGTTTATGATTCCACTTGGCCTAGTTTTGCTTCTCAGAACAGCACAAAAGAAGGAAATCTCATTTGAAGGGCAGAGCCCTGGACTCAGTGTCCCAATGTTAACTCAGTAGTCTTGCTGATAGTAGAAAGTAACTTTATTTATAACCCCAAAAGCAATAATAAACACAGAACTATGATTTACTCTGAACCTTCCTATTATTAAAACACTTTGTCTTATAGTTTTATTGATTTACAATCTGTCCTGCTTACTTTTTTAGCATCTGAAAACAATCAAGGCACAAAGCTGCAAAATGTTTAGACATTAATTGTTAGGAGACAGCGTTTTATTCCAGGCGAGGGGTTTGAGGCCCCGACAGCGATGCATTCTGGTACCGGAATGATTTATGGTCTTGTAGCAATAACGATGCGCCAGGGCCATTAACATATTGGCAGGGCCTAGGATGGATTAGTGGCATTGATTATTTCATGGGCCACTGATACCCATTTGTTACGAAGAGCTCAAAGATGGCCTCTCCCTGACTAAAATCTTTTTATGAGCAGACAGCATTTTAAGTATTAGGAACCTGGGATTTGGGCCATTTCTTATAATCTTGCTGTCACCTCACCTTAGTATGCAACCAAAAAAAAAGGTGTCAAAAACATTAAAGTTCATTCTTCACCAGCAGCCTTAATTCCTCAACTCATCATAACCATGTCTTCTTTAAAAATTAATGATTGCCAGCATTTAGCCACTGGTTGTTGCTATGAAGATCTATGCAAAAAGCCAGGATCCCTATAGAGTGTGTGATATATGGAATACTTTTTATTACTACAATAAAACTTACTGACATTTCAATACTTCTGCAAATAGCATTATAGTATCAATCTTCTGAATTAGGTTGAAAATTAAGTTGTAAATTAAAAGAAAGTGTACTTTGGAATACAACATGATATGTCACCTAGAAAAGGACCTTTGTGCATAACTGAGCTGAGCTGGAAAACAGAGATGAGCCCAGTGCTTGGGCAGTGCTCTTTGCATTCTAAAGATCTTGGCTCCTGCAGGAGAATCCATCCAGAAATACAAACAATCCATCACAAGAGACTTTTATTTTTTTTTTCCATTGTAAAAGTCAAGGGATTTGACAACAACCTTTTATGAATACAATGAAACTCCAAATCCTAATATATTTTTCTCCTTTGCCACATTCTTAGCATAAATTTCAAATGGGGCAACATTTGGAATAATAAATGCCTTATAAAATACACAGAAATTACACATACATTATGCTTATAATGTGTATATACATATATAAAAACTATTTCCTTCTCTGTGTCATCAAATACAAAACTACTCCCCATCCCCACACACCCTGGCCCAGATTTCAAAGATGCAAGGAGCAGAGAGTTATCCAGGGGACTCGAGGACAATTCCCAAAGCTTGGATGGCTTTAAAGCTATTTGACTCAAAGGCTAATGTCACATGCTGTAAATTACAAACACTGTCAGATCAGAGCCAACACAAAATGGTTCTGTAAAAGACTACTGGCTTTCAAATATGTATTTGTTTGAAAAGTCAAATATATTAAATCACTTCAACCTATCCTCCACAGCAGCCCCTTATAGTCACAAGATAAAACTGCACAGTTAAAACAGGGTCAACTCTGATGATTCAAAATATCCTGATGAAATCCAAGCTACCTCCTGCTCGAGATGATTTTTCTCATGGTCTCTCGGGTTTGCTTGCTGATTTCTGTAAACTACAAGCCTTTCTAGTAGGTGTCTATTGCTCTGATAACATGCCGCCTCCATCCCCACTCCCCGCATCTTCAGAGGTCCACACGCACTATGCCAAAGACAATAAAGAGGCTACAGAGCCAACTCTAGTCATTGGTGAAAGCAGGCTGTGATAAAAAGGATTCTGAGACACAGTTCTGAATCAACAGGAAAAGACGCCATATTTAATTGTCTACTTGGGTTGTGAGCGAAGGAGCAAGAAATGTTCCAAGTGCTGACATTCACAATCCTGAATTCAGAAGTCAACATATTTTTAATAACTGCCCTGCAAACCACCCTATTAAGCCTAAGAAGGAGTAACGCAGTATTGTGAAAGCATTTTCACTTACAGAATAGGCACAGGAAAGCAAGGCTGCTCAGGAACCATGAATCAAAGGGGTTTTAAGGAGAATCATGAGAAAAATAAAATAAAATAAAAAGAATCATAGGATGACCTTATTTTCATTTCATAGATGGAAAACCAAGACACACTGGTAAGTGATTGATGTAAAGTCACCCAACTCGTGATGAAGATACAAACTCCTAAGCTGCCTATCTCTGTGCTTTCTCCAGACCCTAGAAAGTCTACCTTGTATACCATCTTACATGCTGCTTTCTTTTCCCGTCTTTCCCATGTGGCTAATTTTCTCATTTCACTATGGTTTGATGTTCTGCTGCAGATTTCTCAAGTTTTGGATTATATGATAAGACACAGACTCAATAATCTATATTACTGTAAATTTAGGAAAACAATCTTGTAGTATGATATATGGTAATTCAGGGTTAAGTAGAAAACAATTCAAGGAGTTTGCCATTTTCCATGTTAAATTTTAAATAGGGAAGAAAGATGCTGTCAGTATGCACTCTAGGTACACAGAGGCAATTTGGGATTCAGCTTTTTGTGTATCAGGCCTTTGTACAAACTACCCAACATTAAAGCATAGAAGAAAAAGAAGCCCTCTGCAACTCCTTCAAATGTCTCTTACCATATCTAGCTTATGAATTAATTGTAGAAGGGAACAGTCCATTTCCCATGAATATTAAAGTTTTCAAAGACTGTCTACAGCTCTCTGTGATGGAGACCATGGGCCATCCATCAAACTGAGCTTGCCTACAGCCATGCCAGGGCAACTAGGAAGTGAAACACTTTGGGACCTTGGCCAGAAATCCTAAAATGCTGTGTGTAGCCCTACTTTCTCCCTCAACATCCAGAAACAGTTTTTTAGAAAAGTTCAATCTCCTGGTCCACAGGGAGAAAAATACATGACCAGCTCAAGGACAAAGGACCTTTATCCTGCTTAAAGTTTAATAAATTGCCCAGGGATTTCCCAGGCCTCCTGAGTACTTTGCCACCTAAAGTAAGTCTGGGTCACCATTACAGGATGTAACAAGTGAAAGACAGTCTTTTGGAGGTCTCACTTGATTTGGATGTATTGAAATGTAAACCATTTTCTTCTTCATTTCTTAAGATGGACAGCAGCCTGCTCCTGGCCACGAACCACCTCGGTTAAACATGGACAATATCCTTTAAACTTTTTTTTTTTTTTTTTAGGCAAATTGTGCCAATTCTATAAAGCTCTTCAGATAAACCATTTCTCAAATTGTTGTTATCCCCACAGCTCCCCTGGACTTTTGCCAAATCTCCATCCTTCTCAGACTGGGGAGTCCATCTGGTATTACAGGGCTGGGTGTTAATTGAAGAACAGCGTAACTGTTTGGACATGTTATGCATCTATTACCCAATTGTCAATCTTGTAATGTTTGCTGTAGGACTCTATCTTTGGGGAAATGAATGCCAAATGAAAATTTATCCTAACCTATTTCTCTCTTTATTCTCTCAGGGCTCTTCTGTGATGATTTGTTAACCTGCTTTCCTTCATTCTACTCACTCAAGTCAGTCACATAACCAAAATTAACAACCAAGACCCAGGATAAGGATAAATGGTTATTGACTAAGATATTTGTCCTCTTTGGGGTATTTATTTTTTGTCTGCAGCAACCACTCATAAACATGGCTGATGATACTACTGCAGCAACAGACACAATGGAAGAGATGATCCTGAACAACTCATATAATGTTGTTTCCAAATTCCATTTTTGATCTTTTTTAGACTTTTATTAAATGCCTATTTCAGTAAAACCTTATTAATTCACCTAAGAGACTTAGAAGTTGTCTGAAAAGCTGAAGTTGAATTCTGTCTGATTTCCAATGGGAAAATCAAACTGGGCTCATGTCAGGTGCTTAGTGAATCATAGGTTGGCTTAATAAATAAATCATGGTACATTACAAAGTTTGTGATGGCGTGGTCCCTACTGCTGGAGTATCTGCCCCTAACCAATGAGAGGCTTAGCTTCAAAACTTTAGTAGCCATGCACTGTGGACTGAACAGACATGGGCCAGTTCTGAGTTCAGGCTTCTCAGAGGATGCCATTGGGTGCTTGGGTGTTCTGTCAAGCAGTGTTATTATGGCAACTGATACAATAAGTGATGCAAGTAAGACTGCAAGGTCAGGTCTGACCACTTTCTGAAAAAAATCGGTTTATACAAGAAAATATAAAAGGCTCATTACAATGTACTTTTCTAAGCTCATTTACCTTGTCCTATAACAATGTTCCTTCTTATTAGCTGGGGACAGAATTTTACAAATCTAAAAACAGAACCTGGCATGATGGCACACACCTGCAATCCCAGCACTCTAGGAGCCCGAGGCAGAAGGATTGAAAGTTCAAGCCCAGTCTGCGTAACTTAGCAAATTTGCAAGAACCTGTCTTCAAATTAAAAAAAAAAAAGAAAAAATTCAAAAGTGTCGGGGCTGTAGCACAGTTTGAAGGCCCTGGATTCAATCCCCATGGGGTTCCATCCCCCCAAACAAATAATTAAATCTAAACATAATCAAAATTAATTTTACATCCAATAAGTTGGATGAATGATGGCCCCATATGGCTGAACTACTGAGCAAAATTTCCCTCAAGTGGTGGGAGAAAACATGCCAAGGAGCTCAGTAAGGTGTGATGGCCACTTCGATAATCCCAGTCAGAGGACTTGTTTGCTGATGCCATTTCCACGAACACGCCACCCTCTGCTGGCTCCTAAGATGAACACAAGTTCTCTGCTTTGAAGGGCAGGATGGCGACAACGGTAGGTTCTGCAGTGACATTAGAGAGGGTACTGAAGTTGCTTGGTTGAATGAGCTCTGTGGATTCCCTAGTCACCTATCACTCGCCTTGCCTCCTGGCCCATGAGTGATAGGCAAGGTGGGCACTGAGGCAGAGCCTACCCAGAAGAGACCACATGCCAGAGGAAATTCTCTTCCAAAAGGGGCTCTATGTGCCACCAAGGTGGCCTCAACAGCGTGGCAGTAAGAACTGTGCCATTAAAGGCAAGTTTCCATTTTATGTGCTCAAGCTTTCTGCAGAAGGATCCCACAATTCCTGGGGAAGCTTGATTTACCATCCCATCACCCTATTTTTATAGGCCTTGACTCTGCAAATGGAGCTGATGGAGACCTCAACCACGAGTCACTGAGTCCTCAGGTGTAACTGCAGATTTACAGTGCCTACTGAAGCCATTCTGTCACACTCATGTCTTCCCGACATGCCTCTGGAGGGGACTCCCTGAGGCTTTGCAGAGCTGCACTAGCCCACCCTCATCCCACCCCACCAAGAAGACTTTCATGTCTGAGCCTAGTTTCCCTCACTCTGGACCTCATGATCCAGGAAGCCCTGGATGGATGCGATGACCACTGATGGAGACATAGCAGTCATGTGCGAGGTGGCAGGCAAGGTATTATGGAAAGATCAGGAGGAGGTGAGAGAAAGGAGAAAAGAAATCTCATACTGCTGAGATTTTTCACAGCTAATCACACATAAGACTGATTCACTGCTCACTCCGCTCGGCTCACTCATTTTTCATATCGTACTTTTCACTGCCCCATCAGCCTGTTCCACCAAGGTCAAATGAAGGAAACGATAGCTCACACTCTACAATGAGACAGATTATAAACAGAGTCACTCACCTTTTACAGGGAGCAAATGGGTTCCTGAAATTACCATTTATGAATATGGACCTGAGTAAGAGAGTTACATGTATGAGAGGCTCATCCCATACCAATGTGGGATCCTCGTGCTCTCCCTCCCCGCATACAGAAAAGAGGTTGAGGTCACCCAATAGCTTAGAAGTCAACTCAAGACTGACTCAATGTCAGAGGTGTAGTTCCACCACTGTCCTATTTAACAGGAAATTGGAGAGTGTCTAACAGAAAAAGTGACATTTGAGCAGATTTTAATTCAGGTGCACTGGACAAAAAGGATCATTTCAAGATTTTTATACCCTTTAGGAGGCATAAGGTTGCAAGCAACAGAATACCCAACCCGAAATGGATACCCAGTAATAAGTCTGGATTCTATAACAACAGAAGATGTTCAAAGGTATGGGTTTCCAAGGCTATTTGCCAGTTCATGAAATCATCAGAGAATTCTGAAAGATGTCCCATATTTCATATTTGTAAGCTTTAGTATCTTCTTCTATAAAAGAAATGGAGTTGGACTAGATCAAGTGTCTAGCAGTAGAATTCTCTTTAAAAAAAAAAAAAAGCTGATGTGAATCCTTAAAAGTAGAGCTGCTCTGCCTGTAGCAGGTTCCACTGGCTTCCCACCCTCTGAGCCTCTTGCTCACCCCCAGCAACATTCCTTGAGGCTCCTTCATCACTGGGTGCCTTCTTCTTCCAAGATGTCTCTTCTAGCATTGACAGAGTCTAACAGTGATGACTCTAAAGCAGATGATCTTGATACTAACAGTATTAATAATACTGAGAGACTAGAGTGACTTAATGAAAAATTTATACCAGAAAGAAGCTATTTAAATAGGGTAGACATGAGAGTTCTGAAGTCACAATAAATCAAGTGTTCATAAACCAGGAAAGGATGGATGGAAAAAGGAAAGGAATAAATATCAGTGTTATGGTTTGGATCATAAATGTCCCCCCAGAGCCTCGTGCTAGAGACTTGGTCACCAACCTAACGTGCTACCAGGAAGTGGTGCAGTCTTTAGAAGCCGACTGGAAGGAACTGAGGTCACTAGACCATGGCCTTAAAGGGGATACCCGGGCCGCTGCTTCCCTCTGCTCCCTGGTCATCATGAGTTGAGCAGCTCTGCTCCTCCGTGTGCTCTCCACCTTGATGTGCTCTGCCATGAGCTCAAAGAAACAGAGACAAAGACCATGGACTGAGACCTCTGAGAGTATGAGCCAAAATAAACCTTTCTTCCTTAAGCTGACTCTTCTCAAGTCTTTGCCATAGCGATAGAAAGCCAGCACAGAAGGAACAACAATTTAACTTACATTTATTTTTAAAATAAATTATTGGGTGGGGGATTCAGCTCAGTGGTTCCAACACCTGCCTTGCCAGCGCAAGGATCCGAGTTCGATCCCCACTACCAAAAATAATAATAATAATAAATTAAAAATAAATTATCGATTTCAATTAAATCAAACTTCATCACAGTTTTATTTACATAGAAAAAAAATCAAGTGGCCTAAATGCCCATCAATATGCAACTGGCAAAGAAAATTTGACCACATATCCATGCCACTATTAAACATCATGTTTCAGAAGAATTATTAGTGACATGACAATATGTTTAAAATATATATTGCTATAGATTGCTAAGCAAGATTAGGGAATAAGTCTAGTTTTATAAAATTTAATGTATATTGTTTTTTAAGACAGAAAAGATATTCAACAAAATGTTAGTAGTGGCAACTTTTTTCTCATTAAGTTTATTGGTACATTTTAGGTATACAGTACAGTTAGATTCATCATTGGGATCTTGTACCTCTACATGACAGGTCTTGGTTCTCATTTTTTCCCCTTGTCCCTGCCCTCCCTTCAACCCCTCCTCCCCTCCCCATTTACAAACACTTTATTTCCATTTTTTCATTTTCTCATATTTTTCTTTTCCCTTATTTCCTTTCCCCTACCCTTTCCACTTCCCCTACAACTTTAGCCCTTTTCTTTCTATTTCACATTGTCAACTATACTATTAGAATCTTATGTACAATTATAGTTTTTCACACTAGAGGAACTATTTGGTATTTATACGTGTGTGACTTATTTATTTCACTTAAGATTATATCCTCAATATGCATACATTTTCCTATGAATGACTCTAGTTTCTCACTCTTTGTGGCTGAGTAGTACTCCATTTTATAGAAAAACCACATCTTCTTTATCCAGTCTCCAACTGATGGGCAGATGGGCTGTTTCCAAGTGTAAGCTATTACAAACTGTGCCACTATAAACATGGGTGTGCACATATCACTGTGATATGATTCTTTTAATTCTTTTGGAAAGATACCCAGCAGAGGGATGGCTGGGTCAAATGGAAACTCTAAACCTAGTTCTTTGAGGTATCTCCATATTGATTTCCATAGTGGTTGCACTAGTCTGCACTCCCACCAACAATAGAGAAGGGTTCCTTTCTCCCCACAACCCTGCCAACATTTGTTATTGGCTGATTTCTTGATTTTGTTTGAGTCACTAAATTTTCAGGAAGGTAAGTTAGGTAGAACTCTTGAAGACAGTGGCATAGGAAAAGACTTTATGAACAAATCCTCAGTAGCACAGGAACTAGCAGAAAGAATCAGCAACTGGGATCTCATCTTATTAAAAAGCTTCTGCACTGCAGGAGAAACCATCAACAGAACTAAGAGGCAATCCAGAGTGTGGGAAAAATTTTTTACCAGCTGCTCCTCAGACAAAGGACTATTATCTAGAATATATAAAGAACTCAAAAAAATCAGCACCCCCAAACACAAAGACTCAATTCAAAAATGGGCATTTGAAATGAGTAGTGGCAACTTCTACATGATGGGATGATAGATTTCTTTTTCTTCGGATTTTGCCAGTCTTTTCAAACTTTTTATAGTGACTCTATATTGTGTTTATAATAATAAAAATTACTGAAGCAAACTGAAAGGTATAAAATAAAACTGACACCAATAAACTTTAGTTTATTGCCACCCAACTAAAAGGTTCCAAACTCCGAGAGATTTGGGAGGGTGCACCCGTGGTATCCAAATTAACTCCTGAGGTACTGAGAACAAGGATGACATAATCTCCAGACCATCTTTCAAAATCCTTTTAAGTGATTCAAATATAAATTTTTTATATATATAAACTGTTTAATCCCTCCTGCTATATGAGAATGTCCAAGGATACAAGGCTCAGGTGCCTGCAAATGTGAGAATGATTCTTATGAGACCTACAGGTTAACAGGATATAAAGATCATGGAAATTACCGAACCTCCAATAAAGACCAAAAAAGAAAAAATCCCCTTGACTTGCCTCTACAAATCATGGTTCTACCTGGCACAAGAGTTACCATGCTTTCCCAGTTGCCCAGAGTCCCCTGAATTTCCCAGGTTCCCTTTTACTATAAAAGATCTGAATTCTGTGTGACCTATTACACCACGTTGTGTCTCTGGGCTATGTGTGAGGCAGCTTTAGTAAACTTAATTTTACCACTTGTCAGTTTTCTCAACCTTTGAAAAATTACTCAATACCGGGATTAATATACAATATAATATCCAAGCGGTTAGCCAGCTCTGAACTCATATCATCCCCCAAATGATGCTTGATGAACCCAGGGAGGGGGCCAGGGGCCTTTCCAGGCTGCCACGGCCTTGAGTTTGCACAAAAACCATGGGTGTGAGCACAGGCACAAATCCACTTTTGAACACCACTGGAGTGAGGATAGATAGATAATCTATGCCACTCCTGAAAATACGTCTCATGTATCTCCACGCGATGGATATCTTATTAATTTCAATTTTTTAAATCCCATTTATCATTTCTAGCAAGTCTACAGCCTTTCTCCCAAGGCTTTCACTGTGAGGCAGCTGGGACCGCACCCTAGGGGTCTCCAAGAGCCAAAGGATGAACTCTGTTGCCATCTCAGACAGTGAGTCTCTGTGGAATCCCAGAGGAGAAATAAATGTGCTCTGGAGGTATGTCACAGGAGAAATCTGCCTGAGAACCTGGTGTGCAGCTGTGTCAGACGGCACGCCTTTTGCAACCTACAACAAAAAATTTCAGACCTTGTCTTTTCAGGCCATTTCTTTGGGGAAAGGGGAATGAAAGAGGGTGGGAAGAAGAAAAACGGAAGGAGGGAACAATGTGCATTTGGGGATGGAAAGTGGATAAAGGATAAACCAGACCCATCAGCATCAACCATAAAACACACAGCTTCTTATGGGAAGCTTCTTATGGGAAGGGTGGAGCGGATGAGGGGAGTGCAGGGGTATGGGGAAAAAAACAAGAACCAAGATATATCATGTAAAGATCTCAATGAAAGTCTAATTGTAACTGTATCCTTAAAATGTACCAATAAACTCAATAAAATTAATTAAAAAAAAAGAAAAGAAAGTGTAATTGTATTGTTGCTTTAAATGTACCAATGAACTTAAGGGAAAATAATACAAAGCTTCTTTTAATGTGTTCCAAAATGGGAAAGGGACACCCCAGCTCTGTAAGGTTCTCGATTCCTTGAATGTACTGAATATATAGTGGTTCATTTTTAAATTGCCACACTTAAGAATAGATGGTATTAAGTGAAGAGTTAAGTTCCTTTTTCACTTCCCAAGCTCTTGTGTTTTAGAATGTATTCGTTCATTCATTCAAGGTTTCTCTTTTGGAATTAAGATCATGCTAATTCTTGTCCAAAACCTCCAAAAAACTGATCTCAGATATTCTCTTTATTCATATTTAAGAAACAAAATCTTAAAATATCATTTTGGACACTATTCAATTATAACTTGATTTACTTTCTATTCCTTGGCACCTTCACCAGCTGTGTTATATTTTTTTTTAAATCTCAAATGGATTTTTGACCAGAAACTCTTATTTTCTGAAGTGATCATTCTAGAAATAGCAAACTTTTTGTAAAAAAGGTAATACCATACCATTTTGTTGGGAGAAAAAAAAGATTCATCTTCTATTTTTCAATTAATTCTTCCTTTGCCTAGTGGAACATATTTGGGGATTGGGGTACAGCATGTTTCTGCCCTAGAGTAAAATGTTATAAATATTAAATTTTGATTCACCCAATAATACACACAGCCTGGAGCAAGGGATAAAGCCATTTTTTCCCTTAAGAAAGGAGCATGTATTGCCACCACCACTGTATGCCTTCCTAACACAA
Source organism: Fukomys damarensis (assembly GCF_012274545.1). Lineage (NCBI taxonomy): Eukaryota > Metazoa > Chordata > Mammalia > Rodentia > Bathyergidae > Fukomys > Fukomys damarensis. The sequence goes on from NW_022900932.1 coordinate 15,870,235, forward strand.
GAAAAGAACTCTTTCCAGAAAATTTTCAAAAGGAGCAGGTAAATATTATTATTTACTACACTAAGGCAACGATACCAGAGTAAGGTAAATTTAGTGGAAACATTAAAATAATGGCAGGGGAAGAAAATTTATTCTGCAGAAACACTGTGTGAACTTATTGGAAATAATCAACTGCTCAGTTTGAATTAAATGAGTGTGAGTGAGTGTCGCTGGGGGTCGGAGAAGGTTGAAAGAGAAAGCCTGGCACACGCCGGCTGGCGTGTGCAAGCCCTCCCTCTGCCGTAGCTGGTAGAAAAATCTGCAAAGATGCAAACAATCCTTGGGTATTCCGTTAGCAGTAAGTAAATTGCAGCAGGAGCGAAGGGCGGGCATACTTTAGCAGGCAATTCCTCTCCGTCTTTCATTCTGTTTGTCTGTGTTAAATTCCCCCTCTGCCCTCATCCATTCTCACATCCAGTTCCCTGCTTTGTCCATCCATCAATCCCCTCACTTTGTCAGTGCTGACTTCATCCCGGCTCTCACAATCACACGGCAGCCATCCTGAGGCCACCAGGGAGCCCCCGCCCGCCGCCGCCGCCACCTCCTGCTTCCTGATCCGCGATCTGCTGACGGAGGGCCCAGCCGGCCGCTTGTCGTTTTCTATTGCACAGGCCAGCAAAAACATGAATACTCAACCTGATTCCTATCGTCCTGCTTTTCACCTTTCCTATGGAGGGGAATGCAAGAGAGAAAGACACGGGGAGAGAGAAACGGGGGGAGGACGAGATGGGAGAAGGGATAATGGAGAGAGATGTTTGCTGAATTTTCTAAAACAATTTGCACACCAGTCAGGTGGAGGCTCGATCCAGCTCCCCGTACCACACATCAATAGAAATCACGGGGAGAAAATGTAGCACTAATTAAGGGTTGATAAGCTGTAGTCAAGTGCAGTTTAGGGGAAAAACCAGCAGAGTATCCAAGCCTGTGCAAGCTCAACCTTATAAGGCACTTTCATTGCCAGCTTAGGATGAAAATTTTTCAATGCTAAACATATGTGTTTTTTTTTTTAATTTTACCTTCAAAATCAAACAGGCTGAGAGGAAAAAATATTAAATGATCGTTTTTATTCAAAAGATCATGTGCAAAACATTTAGGGGGGGTACTAAAGAAGAAAAATAGTTACCTAGCAACAAAACTATTTTAAAACATTCTTCAGTGTACTGCCTGAGTGTGTGCTCTTAATTCGAAGGTGTGTAATTCCAAGCATCCACCAAACTAATAAAATATTTCCTCCCTGAATTTTAAACTCCTCTTTTTTCTTTTCCTTAAACACAGCAAACTTCACAATAAGCCATAATCAGAATGCTAAAAACTTTTCAGGGCCATATATTCTTTTAAATTTTATTCTTCCAGTGGGAGAAAACTTTCACTTGAAATATGAGTAATAAAATTAGTATAACTATTTATACAACTATGATTAAAGTGATTTTAGGAGTTCGGCGAGGTGGGGCTTTCTGTACAAGGTTTTGCAAAGAACAGTGAATTAAAGCAGTAACAATTCTAACTAGCATTTAGGAGGTACCCACAAGACATTTTCATGTTGATGATTTGATCCTTTTAGCAGCCCATTCTCTAAGGACTGGTACCTGCATTTTGGGAACGGAAAAAGCTGAGGTCCAGCTATTCAGGATCTTTCCCCCAAAGCATGCCACTGCTAAGGGCACCAGGATTTAAAAGTAGCTATTGGAATTTCCAAGTCCTAGTCCAACCATAGATGGACCTATCCCATCATGTCACCTAAAAGCTTCTTGCTAATTAAGGAAAATGCTCCAAAAGATCCACTGGGATAAAAATGATTAGACTGAATCAGTTTCTGTATCCAGTGTAAGACCACAAAACACTGAGATTGACGACTTCGCCTATTTGTTATATTCCAAAGTCTTCTTTGGGGAAACGAGTTGCTTTTTAAAGTGAATGAAACCCTGTTGGACTGCTTCCACAAGTAAACCAAGAGAAGGTGCCAGAGGATCTTGAGAAGTAGTGGTGGCCCAGGAACAAGTGGGTGGCCTCTCAAGGCAATGACTTTGAAGGGCTCAGTACTCGCTTGGATGTGTAAGTTTGGGTATTTTTGTTAGGAAATCACTCACAGTGTCTTGAGGCCACATCTTGTGTTCTTGGGGATTTGAGGTGCAAACTGCAAGTGACTAACCCAGGCAAGAAAATAAAAAAAACACAGGACGAAAAGGAAAGGGATAAATTCAGTCGGCGCAATTGCCACAGGTCTCACCCAGAACCTTCTTCGTCCACCTCTAGCCTCTGCCTGTGACCAGACGGGTGGTGATGACAGAAGAGATGAGGGGAAGAGGGAAAAAGACAGCAGCAAAAGTCCCCTCGGCTGTGCTACGATACACATCAGACATCTCTAATTAGACAGCAACAAAATTTTATTAATAGGATGGACATTATAGAATGAGCTTGTTATAAATGGGCCCTGTCAGGGCCTTATTCAGCTACCAAATGAGTATTCTCAGTTCAGCGCTCTCATCTGAGGCATCACGCCTCATGGTGGATAACAAATGATTGCTATTAACCGTATTGTTAGTAATGATGGCTGAAAACAAACAAAAACCCATAAATAACAGTCTACAGAAAAATTAACCCATAAACTTGATAGATATCCAGCCGAGAAATAATAAATGACACTTTGGGGCCTGCTGGGAGAAGCTAGTGGTTTTTGTTTTCCTCTCTGTCATTAACACATTTTCTGTGCTAAAAATTAGATTCTGATATATAATTATCAACGCTCCCAGATATTAATTCTGCTACTGCTCCCTCGGTTTCTCTTCTGCTAGGCTCTAATGTTATTCACAGATTACTCTGAGAAAACACATCAAACACTTAACAGAACAGGTCAAAGTGACAAGCAGCTTCTGACAACACCAACCTGCACTCTTTTAAAAAAAATAAAATAACAAAAAAACAGGGACACAAAACAAATTTCTCATATTAATTAACTAGAGTTCCCTTCCAGCCACAACAGGCCCGTGCCATGTGACGTGAGCTAAGCAAATTCCCTACTTCTCTAATGAAAGCTGCCAAAGGAAACCAGGAGTGGCAAAATTATCTTGCATTTATGACATTCAAATCCACATTCATTAATGTCTTTCAGGGAACAGACAGGGTTCCGAAAGAACTTTCCAAATGCAGAACATCGCTCACCTTGAGCCACTCCCCTCAAAGGAGGAGCAGACAGGCAAGTGCACACTCATGCATGCATGCCGGTGAGCACATGCACACACACACACACACACACAGGATTAAGCATGGGAGCAAGAGATCTTTCCCAAAAGGAGCTGGAATTTCTGCCAAGGACCCAGCGTTAGCATTGCAAAAGCCCTTGACCTCCCAATGTCACTACTTTTGCATGATTAATTGACCTGGACTGGCTATGAGCTCACCTGCCACTGGCTTTTGTGTCTCGGGAAACATAAAGAGAAGTGAGCTGCCTCCGGTTTCTGAACAACAGGCCTCATACACAGGAGAAGACACCCACACCCAGACTCACACATGCTACCCTCCTGTGTATGTGTAAAGCCTTCAGCATCACTGCACCGGTACATTCTCCGGTCTTTCTAAAAATTTAATGTCAAGGAAAATAAACTAGGAAAAAAACTTCACTTAAATCAAAAATACATGACTACATAACATAGAATTGTAGTGTTCAGTTAAAAAATGAGTGACACCGGAGACCAAAGATGAAAATGAGAGTAGGGTAAAATCCATGCAAATAGGTGAATAAGCAGGTTAGGATGCACTTCTGTGGCCTGTCCTTCCAAGCAGGGGGCCAGCAATCTCCTAGTCCTATGCAAACACCATCTAACGCTGGTTCTTCTGCAGTGGGGGAGGACTAAAAGAAAAAGCAAGAAAATTCTGTCCAGTCAGGCCGCGCAGCCAAAGCTCCGAAATAGAGAAGCAGGTGAACATAAAGGATGCTGAGAGCTGCTGCTGAGAAAGCAGAGAAAACTGGGTGGGGTCTTGCGACCACTCATTTAGAAAACGCTGTTGAATCCAGACAGTGGCAGGATGTCCCTTCTTCGCTGTCAAGTCGAGGCCCAGGGCTGGCTGCTCATCTAAGTAATATTTTTTGAGGTGGGATTTTTAAAGACTTGAACCAATGAGCTCCCATCTCCCGTGCCTTGTTTTTCACCTCCATGACGACTGGTCCCCGTGATCACATCGCCTTGATGACAATAGCCTGAACCGCAAACCCCACACCTCCCATGCACTCCATTCTCTCCATATCTGGCACTGCGATATTAAATAACTATAAAACTAGAAAGCCAAAATAACTAAATCACCTGGCAGCCAATTTCTGAGAGTTAAACCACAAACCCGGAAAATGGTGGAGTGTGTTGAAATAATGTAAAGGAAACCCATAAATTCAAACTTTATGTTCTGTAAAGAACAAATATGAAAAAGGCATCAAAATAATGAAAGATTGTTTATGTATTCTGGCATGAAATGGGAATGTGTTATGAAGAGGGAGCGGTGGCGGAGACAGATCGACGGAGCTGACAGTGTGGTATTCATCCTGCGTGGTGAGCAGACGTCCCGCTAGTGGCAGTAGACAGCGCAATAAATCAAGGGCTCTCGAAGCTGTACCTACAGCTTATTACATCCAAGATGACAAATAAATAATAATCCCTGTCAGAGCGGCCCTTTGCTCAAGGATTGAGCCTGAAACCTCTGGCTCATCACTCCTCATCTTAAGTGAAAACACTAGAACTAGGGAATTGGAGGCCACGGTTTGCTAAGCTCATGAAACACAAAACAAGCGGGACCCAGGAACTGGGACCGAACAAGAAAGGTCAAGAAGTGAGGAAGGATAAACATTTAAATAATCCTGATCAAGAGGCAGCAAAGCTGCAGAATGAATGGGGGTAACATGTCCCGACCGTTGCGGCGGTGGGGGTAGGGAGGACTCGCAACACTGACTCCTTATCCCCACCTTTAAAGGGAGAAATTCCAGGCTGAGGTTCCAACAGCACTGTCTGGCAAAGGAACAAAAAGATACAGAGACACGCAGGGCCTGAACATCTGTGGCCCCAACCCTGCAAACCCAGTTCACCTTTCCACCTTCTTTAAGACCCAAGCCAGCCCTCCCTGTTGAGCCATCTGAGCCGCCCCCCAGCCTCAGAGGAAAGAGACATTGCAGACCAGACAAGGTGAAGGCTCAATCACAAGCTCCCTCCTCTGCTCCCTGCATGGCACCTTTGTCATTTTTTGCTTGCATTTTCTTTTGCTTTTATTTTTGTTTTTGTTTTTGTTTTGAGACAGGATCTCATTATGTAGCTGAGTCTGACCTGGAACTCACTAGTAGCCCAGGCTGGTCTCGATCTCCCAGCGATCCTCCTGCCTCAGCCTCCTGAGTGCCGGGATTACAGGTGTGCACCACCACCCAGCTTGCTTGCATTTTCTAACTGGCGCTTCAGTGTGGAGATGGTACTTTATATATCCTCGCTTCTACATCTGCCTGACTTTTGTGGAGGTTGTGATCTTGAAATTTTTCCTTAACCTTGAGCATCACCCTTTTCCTTGTCCCTGACTGGTTAGGTAGAAGGTTTCTCCAAGGGCCTTGAATATTTCTTTCAGAGCATCCCTCTAACTGAGTGGGTTCCACATTTAGAATACGGTTCCCAAACTGGCTTTCTAAAAATGTGGTCATTCTCTTCTCCTTGTTTAACACATCTCTAAACTCCTTTACTGCCTTCCAGGAAGTAGAGAGGGAGAGAAGATTCTGATAGGGTCAAGGGAGATTTGATCCCAGCTCCCTCCCCAAGTGGCAAGGACACACACACACACACACACACACACACACACTAATTACCCTTGAATATCCTGCCTTCTATTTTTCAGCCAGTCTACTACAAATCCCCAATACCCCTAGGTTCTAATGTTTTGTGATTTGAAAGAACTGCATAAAAAGAGTCACAAAAAGAAAGAGATCACTACAAAAGTCGATGTCCCAGTGGCCTCAAAGAGTTTCTCATATTACAATGGAGACGTGGCCAGCATTTTATCCTTATCCTCAAGTCCAAGGAGGTCCTCACTCCTGCTTCATTACTTCCACTTCTTTGACAAAAGGTGTCTGCCAGAGTGGACTCCAATTCAAAACTGATTCCAGAGAAGCTGGATGGCCTCGAGCAGGTCACTTAACTTTAGAGCTTCGGTTTCATTGTAGAAAAAGGCAGCACTGTAAGTTCTAGCCTGTAGGATTGTTTTGAAATCAAATGAGGTTTCAACTTTGACAGTTCCTACCAGAATGTTCAAGAGATGCCCGTTCTCGGTTTATTCGTTGCTCACCACAGCCCACTTGCTGTTTCCTTGTGTGCTACTATCTACTAAAGCAAAATTATAAGTGAACTCTATCACCCGTGTGACTTTAGATCCCCCTGAGTCTTCAAATAATCCATAATCCTCTATAGGAACAAAAGGTTCCTGTAGAACAAAAGATTCTTGTGAACAAAAGTTTCGTAAGAAAAGGTTCTTGTGAAAATCACTTGAGCCTAGAGCAGCCACCTAGCCCAGAACTTGCGAAAAACTAATAAAAGGCTGTCAAAAGCTTCTGAGCTATAAATGAACAAGTAACACAATGCAACAAGGTCTCCTCATTCTGTACCCACAGCTCTAGTCCTAAAGACATAATCCAAAATTAATATGCAATGCATAAGACATGTTTTACACTAATGCTGCACCAAACAATGGGAAGAATTAAGTTGCAAGTTGTATTTTTTTAATATATTTTAAATCAATTTTTAAAATAATAAAATGCTTGTTTGGGGGAACAGTATTGTATTCAGTTTTTAAAAATGATGATCATAAAGACAATGAAGGAATATGTCAGAATGTGTATGGTCTCAGGTCAAGAGGAAAAGGCAGTAAGAAAAATGGACACGTAGCTCTGATTTTAACTACACAGCCTTACACCTCGGGAAAAAGACAAAGAATGTGCACAACTAATAGTTGTGACTGTGTGGCAGGATGAAAGACCACTGTTCATGTTTTTATCATTCTTCAAATTTTCTATGATTATGCTTCACAATGCATTTTTAACTTAAAAAATATTTTCAAAATCAAAAGATAGGATCAGGCATGGCGACACAGCACTCTGTAATCCCGGCACTCTGGGAGGCTGAGACAGGAGGATTGTAAACTTGTGTTCATCCTGGGCAATTAAGTGAGACCCCGTCTCAAATCAAAAAGGGATAGGGGCCAGGATGTAGCTCAGTGGTGCCACTGCCTGCCTTGCAAGCGCAAGGTCCTGAGTTCAATCCCCAGTACAAAAAAAGGGGGGAGGGAGGAAGGAAAGAAAGAGGGAAGAGGGGATGTAACTTACTGTGAAGGCCCTAGGTTCTATCCCCAGTAAAATACACACACACACACACACACACACACACACACACACACACACACACACACTTTAGAAAAACAAGGGATAAACTAAAAGCCAAACCTGTAACCAACAAGGTTTTAAAGGCTCCCCTGTTGAAGCTGAAGTTTGTCCCACTGTAGGGGCCTTATGTGAGATGGTGACAAAGCAGAGTAGAAGCTGTTTGTAATGTTCCTCTCCGGCACAGCACTTCTTTATTTCCCAGTCATCCCCCGCATTCACACCCATCCCCAGACAGTCAGTACTGCACTGCCCCCTATGCCTGCCTTCACCCTGAGGTCACTTGGCTCCTCCCCCAGGACTTCCAGGGAACATCTCCCTCTGATGCAACCATTTCTCTGGTCTCAGGGGTGGGAGTCCCTCACATAAGTCCTATATAAAGTCCTGTTTGCTTCTACCATTTAATGTTCCAAAGACTCACTGCAAAAGTGAGCCATCAGGCCATTTGGAGTTGAGTCAAGGCAGTAAGGTTGAGAGCCAGATCCCTGAGCCCCTATCCTTGCTGGCAAATGACTTTGAATCCTGCATCACCTACCCTATTCTCTGAACTTAGTGGGGAACTCTTCAAACTGGAACTTAGTGACTCAGTGTTCTTCATGCATACCCAACCCAAAGATCCTGCCAATACTTTGCAGGTTGGGTTTGGTCACCAGAAGACACTAGGAGATCCTGTCTCTTTCTGAAAACAAAGGGAAGTCTTGTCCTTTGCTAAGTAGGTCCACACATACTTCAACTCTTTAGTACCAACAACAACCAGTGCATCGCACAATCACACGTCCCCTGATCCCCTGCAGTTGGTCTTCTGTTATCCAGGAAAAGACGATCTATTTAGGACTGGTGTTAAGTACACATTTAGTCATAGAAATCCTCCAATTGCAGCACGTAGAGCTCAAGACCTTCATTTATTCTCAGTATGTCCCCTTTGCCCTCTCCTCCTTTGCTGTTCCCTTGAAGGCAACTTTGCCCAATAAACCAGCTCAGTTTACAAAACTGAGAAAAGTGAATCTAGAAAGGTAAGGCTTGCTGATGACATGGAGTTCACAGCAGGGCTGGCTACTTGTCTCTCTGGGGCACCACAATGGGTCCTATGTCTGTTCCTATGCAGCAGAAAGGAGAAGTTAGCGCCTTCCCAATACTTGGTATGCACAGTATGAACAGCAGTCTTCCAGAGCCACCGTGAGACCAAACCTCTATCACCAGCCCTGACAAAAAAGCATCCCAAGGCCAACAAATGGTCAATAGGAATCTTTGCGGATGGGAGGGCGAGGGCGGAACTACACCATGCCAAGTTCTTGAAGCACGCTATTGTCCAAGATTAATTTTTCAAAAACTCAGCATTTGAGATATGCTTGGGTTCACGGGCCTACAATGGATTAACAAAAGATATGAGTAAGAAATAATAATGCAGTCATTCAATACAATAATATGATCAATGTTAAAAGGACTTTTGAAAAATATAAACATAGCAATTCAGCTAATAGGTATTACATACATTTGTAACAATATAAGAGAGCTGAAAGGTAGTTATTGTGGCTTTGAAAAGTCCCAGAATCCCACTAAGAAAATAATGTGAGACAATAATGCATATTTCAGGTACACACTATATATAACTGACTTAAATTATTGTGGATGTACTTCATACTTAATTACCTTTCTAAAATATGTTGGAGTATTTTGTCATAAACTCTGCAGAGTCCGCTGTACCTCTCCTAAATACAGTCCTGAAAGACAAACCCTTTGCTAATGTTTTTATTTGAATAACTTATTACCCAATATAGCAAGCATCAACACATTTTATAGAACTAGAACTTGGCTCCTTGAAATTCCTCCTACCCTAATGCCAGTCACTGTTGGGAGCATTTAGTTATAAATTGTCTTTCAATAAAAGTAAAAGCTCCCAAAACAACAAAATGAAAAGACACAGCAGCTTAAATCAAGGGAAGTCAATTTCCACATGCCGATCCTAAATATTTCATGGCCCTATTTTATTCTGACATTTGTAGATGACTAAAGTGTTACAAAGGAAATAAAATGCTGATTAAAGAGTTCACTGTCATAAAGGTTACTGAATTGTAAATGGCCCTTTCCATCTTCCTGTTAATAGGTACCCAGCTGTAAACATCATGAAGGATGTGGCGGGAGGGCGGCTTCCCTCCTTTAGGAGCTGTATATACATTAATCACTGAATCACCAAGCCATGCTTAATTGCAAGCTGTATATCACACAAATCCATGGTAAGTAGAAGGAAACTCATTATTGCTGCTTCGTAACTACTGGGTACTTCTCATTTTAACCTCCTCACACCTGGGACACTTTGGTGCTTTACAACAGGAATGCAGAAACGGTACTGCACCACTAATTACGGCCCACACCGGCACCTCCATCCCGGCTGCTAGAAGAGAAAATGGAACTCTCAGAGCCGCACATCCGCAGCCGCCCCCGGCTGTGGCCTCCTTCCCGCTAAGCAGTTTTCATGGATGCTTCTCCCTCCCCACCCCACCCCCACCTCTCCTCCCCTCTTCCCATCCTGGGAAAAGCATGCTCAAACCTATTACTCCTTGAGAGTTTACAGAACTGTTTAAATGATAAAGAAAAAAAACTTGCAGTATATTCTGCTTTGACAAAATTATTGATTTAAATCCCATACAATAGCACAATACTATTTAAAGGTCAACCCAAGAAAAATGAGTTTACACCCGAACAGAGCTGCGCTTATCTGTCATGAAAGTGTAATGATGTGTTTATTCCCTCACTAGGGTGTACATATTTTTCAGGAAGATATAACCGTCTACTTGCAGGTGAAATCTGCTCTTAAATGGGAATTTCAGGAGATATTTACATTTCAGATGGTGGGGCTGATATCTTGTAGCCTGAGACCCATTTCTGTACTTAATCGTCAGGTGAGTATTTATTTTCATCGCCTCAAAATTATTCTTCTCACTCTCAGGTCAAAAATGAGACACACACATGAAAACTATAACCACAACTCATCCAGAAATCTCTTAAGAAGCCTGAGGCTGCAAACTGAATGCAAAGGTTCTGCAGTAACTGCCTCGCTTGCACTTTGGATTTGCTTTTACATTTCAAAACTATGGTACAAAGTGTTCTAGGTTTGTTATTTCTGGAAATATTTGTCATTAATGCATCTGCGTATTTTCCATATATTTTTTCTTTCTTTTCTAAAGGCCAACTGATAAATAGCTGTCCATCTCTGCCACCCATACCCAGCTGCCTCTTCATGTGTGTGGACCTGGCCTCACTAGGACGGGCTCAGACCTAAGGTTCTGTATCTCAGTCACATCCCAAAGCCCTGGCCCACTGCCTCTCTGTTGTACTCGGTTCAATCCACATTTACTGGGTACCAGGTATTAGGCAAGGTAGTGGGTATGAAATAATATAGTATCTTCTCTCTTGAAAATTGCCATTCACACACTTGGCAAATATTGACTGAGTATCTGTCAGATGCCTGGTACATTGCAATGTCCTTTCAGAGACATAAGTTTGCAGGGCCAACAGATACTGAGTGTATATGTAATTATAAATGACACAACCATCACAAAAGTAGATGTTCAGGATGCTCTGGGAGCATATGGAAAGGGTAGCCACAGCTCAGTCCTCCTCAACTGCCCCCAAACCCCCTTCTCTAAGCCACCCGCTCTATCCACTCCCACATGTCGGGCCAACACAGTCACACCTGGTGCAGAAATTTTCTACTGTACCTCCTACCGCTCCCATCCAGCCCAGTGCTGAAGAAATGAGTATATATCACCACTGCATGTCACCACTAGGACTAATCTTCAGGAGGTGGGGAAACAGCCACGTTTAATATGCATATCTCTCATATAATGAGGACGCAGAAGAAAGAGCACAGTTTGCGAATCCAGCACACCTGGTCCACAGCCCAACTCCACCATCAGCCGCACGCCCAGGTCCCTGCTTAGCCACAGGTCCTCCACTTCTTCATCACCCGTCTGCCCATCCATCAGATTAACTTGTGATTCTCCACTTCTTCATCACCCGTCCATCTATCCTGCTCAATCTGAAGCCCTCCACTTCCTCATTACCATTCATGCAGCTACTCACTCATCCATCCACCCATTCATCCGTCCAATAAATGCAGACTGGACACCTGCCCTGTTCTAAGAGTTTGTACATTCTTCTCATTTCATCTTGACAACCATCTTACAGCACATTCTCCAAATCTGTTTCCTGAGGCACCCCAACGGGCTTGTTTATAAGTTGTATGTACTCTTATCCTCCTACTAATATATTCATAAGATATACACTATATATGCGTTCTAAGGAGGAAAAAGAAAATAGTTTACATGTAATTCTATTCATTAGTGATGCAAAAAATCCTTTGTACTTACCACATAATACAGATATATTTGGTGTATAACATTTGTATAACATCTCTCACGGCCTCATTGTTTTTTAAAATGCAGCTTTAAATTGGGTAAAAAAGCAACTTAAATGCTTAGCTCTTACTTCAAATTAGAAATAATTTGGTTTTAATAAATGAATAAAAACTTAAAAATTACTTAGATATATGCATTAGTTTCTTATAGTTGCTGTAACAAATTATCGCAAACTTCATATTTGAAAAAAACAATTTTTTCTCTCACTGATCTGGAGTCCAGGGGTCTGAAATCAGTACCACTGGGCTAAAATCAAGGTGTTGGCAGAGAGAGCCATGATTATTCTAGAAGCTCTAGGGGAAAATCCGTACCTTATTTCTAGCAGTATCTGGGGACTTCCAGCTTTCCTTGGCTTGTGGCCACATTACTCCAATCTGCACCACCTTTGCCTTTTCTTCTTTCATCTGGTCGAATCATGTTCTCTCTTATAAAGACACTTGTGATTGCCTTTAGGGCTCACCAGGATAATCACTGTATCTCAAAATCCTTAATTACTTCTGCAGACATCCTTTTCCACATAAGGTAACATATACAGGCTCCAGAGATTAAGATCCACTAGTGTTGAAGGCCCGTTACTCAGTACAGTGGACTCTTGACTTATGAAATCAATTCAATCTTGAGGGCTGGTTGTAACTTGAGTTGGTTGTAAGTCAAGACTGCTTTTCCCATAAGGAATGATGAAAATACCCATCATGTATTCTGAACCTCCCAAAGTATCCCTTAACTAACCTTTTCATAATAAAAAAGGTTTGTATAATGTGTATAATTTATCAAAAACACCAATAATTTTCCTAGTATATTTACCAAAATGCATAATTCACCAAAAACAATACTTTCATATTGTACTCACCATGCAAGTTGACATCTTTGGCTTGAGGAAGGAAGGATGAAATGGAAGGTGGTTTTTGTTTGGAAGGAGGGTCCCCTTCCATAAGAACATCCGGAACCTGCCTCTCTGGTGTCCTTTCTCTCCTGGGTAGAATCTGTAGCACACTAGGACCTGCTTCAGGATCACTAGGTCTCGACCTTTTCAGAACTAAAAACTGGTCTGAGGTTGTCTGTTTCTGTCTTTTATTTAACGCTGTTCTGTAGTAGGACATGACATCATTATTAAGTAAGTAAAAACAACAGGTGGCGTTTTCTCTGTCCGGGTGGGTCTTCTCTATAAATGTCTGTGGCTCTGTCCATTTTTTCAGGATTTCCTTTATTTCAGAAGAACTTTGCCGCTCTGATTGTTGACACTCCCCCTCCTCTTCAGAAAGCCCCTCAGCTGCCATTCCCCATTGCTCATCCAGACGTTTCTGAAGCTCCTCTGTGGACAGTTCCTCTGAGTGCTCCTCCCCCGGTTCCTCAGCATCACCACTGTCTATCTGCAGCCTGCGGACTCTGCTATAGTGACAGTGTCGTCAACCACAGGGTCAACTGAAGGCTCAGGCTCCTCTACATGGCCTCCAAAGTCTCTCTCACACTTTTTTCTAGGTAGAGCTCAGGGTCTTTAGAGAGACGTTGGCCCAGGATTCCTCAATTAACCCCACACAGGAAAGACTGGCATTCGGGTCATAACTCATGGACTTTGGTTGTAAAACTAAAATTCTAGGCATAACCCAAGTTGTTTGCGAGGCCATTTGTAATTCAAAGGTCCACTGAATATCCAGAAGAAATTGACTGATGACTAAGTTTACTAAATCGCAATATTCTTTAAATCACATTAACCCATCAAACCCAGACTCGTATTCAAATTCAGTGGCTAAATTCCCACATCCTTGATGTTAATTACCCAAAATGTGTGGCACTTTTGTATTTTTTAACTAATGGATTCAAAACATACTAAAACTCTTCCTTTGGCAGAATTTTTAAATGGTTAGAAAATTCCTTTTCCAAATTTAAAGTATGGAGGGCTGAATGTTTTCACAGATGACACCCAAAGGCAGTTTTTAGCATTGAACTCACACGATGATGGAAACACTTCCAAACATCTATTTTCAAAATGTTCTGCTCATAGTATGAGCTTCTTTCAGAAAAGTATCTTCTCAAATGCATCTGTGGCCAAACATATCTGCTAGGATTTATACGACTAAGAGACATCAGAACTAGACAAATGAAGAAAGCTTGAGTCTTTCTCACTTCTGGCAGCTGCTCTTGGTTAAGGACCATCCTGTATCTAAGGTGGGAAGATGGTAGCCATAAAGAAGATGAAAAAATCGATACAATCAGTCAATTCTAGGCTCCAACTCATTTTGAAAAATAGAAAGTACATGCAGAGATACAAGTAAACTCTGAAGACAACCAAACAGAGCAAAGCAAAAACAGTCATACTCACCAACAGCTACTCAGCTTTGAGGAAGTCCAATACATACTTCAATACTGGGCCATGCTGGCCAAAACTGGTGTCCAACACTACAGTGACAATAATACCCAACAAGGCACAATACACAGAAAACACTCCAGCTGTGACCTAGGTGACTTAGATATTACAGAACGGTACTGGAAAAGACTGGTAAAAGGTAAACCATGCAAAACTTGTCTTTAATAAAACTTGCCAGAGCTTGTTGTAAAAGAAAGCCCAGACAGAGGGGTGGGAGTGGTGAGAGAGTAATACAGAAAGATAGCTTGAATTTGTGTGGAAGAAAAATGGGGAATTCACATTTACAGCAACTGCCAAACCCCTACACCGTTCTCATGGCATAATCAGGAGAAGTAACTGAAACCACAACTTTCTGTATTTATAAAAATTCTGTTATTTGAGGATTTTAAAAAATGAAATTAATCAGCGCACTGACATCCTGTAGCCAGAAACCATAACAAACCGCCCAAGTGCTGAAGATACAAGAAGGGGTGGAGGTTTCACTATGGGCCGACATTCCAAGAGAATTCCCAGGTAGCCCCAGAACAGCCCTAGCCCTCTGTGGCAAGGTCAGGGGCTAGGTCGGCCCAGATATGACATACGGATTCAACTTGTTCCTGTCTTATTTTTAGATTATAAAAAGTAGAAGTAGAATCATAATGCCATCTTTCAGCACACTCATGGTTCTAAGTTCTCGCTCTAAGACCTGCTGCTCTGATTTAAGGGCAAATGTTCTTATTTTACTGGTGGGGAAATGAAGCTAAGGGAGAACACAGAAGAGGGGTTGGAGCAGGTTGGGATCCAAGTCCTCTGATGCCACGACTGGATGACAGCCCACTCTACTTCTTCCTCCTCCTTCACTAAGGTAGGACCTGGTGGACAGACCGCAGAGGCATCCAGTACCAGCTCAGAGGCCAGACTGCCTAAGTGAACCACTGCCTAAGTGAACCGTGGTTCAATCACTGGCCAGCTAAGTGACCTTATGCAAATTGAACTTTATAGCTTGCTTTTCTCGTTTTCAAAATGAGAACAACAGAAGTAGCTATTCCAGATGGTTACTTTAAGAATGCATTACTTCGTGTAAAGATGTGATGGTAACCAACACGTAAGAAGCAAAAGTAAATACTCAGGAGTTAGCTACACACTGATACCTACTTTGCAAGATTATTCTAGAGAGCAAATGAGAGATACACATTTACACACATAATGGCAAGAGACAGCGCTTGGTGCGTGCTCCTGGCATCTGGTGAAGATTGGCTTCTTTGAGCTTCTGTTTTTAATTTCAAATGAAACATAAGAGTTACACAAAACTCGTGGACATGAAAAGAGCTGGGCAATAAAACTCTCTGATGCCACACAGGCCACAGTGCCTTTGCCTCATCCCCCATAGTCACAGATGCTTAACAATCAAATGCCAAAATCCCAGGTTTTGGATTATCACACATGCACTGCTGCCTAAAGCTTCCACCCATAATCCCAAGTATTAGAAAAAACAAATACTCCTCCACAGGAAGGTCCGTCTTTGATCTACAAGGAAAATTACTTGAATAGTAGAACTCTGTATCTGTTAACAACAACAAAAATAGTGTGATAAAGTTTTCTGTTCCTGACCAAAACTGGAGCCTACTTGTCCCAGTGTCTGCAGCAGAAACTTGAACTAATTGAAAATAAATAAACCAAGTAAAGTAAACCATTAAAAACATCAAACCAGTGGCTGGGGAGCTAAACCATTTAGCTCCGTGGTGCTGCTGCCTGCCTCACAAGCACAAGGTCCCAAGTTCGATCCCCGGTACCAAAAAAAAAAAGTCAACTCAAAAGGTCTTCTGACTCTACAGAAACAGAAGCAGGCAAATTAGAACATCAAATCATTCTCCAGACCAAATCACTGTTTCCCTCACCCTCTCAAGGCAGGATGAGTACACACTAGGAACAAATAAATCACCTAGCCTCTCACTCAGTGGAGTTCCTCCTGACCTCATCTCCTTGCAGGAAGGTACCCACCAACCCATCTCTGCCTCACACCCCACGTCACACGTGTAAATACATTACAAGCATTTGGGCTGTAGAACCTGAAACAAAAACCAAGTGAATCTATACACAAAGGAGATGACAGTGGCCCCAGAGCCTGGAAGGTGAAAGATGTGAAGCTCGAGAGACCCCAAGTAGCCACACACTGTGAGCTGTGTCAAGGAAGAATTGATGTGGCCAGAGGGGCCATGAGGCCACACATCACCAAGGTACACAGGTTTGTGGGTGGATTGTTTTTTGGCTTTGTTTTGCTTGCAGGGATGGAGTCCGGGCCTCTCACATGCTAGGAAAGTGTTTTTACCACTGAATCACACCTCCTCCGGCCCAGGCCGGTTTAATAGTAAGAAGTAGAAAATCTGGTTTTCCAAGACTACGGGAGGGAGTGGTGCTGCTGCCTGCCTCACAAGCGCAAGGTCCCAAGTTCGATCCCCGGTACCAAAAAAAAAAAGTCAACTCAAAAGGTCTTCTGACTCTACAGAAACAGAAGCAGGCAAATTAGAACATCAAATCATTCTCCAGACCAAATCACTGTTTCCCTCACCCTCTCAAGGCAGGATGAGTACACACTAGGAACAAATAAATCACCTAGCCTCTCACTCAGTGGAGTTCCTCCTGACCTCATCTCCTTGCAGGAAGGTACCCACCAACCCATCTCTGCCTCACACCCCACGTCACACGTGTAAATACATTACAAGCATTTGGGCTGTAGAACCTGAAACAAAAACCAAGTGAATCTATACACAAAGGAGATGACAGTGGCCCCAGAGCCTGGAAGGTGAAAGATGTGAAGCTCGAGAGACCCCAAGTAGCCACACACTGTGAGCTGTGTCAAGGAAGAATTGATGTGGCCAGAGGGGCCATGAGGCCACACATCACCAAGGTACACAGGTTTGTGGGTGGATTGTTTTTTGGCTTTGTTTTGCTTGCAGGGATGGAGTCCGGGCCTCTCACATGCTAGGAAAGTGTTTTTACCACTGCATCACACCTCCTCCGGCCCAGGCCGGTTTAATAGTAAGAAGTAGAAAATCTGGTTTTCCAAGACTACGGAGGGAGGGAGAGGCAGAGCAAGTAAATTCAAGGCAAGGCACTGTTCTAAGTCCATACGCTTGGGAAAAGCTTTTCCTTCTCTAGATCTTTATTTCTTTATCTGTAGAAAGGAAAGGAATTGAGCCAGTTCTCATTTTTAGACTTTAGCTTTTACGCTCAATTATTTGAGGCTTCTCCAGTCAACACCCATCTCTGAAGAGCTGAAGGTAATAACACTGACTTTATGCTCCAACAAGGTTTTTAATAACTATCTTTTGCAAATAACCAATCAATAGTCACTAGAGCTGTTTACCAAATACTTATCCTTATGTAAGCCACAGGGTAAAATAGGCCCTTTTGATTAGTTCTGCCCATGATCTGGGACACATTTCATTGTCAATGCAAGACAGAGCTTTCATTTTCTTTGGCTCTATATCCAGCAATACCCCAAATGCTGACTGTGCTGCCATCTTGGGACGTTCGAACTAGAGTGACCAGAGTCTCTCTGCCACCCACAATGTAAATAAAGCAAAACCAAGAGCTATATCTAGGTCACTATACAAATGCATTTGAGATAGGGGTGATGCACTGGTTATTCCGGTGTAATTAAAGGCAAACTTAACAGGCGTAGCAATGATAGTCAGATGTTAACACTGTTGTTCTAATTCTTTCCTTTTTTTATCACTGCTCTATTACCTACGACAATGAATTTTATACTTTTATAACTCCATCTCAAGGCAGAGCAGATCCCACACTCCTGAAGCTAATCCCTTTCCAAGTGATACGCCCATTGTGCCACTAACTTCTCAAGGGCTCTTCTGCAAAAAGCAATATGGCCAGTAACAGTGGAGAAGAAGAAAAGGGAGCACACATTTCAGCTACATTCAGTTTAACAGGAACAACTTCCTGATACAGAGACTCACAAGGGGAAAGAAATCACGCCGTAGAGGAAGGTGACAGAATGTTTTAAACAACACATTGCTAGTTATAGGTAATATGACATTACAGAAAAGAGAGGAGAGATTTTACCCAGACAAGCAAGTGAAGACAAGACACACCACCTCCTACCTGGCCTCCAAAGGTGAATAGCCAAAGACTTTTCAGGTCATTTAGCCGAGATCATTAAAAGGAAGGAGAAAGAGGTGCAGCTGTAAAGGATGAGTTTATGAGGCCTTGTCAGAAAGGAGAGGGGAGATGGAAGAACAAAGAGATACACGCTTAGAGACTGAATTTCTTCAAAGGCTCTGGAGCAGCAGAAATGCAGAGGCCCACGAAGGCATGTGAGATTTAAGAAACAGAAAACCTAAACAGTTGTTTTAATTTACATTCGTTCAAAGGCATAAACAAGAGAAAGAAGGGTAAAATAAAGCAATGGTATTTTAATCAACTGACAGATAATTTGCTGAGGTTTTTAGAAAAATAATGTTCAGAAGCGCTTTAATACATATACCACTTTAAAATGTTCGTGGTAGTTTTTAAACTCCTGTTTGACAGAGAAATGGTCAGTGTGACCTCGACCATCACCTGGCTCAATGGCCACTCCTGGGGCACCAGATGTATAGGCCTGGCTTATAGCAGACAAACGGTGTGGCAGAGCCATGCCCAGGATGCAGACAGTGTGGCTCTCAGTGACAGAAGGATGTGCTGATGAATTAGCAATCAGACAGTGACTGTCATTGGTAATAACTTCTTATTATGTCAAGGAATTTACATGCAGATCAATGTGAGCAATGTACTCTTGCTTATCCCCACCATAAATCACTATCGATTGGCACACCAATTCCTCAACGTAATTAGGAGCCATAGACAGCCCTGCAATATTATCTTAAATACTGTGTCACCACCTCCATACACAGCCAGCATTCCAGAAAACTCCCACACTGCTGCGCTTGTGATTTGGGGTGGAGAGCCGGGGTAGATAAGTGAATAAAATGTCCCTGTGTGGAAAGTCTACCTGGGAGATTCCCTGCACCTTATTAGAGATTTTAAAATGGGAATTTCTCCATATCCATATTGAATTCCTATGTGCAAATGCAAAAGTTGGCAACATGCTGCTCTTAATCTGATTTATGCACCAATTTATTTTATACATTAGGCACACTGTATGCAGGCTGACTGATGCATAAAAATTTCATGCAAAAGAGGACTCACTCCCATCCAACTGCCTTTCAGTTATTATTACCTCTTGTGGTTCGCATCCTACGGTGCGTAGGACAAATGACTCCATATACCAAATGCATTTTGCCCACTATACAAACATTTTGATCTGTTTCTATTTCCCCTCGGCTCCAACTCCAGAGAGCTAAAACACACTGGCTCTTAACTTTCTGAAATCCTTTAATGTTACAAAACACTGACTTATGCAGAGAGCATCCCTCCACATCCTCTGCCTAACTGTGTATTATAAACACGCAGATGTGCACACAGAGCTAAGCAAACAGAGTCAGGCATGCACACTCCCACGACGTGCCTGGGTATCTCTGGTTAGCTTCGCTTTTGTTGTGAAGCACCTTTTCTCTACCTATCATAATCACTACGCATTCTGCATTACTTTTCCAATTACCTTCCCAGGAAAATGTACCCCAGAATATTATTAACAGCAAAAATCCAAACAAATATAAAAGCTTTTGGGGTAGGGTTTTTAGTTAGGGAAAACCCAGCTAGAAAAAGCATCTTTCTGTATTTTCCTTTTATTAGAGGTCTCCTTTCATCCAAGAAATATGGGGCCTGAAATAAATTGTACCATCCTGCTTTTTTTTTATTCAAATCCTTGCCAGAGCTAGGCAGTATGCTAATGAAAACAGGTTGATAAATGACTCCCTGATATTTTCCAGACATTTTTCTCTCAGAAGTGCTCTAAACTGATGTAGCTCAAAGAGAATAAGGCGCATTAAGTCATTATATCAATTTTTGTTACCCAGATACTTCAGTCCCAGTTAAGCGCTGACAGCCAATATAAAACAAGGCAAGGGCATCATACGACTCCATCGATCAAATCTTGTCGTAGATAGATTGCCTATTACACAAATAGAACTAGCGGATTCAGTTTGTAGTTTTATGCTCTCCAATTAAAGGATAACAGGGTACTTTCCCATAAATCTGCTAATTGCAACTGAATTAATTTAACAAATTTCTCGGAGCACAGAGGAAAAAGCGATTGGTTAAGCTAATGTAAACTAGCACAGGTTGTCACAAAGAGGCTCCCATAACATCCTTTTGCTCTACTTTGATTGGGCAAGGTGTCACAAGTATTTAGCTACAGTGAGGTTCTCTGGCAACAGACAGCTGACAAGCATAAAACACTGCACAAATAGGAGATAATTTATTTGTGGTACTTTTTTCTCTCCCTCACTCCCCACTGCCCCCACTCGAAGGATGAAATAACTCCCTCTTTGCATCTAATTAATGTTTCTCTCCAAGTGAAGCTGTTTTTCTAAATCAGAATTACAGCAACCCAAGCACTATATTACAGAAAGGAGTCCCTCTGCACCATTCAGACAGCAGGAGCTACAGGCTAGAGCAAGAAGGGTTGCCCGTGACATTTCAAAGGCAGATGAGGCCCTAGCCTCCTCAGCGGGGCAGGGTGAACACGGTATGGGCGGCCTTTCTCACAAGTTCAAGTACCCAGGTGAGCATACTGCGAGCGCTACAATCAAAGCAAGCACTCCCTAGACATAAAATAATCTCCCCAACTTGATCTGTATACGCTGCGTGCACATGCTGAGATGTCACACTGTACCATAAATATGCAGACGGTTTTTAGGTTTATAAAAACTTTAAAACAATAAAGGTACTGGTTTATAATTCAAAATGTTATAATCATCATCACAGAATTCCTCAACTGCTGTACCCAGTGTCTTGAAGCCTCGCTGGTGTCACCAGCGGTGGCATCGTGGGAATGCTCCTCTGCCACACGTCCACATCCACAGCTCGGGATGTGGGCCTGCAGCAACACCCACAGCAGCCTCAACTGGCCAAGTTCAGCGGACGCCCCAATGGGCAGGACATGAGGGGGTGCTCTGCAAACAGGGAGCACAGTTTCCAGAGCTGGTGGAACAGACAAAATTTTAAATATGTTGTGCCCATCCTTTTAGATGGGATACTTTGAATAGAGGCTTAAGAAATGAAACTGCCACATCCACATTTGGCAGACACCACCCACTCACTATTGCAAGGGACAGATTTCAGCTCCAGAGAGGATAACGGAGACCATGGGTGGCACAGGAGAAGCAATGATGGAGCCCAAGGGTACAAGAGTAGATCAAGACCACAATGCAAGCAGCACTGGCCATAATCTGGGATGCCCAACTCCAGTTAAAGTCCAGCACCTCCAACACCTCTCTCCCCTTGTGATCATAGCTTAAAACTCCTCTGAGGAGAAAGCTGACTTCTTTTAACCAGGAAGAAACACTCAGGTTAGCCCCCTCTTTCCCAAAGCACGCGTCTAAGAATTCTGCTTATGCACACATCCCTCTGCTGATAAAATAAAGCTCTGCCATGTCACGCCAATTTGGCAGTAAGCAATGTGAGGACAAGAACCACATGCCTTTGTGCCACGGGCCCAGAGCCGAGGGAACAAGGCAAGCTGCCTCTGTGTGTACAATAAACACAACTTGCAAGCCGGCTGAGTCATCTGGCTGAGAAACAGCGGGGTTCTGCAAAGGGGACATGGGCTGTGAGTGTAGTCCATGAAGGAAAATGTCAGCTGTCAGCTCCTGCACAATATTAGCTCACCACTCAGCCAGTACCTAAGAAGAGAAAGGAAAAGTCGTGCATGCACGTGCATGTGTGCATGCGCACACACACACACACATACACACTAGCACAACACAACGGCACCTCTCAGCATGAAAGATATTATATACAAATGCTGGATCCAAGTCAGGAGACCTAGGCCATCTGTCAGCTCCTGCACAATATTAGCTCACCACTCAGCCAGTACCTAAGAAGAGAAAGGAAAAGTGCATGCACGTGCATGTGTGCATGCGCACACACACACACACATACACACTAGCACAACACAAGGGCACCTCTCAGCATGAAAGATATTATATACAAATGCTGGATCCAAGTCAGGAGACCTAGGCCCGAGCCACAGCTTTGCCATTATCTGTACAGTGCTGGGATCACACCTAGGGATGGCTCCCACATCCTTAAAAGGAGGAGGCGTATTCCAAACATCATAGCTCACAATTAGACCCAATGAAGACAGGAAGATGTAGCCACTATTTTTTAAACCACGCTGGCATATGGAATCCATTTCCAGGGCTGCTTCCAGAGACATTTTACTACAGAAGAGAACACATCAGAGCACACCACAGATATAAGGGTGAGTTCTGTGTGGGGGTTTCTTCCTATTTAGTTATTTGGAAAAGATATTTCTTAGTTCCAGTCAAAGTCAAACATGTTTTTCAAAACCTGAAATCCACCAAGGCTGGACAGGGAACGTTCTCTGGGCCCATCACCACACGTCCACACAGGGAGTGCCTGGGAGGAGGGAGAACCGGGAGCTGAGGCTGCGGCCCTGCAGAAGCCTCCCCGCATCAGGGCCCATCAGTCACTTCTGGTGAAAACGGCATGGGAGGGATGCCTTTGTGCAGATGATAACCTGGCTTATTCCGGACAGGTGGGCGCGTGGCTGCGTGAAGACGGGTATCTCAAAAGCATGCGCTCCTGTAGGACCAGGAGAGCAATCATGCAGCAAAGCCAGCTCCACCAACAGCTGCAGGACACGTGTTCCAGAGATTTGTTCATGACTCACACACACGCAGATTCAACAGCAGGGGCTTGTTGCCAATTAAGGGCCCAAGAAAGGGCCACCTGGAGAAGAATCAGCCGAGGAGAACCTGCTCCTCCTCCCAGAGAAGCCACTTAGAGGAAGCAGAATCCACAAATAACCCGAAACCCCTTCACTCCACCAGCAGTGCTGAGCCTGTTGTTTGACAGTTACAGTATGATTGCCGTGCCTTCTTCGGAGCTATGATCCAATGTGATAGCTGGAAGGAAAAACCTAAACATGAGAATTGACTTCATATTATCATCACATAGACTGAGTCTAGACTTCTAAAAAGAAAATACCTCTTTAGCTCAAAGATTTTCTATTATGGAATATCTTCTATATGAAGGTGGCTTATGGACTTTGGTTGAGCGATGGTGTAGAGAATACCATGAAGATAAACAATAGAAGAGCCATTAATGAGACAAGCAAATATAAGGGTCTAGGAACTTTTCAGCTAGTCAACCAACAAATATTTATTGAGCACCTACTATATGCTAGGCACCAGACATTAAAATAAAGGGCAGAAAGAGCAGATCGAGTCCCATTGCTCAGAAGCTTACAGTCTGGCTGGGTAGAGAGCTGTTAAATAAATCTTCTAAATAAGTAAGTGTCATAGAGGAAAATAATAAGAGGTCCTTACTTAGTATGGGGTTTAGGGAAGTCCACCCAGAGAAAGCATCACATTTAAGCTGAGACCTAAAAGAGAGACAGGAAGGGCTGAGGATTTAGCTCAGTGGTGGGGCTCCTGCCTCACAAGCACAAGGTCCTGAGTTCAATCCCCAGTACTGGGGAAAAAACAAAAAGACAGACAGGAGAAAGCCAGAGTGCAAAGAGTACAAGAGGATGACTCCTGGTGGCTTCTATCTTCTGGTCTCTGCACGCCCATGCTGTAGGCCGCTCCCCGCGGCCTTTCACTCCCACCATCACATCTCCGTTGGTAACTCTCCCAACCCTCACACACAGGTAGTGTAACTGCACCACCTCCCCTCTATTCCTGGGCCCTCCGTCTTCCCTGAATACCTGGCCCCCATCATGTCTCTGGGCCCTACTGTTCCTTCTGCCATTAAGATCTCTGTCATGTTCCAGATGGTTGAGGTTCAAATATGGCTCTAGATATGTGACCTTGAGCAAATGTGTTCATCTCTCCATCTTCAGAGTCCACCTCCATAGGACAGAGATGATCATGGGCCCCACCCTGTATGTTTGGTGTAAGGATTAAATGAGATAATGTGAAGTGACGACAGCCGCACCTGGACCACAGCAAGCAATCCACAGATGTTAACTATTATCATTGGACGGCTATTGTGGTTGCTACTTACGACTTTATTGTTTATTCTATATTCCGCACTTCCACACAACAGCCAGCTCCGAAGGCCTTCTCCTGCAAAACCACCTTGGCTTCCTTTAGTCAATGAAACCACTGCAAATACATCATACACACTTCGATCACAGCCTCTGTGCAATGAGACTGAAATTACTCACAAATCTCTTGATCCTCGGGACCCCCAGCCCCTCAAAATCAGACACCATGTCTGATTCCTCTTACTTCCCCAATGTCTGGAAATCAACAAGCTGTCAATGAACGCATCTGAAAATGGATGAATGAATTGATCATGGGTGGGCAGGTGAGTTGGACCACCTGGCAAATTGACCTTGGCCTCTCTTTCTCTAGAGAGCTTCCCTCCAAGGACTTCAGCAAATGGGTTGACACCTTCCCAGCCATCACTTGTACTCCAGATCATGTTTGCCACCTATGAAAGGACACCCTAGGGAGTAAACCTGTCCTTTGAAAGCCAGGGGAGCCTTCTTAAATTTCACATCCTCAAGGAAAATAAATCTCTCTCCCCAAAACACTTCGAAATGTAGCAAGGCGTACTTCTTTTAAGCCTCTGGCTAAAATGCCTGGAAACATCTTTCTATTTATGGGTATCGTTATGCATGTAGAAACAATCCCAGAAGCAGGGCATGACTGCATCAGCGTTCTGTCTGGCAAAGATCAGTATTCACATTATCTGAACTCAAAAAGACTATAAAATTAAATTTAAGTGACTCACTTAACCACCAGAAGGAGAAAAGATCCAATTTGAGAACTGAAAAGAGAAAAAGAAATAATTGCTTCTGTTTGGTAGGAGTTTATTATGTAAATAAGTGAAGGGCATGTTACAAAATACAGATGCCTGACCACATTTGCACAGTAATGAGGAGTGAATCGGGAGAAAATAGAAAACATTTCCTCTTAGGTGGAATCAGAGATAGCATCTTGCGTGGCTCTTCAGCCACTCTCAGCAGCCTCCCTGAGAGCCAGGAAACCTGAGACCCCTGGACCCAAATCCTGATAAGTGTGCTCATGGCAGGAGTCCACTGTCCCCCAAATAGTTTTTCTTCAGCAAACTCTTCCCTTACATCTCAACCTCGCAGGTTCTCGATCCCCTGGAAAATGCTTCACTTCAAATTAAAGGAGTTTGCAATGTCACAAGAAAATTGTAAGCAAAGTTAGGCCAGCCCAAAGAAGACGCGATGACGGTAGGAATGGAGCCTGCAGCAAGTTGTTTCATGGGCAAGAGAGGTTGCACTGGATGGCCACAGTGGATCCCAAGCCATTACTTTTTTCATTTTTGTGAGACTTAGAAATATCTGGCTAATAGCTTCATTACTATAGGCCATGTCCCATAGCAAAATCCAAAGTTAAGAGCAGGGGCCCCTCTAAAGTGATTACAATATGAAATCCATTTTGGTAAGTATTACTGGAAAAAGAAGAGCACAGAGGTGAAAGATTCAATAACACCACCTATCATGTGTCTAGAATCCTAGGCGTGAGATACTTCAACCTACCTCCACCCACAGATCCTACTGATTATAAAGTTTCCTCAAGAAGATACCATAGGCCATCATGTGAACTATTTTATTATTTCTCTCACTGGCTGATACATTCTGGGGAGAGAAGAAGACATTGAGAATCCCTCACACTGCCTTCTAATCCATTTTGTTTGTTTGTTTGGGGGGGTTATTAATTTTATTGGTATATAATTACTCAACCAAATACTTGAGCCAAACTGAAATGATGAGACTTCTTACTAGGGCACAAGCAATATCAGAGCTAATTTCCAAAGATCTTCCAAGGGTCTCCTTAAAAAAAAATGTGCATTTCTTCCCCAAGGTAAGAATCAGATTAAAACACTTACATACATACACACACACACACACACACACACACACACAAAAAAAAAAAAAAAACTCTAAACTTTGGCTAGCAGGGTTGGGATAGAATATTCCAGAGCTACAATGGAAGCAATTCTTGCATGCCACAGACCCAGAAGACTTCCTCACAGTGAGGGACAGAGCCATAAACACTTTTAAACCCTGAAGCTCAGCACAGTGATTAGCAGACCCCTTCTGAGTACAGAAGACCATTGTGATAATAAACCCCAGAAAGATACAAGGCTCACCTTAGCTAGCCATCATATGGGTTAAAGGAGAAGAAATAACACCATCCAAAAACCATGCCTGACACTGGAAAACAGTGCAGGACATTTTATTCTCCATTAATTTGGATATACAGTATTTCTCTATGATTACTGTAGCGCGCAATGTTCTTATAAGGTTATGAACTGGTTTTGCATCGTTCCATTGCTAGAATTTAATACTGTACTAAGTGTGATATATCTCAGCCATGATTAATCCTGCCCAGTTCTGCAGCAAGTTTCTATAAAAACCAACTTGAAATACAGGACTCTTAAAGCCCTTGCCAAATCCGCGCGACGTGATATTAACAGGGCTCCCATCCAGGCGAGCATGTCTAACTTACGCAGAGACGATCTACATGTTTCCCTTTGTGCTTTGCAAGCAGCCATTTATCCTCCCTCCACAGCCCAGAAAAGTTGCCGAGTGCAGCCTTGGCCCGGTTTACAAAAACATTATTAATACTGCTCAACAACAAAGCAAAATTACAGATAAAAATCTGAATAGGCCCATTATTGTTTTTAGAGGGAGCTAAATAAGCTATATAATTTGTTTGGGCCTGCAGAAAGCTGAGCCCAGCACGACAGGAGAGGAAATGCACACCACAGCCAACCAGCCACTGGAGCTCAGCAACGTGTAAATCCCCACCTCGAGCGCCGTGAATTAAAGCAGATGAAAGTTTTAAAATGTCAGGCAAGTCCCTGGGGATGGATATGCTTTATGTTTTTTATACAGTGAACATTAATTTCAAACGGAAAGGGAAAGCAGCCCTCTATCTCCAGCCATTTGCTCCACTTTTTTCTTAAGTTCCATGTGTCCACTCTTTACCCACCGGCCTCGGGGGAATTGATGCTGTGCTGAGTCCAACAGTTGGGCTCAAGGTAAGCAGAAGGTCCGGGGAGGGTGAAAACAAAAACTCGCCCACTCCTCCTGAGAAGCAGTCCCGAGATGGAGCGATTGGGTCGGAGTCAGACCACGGAGGGCCGAAGCCTACTTCCAACTCTTTCTAGGGCTTTGGTCTTTGGAAATCCTACCTCCACTTGATTTCCTTCTTCATGGGGTTATCAGATAAGTACAATGGCATGAATTACATTCAGTGTCTACGTGTGCATAAATATTATTCCATTTAAATGCTTGCGTATACTATGTAACATATAGTATCTATCGACATATATACTGTACTTACATGTGCATGTGCATATATGATATAAACACCATATAGTATCTATATACAACCATACACACATGTAT
The DNA here is from genome assembly GCF_012274545.1 of Fukomys damarensis. Classification (NCBI taxonomy): domain Eukaryota; kingdom Metazoa; phylum Chordata; class Mammalia; order Rodentia; family Bathyergidae; genus Fukomys; species Fukomys damarensis. The sequence continues at coordinate 15,897,969 of NW_022900932.1, forward strand.
ACACATATATATACACCATATAACATACAGTATCGACATATACATGTGCACATATATGTGTGCTACATGACAGATAGCATCTGTTATGCACACATATACATGTACACGCATTTACATGCATACACATATTTTGTGTCATGCCAATGCACATGAGCTCATACACATGCTTCGGGTTTGGCTTTAACTCAACAGCTTCCCCCTCATTTAACTTCTAAAATACATTCCTGGTTTTAAGTGTTCTGCAAAGGATACGAGATTGCCGTTCATTCTTCATTCTTGACGTATTTGTCCATTCACACTTTCATTAGGTACTGATGGTCTAATATGTGCTAGATTCTTCGGGACTCAAGAGAAAACCGGATGCTACCTTCACCCTCAAGTATTCAGTCTAGAGTGGTGGCTGCTTCCACAAATTTAACCCGCTGTGAAATTCAGAAAGTTTCTCTCCTAGTATAGGCCAAGATATCTGCTCAATTCCAAGCATGTCTAGCTTCAATAGTCTGATGAAAAACAAATAACTCCCCTAAAAAGTCTGCCTAAGAGTTACACGGCCAGAAAGCCCATGATAATTTGGATTATTGCTCAGCCACTGGGCAGACTTGCTCAGGCCAATGAACCTGAGTGGCATCATATGAGCAGAGACCCTAAGTGTGCTCCAGGTAGCTTCTGTCCCTCCACCTGCGTCCCACAACAAACACACCCAGAGCAAACCTGCAGCCCACACAGAGCCTGGAGTCAAAGCCAGCTGTATTCCCTAGCCTCAAGCAGAGTCGGCCAGTCTAGATCAGCCAACCCCAGCCGACCTGCAGGCCCAGAGTAGGAGAACAAATGAGTTTAGGTAGCATCGCTGTGTAAAAAGCTGACCAACACACGACCTATGCAGAATCCAAACCAGAAAATGGCTGCCTCATCCAGAGCAATATGGCACAACTTAGCTCCGGAAACATTAAAATGAGATTATGGCACAAAACATGGTTTTCAGAGTGAAATCAATCATTCTGTCTCAACTTCTCTGAGCTTGGCTTCAGTTCTCTCTCTCTCTCTGTTGAAGGAAATTAACACAAAATAAGTTGATCTTGATGGGTATGATTCAAATCAATACTGTAATGTTAATTGGGCTCCTGGGCATAAGGAAAAATGACTTCAAATCAACAAAAGGTTAATATAGCTTTCCTTCATGCAGCACCACCTATGAGAAATCTATAGTGGTCTGAAAGTTCTCATTTCATCGACAGCATGTTTGTTTTAACACGCTAAAAAGACAGGAACTTTCTCTTCATGAAATGTTCTTCAGGTATCCACCAGCAGGTTCAACAAAACTGCAGACCATCCCCAAATGTGTGATTAAGTCACACCCAAATAAGGGAGAAAGTGACTCATGGTAAAGATTTATTTTAAACGTGAAGTTTATTATCTTCTCATCCTACCTACTTTTCCTGCTCGTGGTAGTATATGGAATTACTGAATATTTTCTTTTATTACCCTTTTCATTCTAGGTAACATTATTATCTAGCAAAGAAAAAGTCATTCAATATTGTTAGCTTGCATATATAACACATAAGGGAATTTGAGATGTGGTAGAGTAGATAGGAAGAGAAATATTTTTTAAAAGAACAATATTGCATGGTCCCTGTCCTTAAGGAATTTTCAGTCTGTCATTACTTATAAATGGACGGCTAGTTATACACATTAAAGTAAGCAATATAAACATTTCCTGGTCAGTCATTGGCCACCTCCCTTTTATCAATCCCTCCCCTTCCTTCTTCCCAACATTTCCCAAGATTTAGGTCATATTCAATGCACTCCATGCTCCTGTCTCACAATGGGGCCCAACTTGATAAATCCTATCATTAGAGCCCACTGCAACGGGCCACAGTAACTAGTTCAAGGATAGGATCTGAGCCCATGTAGCCCCACCAGGCCACTGAGACTCAATCTGAGGAATTTTGTCGAAGCCCCATAGGAAATGAACTTCCTCACTCTTGCTACACTTCAACCAGGACACACATAACCTTCAGAACCACATGCAGCCACCCTGCAGTGGAGCGAAGTCCCCAAGTAGGGGACCTTCCACTAAGGAAGAGTTGCTGGAGAAACGGAGAGATGGTCATTAGACCTAATCAGACACACTGCGTCTCAGGTTCACACTGTGTTTAAAGCTGTTGCTACCATGAAAGCCAATATGGACCTCTCCTCCTTTGAGGAGAAAGCAAACTACCCTGATTCTCACAGAGTTTTGGGTGGGTTGGAGGTTTTTGTTGGGTTTGTTTTTCCTGCAACTTACAGCTAAAAACATGCAAGTTATAAAAATGGCTACAGCACTCCAAAGTCAGAGACATTACTGGGGACTAAGAAAATCTAAACAGAGACTGCAGAAGTGGAACTTGTCCAGAGCTTTAAAAAACATGGAAAACTTTAATTAGTAAGTAGGAAGAGATGACAGAATATGAGAGAATTTTTAAAAGCAGAGCTAGCGACCTCGATGATGCCATCAGAATGACACTATGTGATCTTGATGGTGTTTATGACAATCTGTTAATAACAGAATGCTACACGTGTTCATCATTTCACAGAAAACACTGCACATGTCACTGTCTCACAGAATCCTCGCAAATACCGAGACACATGAAGCCTAGAGAGCTTCTGTGACTTACATGATGTCACAAAGCATTGTTTTAGTCTCACTCAGATCTGGAGAGCTGCCACTTACAAGATGTGCGAATCATTTTTTCACAAGTCACATCAACCTCTGCGAGTTTCAGTTTCTTCGAATCAGGCATCATAATAATGGCTGCTCCCCTAGGTCCCATGAATACAAGGGGACAGTGCCTACCATAACAGATGATACACACTAGTCATGACGTTGGTGCTGATACAGGAAAACAAAAAGTAAGTGTAGGACTCACAGCCACAGGAGTGGAGAATCAGGACCCGTGCATAGAAATCACAAAGTGGAAGCTTAGGTTTAATGTAAGAAATAGATTTCAATCATTTGCTTCTTTTGAGAAACAGAGTAGTTTGCTTCAGAAGGAAACAAACTTTTTCAGTAGAGACTCTCTGCCTTAGGCTGGCATGGAAAAGTGGAGAATTGAGAAGCAATTAAGGATGTGACTCACCAGCCCTCTGAGATACCACTGCCCTGCCTATTTAATTTCCAGTGAACCCAAAAGTAAACGGTTACCAGATCCTCTCCCCATATCCTTCCAATCCTCAGTTTTTAACAAGACTAGAGATCTCTTATGTACAGTCAAGGAATGTGAGACAAATTTGACCAGACTCACTACACCCGCATTATCCTCCAACACTGCAAAAAGCTAATTTCAGCTGTCACTTACTGGAAGTAAAATGACGAATATCTGTAATATCTGTCAGGTTATGAATGCTTTCAAAAGAGTTATGCAGCTGTCAACATTTTGATGACTTTAACAAGAGAGAAGTAAACGTAGAAGAGGAAACCGCATGTCTGTGCAGTATCCACTTGCCAGACTTCTCCACTACTTCTATTAATATAAAAATCAAATCACCTCCATAAAAGTTGCAAGCAACAGAGAAAACAACAGGAAAGAATCTGTTAATAATCTCACCAATCCTGAGATCATCAGAATTCTGAGATCATCAGAATTAGCCTCAACAAACAGCAGAAAATGACTCCTTCTATTGAGGGATGTGAAGTCGTCACTGGTTTTCTCCCCACCATGATGGTATAAGAATAAATGTGTAAAATCTCCAGTAAAATGTTAAGTAATCTTTTAAGATATTCTCATCTCACATTTAGAGACAACATATAAGTCAGTGATACAACCCACTTCAACTGGAATAGTCCTAGCTCGTATCGATTATTTTGGCATAATTAATAAAGCATGCTACTTTACATAATGAGTATATTTGGGTTTGTGCACATGGGTGTGGTCTGCAAATATATGTGGGCCTGTATAGTACATATGCATGTACATGCACATGTGTGTAACTCTTTTCTTCCATTTCTAAATGCATCTCATCCATGATAATTTAGTTTTAAGACACAAACACTGTATTTTATAACAAAGATTTCCAGTTACATGATAAATTTTTACCATCAAAATTAAACCTAAAATAAATATGGGAGGTAAAAATAACCTTACATTCCATTCACATTTTTATCTGACTACCTTAATTACATATAAACTGAAAGTCACCAACAAAATGGCTCCTCTGGGAACAGAAATGGGCGGTCTAAATTTTAGTTTAGAAGAAGGATTTAATTCAGTAGATCATTGGCCTCAACAGAAGATGCCGCACCAAAATCCATGCTGTGAATGATGAAGTGGTGTCTGTTTTTCCAATATTCCTGCTGCTTCTCCAATATCAGAGAAGAACGAAACCAGAACTAATAAATAAGAACAATCGGTGTAATGCAGAGTTTCCCTAGAGGGCTTGAATGATTCTTTTTTCCATTCACAGAAGGAGGTGGGCATTGTTGCCCTCGGATGCCATGTGTACTCCATGCCAAGGACAATATACCCTGGAGATTCTGCGAACAGTGACTTTGTAATGAAATAATTGAAAAAAAAAATATTACTAATGAAGGAACTGGATTTTTAAAACCTCAATTCATCTCTTTGGATATCTTTTGACCTGGGATATCTACAGCTACATTTTTTTCTTAATTCATAGAAAATTCTGTCTCAAAACTCTTCCAGATTCAGAAAATTAAACCAGCTGGGAATTCTGACAGCCAATTGATGTCACTCCTGTAGGATATCTCCAAACCAACAATATCTCAGCCTCTTCTTGGTCTATAAATTAAGTCATTAACAAATATATACCATTTGGGGACAAAAGAAATGTTCTGCAACAAATCAAACTCCATGTAGCATAGGGTACTGGCACAATTCCCATGGAAATAAATAAATTCTGTGACAAGCCAACTTCTTTTCTCCAATGCATTCCAGAGATAGCATATGCTTTTTGAGGTTCCTCATAAATCTGAGAAAATTAAAAGTTAATATGGCATGGAATTTTTATTAGTGGTTCCAATGCAATAAATATTCAAATATTAGTAAGGGTAGAACTGGTGGAACCACTAAGAGGACAGAAACTTGAAGGTTCTCCCAGCTTGGGCTTAATGGAATAACAGATACCCATGCAGAAGCAAGGTGGGGACAAAGGTGACAGATTTGAATGTAAAGAAACACATTTCCCCCACATGCTTGGACATATGTTATCAGGTGTCTACTTTTGAAGCCATTCTTTGGTTGTAAAATGATAATGACAGAACCATTTTAAAAAAAAAACTCATTCTTTTGGAGAACTGACACAAGGGAGGAGTCTTTCAAAAGAAATTGGAAAAGAAGTTAGTGTGGGTAACCAAGGCAGAGGGGTGGCCATTCGCAAGCAAACGTCACCATAAGCCAAGGACAGAGGGCACCCCTCAGGAAAGACACGGGAATCCTATGAGCAGCTCCAAAAGAAACGCTGCCTTTCAGATGGGAAATGACAAGGGGCTGATGTGATCCAGCCAGGTGCAAACAGAGAGACACAGTTCACAGTGAAGAGCTAGTCATCTGGGAACTGTACTTGCAGATGGGACTAGAAATGATGACAATGTCAAAAAAAAAAAAAATACTAGAACTGGGAAAAAAATCGCAGAGATCATTTCATCCAAATGTCATTTAGGAGAAGAAATCTGCCCTACAACATCCCCATCCCACATCTGTCCAGACACTAGCTTCGAACTGGCCACAGAAGAGGAAGAATGTGCAGAAGGCTTAGGAACTCACTCTGTGAGGAGAAAGCCCCTTCCCCAGGCCAGGCGTTGAGTGGAGCCTGCGGGGCCAGAGCAAGGAGCCAGTGCGACTGGGGGACAGAAATACCACTTAGCATAGAGGCAAGAAATAAGAAAAGCAGAAGAGAGGAAAGCAGAAGTCCTTTTACCAGCCTTCTCCCCACCACACCTGAGAGTGAAAGACACACACTAAGCCCTTCCACACCATAAAACACCAATGAACATGGTCGAGGATTCCATACCATTCAACACTGGGAACATTTGCAAAGCCTCCCACTGTTTTCGTCTCACTCTACAATCCAGTAGGGAGACCTTGGTGGGCTACTGTGGGCAGGCCAGGCACTGAGAATCAATGTTCTAAACTACAGGGGGGCAGAAGAAACACAGAACCTCGCAGATTAGATCAGACTTTGAACAGGCTCGAAGGACATCACCCTCATTCCAAGGAGTCTCTCACAAAACAAAGCAGGTCTGCCTGTCCCACACAGAGAAACCGATGTCTAGGACAAGATTGTAAAACTCAATTGATGCGATGGTTTTCCAAATTGCCAAGGCAATATAGTAGGTTATGACCATCATTTTTTAATAAAATGGAATGGACTGAATTGAAATACAATGAGAAATATCAAAGTGCACTGGGATAATAAGGCCGAATAGAAACAGACACACACAGGTGCAAATTACAATTATGTGCTAGATTACACTGCAAAATTTTATCTTTATGAGGGCTGTAGTTAAGGGGGAAATAAGATTCACAACAGGTTCTTGGAACGACTTCTCGTTTTATCATTGGGTCCTCGGTAACCTAGGAGGAAGACATAACTTGTTCAGGGTTTCAGGCAGCTAGCAACGGGTCTAGTTCATTTGTTATGAGATGTAGGTGAGGAAATAGCCTTCCAATGATCCCATGCTATCTCTGTGAAATTAACTCTGGAAGAATATTCTAAGCTGTTAAGGCCACACACACACACACACACACACACACATACATCCTAGTCCAAAGGCCTCTGTACAAAGTGAGGTGTTTTCTTCCACATTCATATTTGAGGTGAACAAAGTGCTCATCCCTCCCACTTTCATGTGTGTCATTCATGCCAAAAAAAAAAACTTTATATGAATTGCATAGCTCCCTCTGAATTCCAAACTATAGAACTTAACAGGAAGAACAGAAGACCCCAGTGGCATTTTCCAGGATTGGAAACTGTGATTAATACACAGGCTGGCAACTAAAACAAAAGTGATTTATTCTTTGTGGTTACCTGGACAGAAAATGGCTGTTGCCAGACTTCCTTGTCCTCCCCTTTAAAAAAAAGTGCATGTCATTGTTGTCACCTTCATGGTGACCCTCTAATAAAAGGCACGATGAAACCCAGGCATGTCAGATGTCGCTGCTCTCCCCACCCCAGCTCCGATGACCCCATGCAGAAACTGGACATCTCCACTCACTGAGTTCAGACCACACATCCCAACATCCCACAGTTCAGCTGCTCTGCTGAGTCAAAAAAAAGCAAAAGGAGGAAGTCAAAAGTCACACACCTGACTCTCAAGACTCTCCTCGCTTATCATGCAAGTGGCCTCATTCGGGTGGTAACCTCAACACTGCGAGTGCTTCTAAGAGAACAGAAAGGGACAATTATCTGAAGCTAGGGGCCTCTTTTCAGATAACTTGATTCAAGACAAAAAGCTCAGACTCTAGCAATTCAATCACCTGGTGATGACACTTATTTAGATAGAGATAATATTCTCTAAGGAAAAAAAGAAAAATGAAACTGGATTCCCAGTATATTTCTGAATCTGAAGGAAGCCACAAGAACAAACCTGCGTGAGATATAAGGAAATAGAGGTTTTCAAACATGCTGTTTCCACCTTATCGCTCTTATCTGTATAAAAAAATACAAACAGCTGCACTTAAAGATAAGGGAAGGGAAAGGTGTTATGTATGTTGCCCAGATGTTTCTAAAATCTGCTCCCTATTAAACTTATCTCCCAAGAACTAAAGACACCTCTAATCTCTTCTAATGGCTTAATCAAATGAAATAAATGCCTTGGTAAAATATCTTCTTTAAAATTTATATTACTAGTTGCACACCTATATACTCATGTGCGCACGCACATGCGCGCACACACACACACACACACACACACACACACACACAAGCAGGGGCATTTTTCAATACTTGTCCAAGGAAAAACTGGTGCCCACATTAAAACATTCCTTACATATATTCTCAAAGGCCACAGGCTAGAAAATGAGTCAGGTAAGATGTTAAAATGGTGCTTCTTGTTGTTTTCTTGCTCACAAACGAGTCTCTTCATTGCCTTCCCTCCACGTTGCCCTTTCGTTCCTTACTTCAAACATTTACTACATTCCTACCGTGTGTCAGACAACCTGCTAGGGAAGGGGGGAAGGAGAAAATAAAAGGGAAAGTGATGCAAATAGGAAGTCAGAATGGTTTGAGAGACGAAAGATGGGAGGCTGGAAAGAAGGATTATACAAGAAAGGGTAAAAATGAAAATAAAGAAAGAATATTGACTATCTGTCCAATTGAGGTCCCAGACCCTAATCACATTCCCAGACACAGAGGTCACGGTGTAGAGGAAAAAATATGCGACAACCGATTTGTTACCCTTTCGCAAGCTGGCTGCACATTTCTGCTCAGCCATTTGTCATTCCTGAACAGAGAACTGAGAGTCAAAGGGTTCTCGGTGAACCCACGCGTTTACATCCTTGTTTTGCCCCAGGACTAGCGGCCACCAGAGGGCAGGGTCCCAGTCTCACTTGGTCTTGGTTCCGACCCGGCCCTGCCTGTGCGCCACACAATGGTTTAATCATTCAGCAGTTTGGACTTGTTCACTAAGAACAGTCCAGACATGCTGAGCCAAATGTGTGTCTGTTTTCTTTTCTGAACAAAGAAGGTATTACTTCAGGTGACTCCGTGGTCCTTCCTGTGCCCATGTTCCACGAGCTGCCCTCCAGCTAGGCCAAGTGATCTTCTAATTTCCACTTCATCTACAGGTGGTTGGGGTGACAGTTCATGCCACCTAAACCCCATGGACCACATGCGAGGCTCCATGAAACATACTCTTTAAATAAAACTGATACTCCAGCAAACATACATGCTTTTTTTATTTTCCAAAAAAACCCTGCTGAGGAAGCTCTGATGGCCCCACACTGAATACCACATACACGGGCTGGGAAGCACCAGCTGGAAGGGACTCTACTTTCTTCCTGCGTCACTCACAGCACAACATTATTTAATTTCCTAAAAGCAATAGAGGGAAACAACAACCAAACAAAGCAGATCATTTGGATTCTCAGGCAGCCCCTGAACAAAACCAGGACCAATCAGGAGCCAGTGGTAGAATGAAAAACCCCAAGTAAATTTCTAGATTACAAGGGAACAGGAGGCCACAAGATCACAGCTAGTATTTCTACAGAAAGGGAAGGTACTCGGAAGTTTCGAGAAACCAGTGCCTTCCAAGTAGCCCTGCAGACAAGCACAAAAAGGAAGCAATCTTTGAATCATTATTGTCACTTTTGTACAAAATCTCAAGGGAGCCATCTTCCCTTTGCCAAGATGGCCCCCTTTTCCTAAGGAAATCAGAGAGCCTTCCTGGCTACTCCTCACAAAATGAAAACATTCTTACTTTGTGGCCACACAAGAATAAAGTTAGGATGCACTTGTTTAAAATCTGTTTCTTAGACCTGCGATAATTTCAGTTTCTTGCAGGTTTTCATCACAGAGTAACCTGAGGAAAATGAGGTCACCTAATATAAACAAAGGGGTCTGTTCACAAAGGCCTTCAAGGAACAGAGGGAGGTTAGAAAGTTCCTTCTTACAGAAAGCAAAACATTAGAGAAAGAATCAAGGCATAAAGTCCTCCAAACTGATTTACTTTTTAAACTTCCTTTACTGCACAAGCAACGGGGCTAAGTGTGCATCTTTGTGGAAAAAAAAAATAGAAACATAAGAGGGAAGAAGCACAAAAGGCCAGGCTTTCTTGCAGGTAGGTTTCCCAAAGGAGAGCTCCAGAGAGCTACGGTGGCCAAGAGAGTTCAGAAACAGGAGCTGTGATGGGAATCTTTGGAGCCACCCTGGGTGGTGACCAAGACTCCTGGAACACTGGACACTCCTCTTCCAAGCAGGAGGCGGCAGTAAAGTCATAAGAGTTGAGGGGCCCAAAGATCCATAAACAAGTTGGTGGGAACACATATGTTCATTATATAATTCTCTATCTTCTTATATGTTTCAAGATTCCCATAATAAACTCAAATTTTAAAACTTTTTGAATAATAAATGCATGATTACAATATTTATTTGTTTGCTTCTTGAAGAATTTACTCTCACAGCCTCAGACCTAGAAACCCTATAAAACCTCATCTCCCCCTTTGCCACAATTGTGGCCACAAGTAAGAGAACCCAGGGAAACAATATGCCCAGGCAGGACCTGTGAGGTTTGTTTCCCTGCGTGTTGTAAAGAACGTTCCAATTCCAGGGAGCCCCTGTGGCAAAGGAGAGGTCACACGAAGTTGGACAGGGGACACACCTGTCTAAAGGGAAGAGAGGAAGAGGTGGAGGGACATGGGGTGCACAGGTGTGAGGGTGCTGGGTTCCTGGTCCAGAGAGACTCCTCCAGGCCAAGGAGCTGGGTCTCCATCCTGCCCGATGAGTCTGTGCCGCATCTGGTCACAACGCCAGCCACACCTTCTCCCCCTGGAAACCCCTGGATTCGAATCCTATCTCTTCCCTCTCTCCTCTTGCTTACCTTGATTTTACCCCTCACAAACAAAAACAAGCCTGGGTTAAGACAAAAAGGAGAGTGCTCAAGGTGCACCCAGCTGGAGAAATCAGCATCTAAAGAAAGGGATGCCCCCCTCCAAAGGATGAGGGGCCAGACTGGAGAGAGACAGCCAGTCCTCAACAGCCACTCCCTCCCCTTCCCTCCAAGCACACTGGAGCCCTGCTTTTCTTCCCTGCCTGTGATTTCTCCACAAAATCTAGAAGGGACGTTTAATGGGACACCAAATGAAGGTGGGGCAGCTACTCATGTTTTGCTACTTTTAAATTTAGGGTACTTTCCAATAAAAGGAAGGAAAATATGCTCTTGGAGAAGGAGTGGAGGATATGTCTCAAGTTCCTCTTACCTCTGCCTCACCTTGGACCTGCTGGCTTCTACAAAAAGAGACCCTGCACACTTCAAAGTCACTTTAGAGCTTAAAAAGTAAACATAATTTCAAGTTACTCACTTTATCTCATGAAAGCGATTTCATCTGCCTTCCTAAAGGTCATTTTTATTACTACTCTGAGAATGCACAGCCAGTGACAAAGTAGGGATATTACTGATGAGACTTTATAAAGAGGCAAATGTTGTTTCTACTCTCACACCACATCTACTTAACATCTAACAATGTTTCATTAGCTAACAAGACACTTGCTTCCAATGAATGAAAACTATAATAGAGTTGCAATATTTTAAAAAGTAATGAATGTGATTTCTGCTCTATTTTATGTTGCCATAAAAAAGGTCCTTAAGTGTACCTCTCATCTGCTCCTCTTCCTTAACTACCATAATTTATGCAGATAAATGCTGGATGAATTGCATCAAGAACACTATTCAGATTGCTACCCATAAAAGTACTTAGCCATCATTTTCTTTTTTTTCTATTTATACATCTTTATATTACAAAAATCAAGTTACCAACATTAAAAATGATAAATCATCACCAAAAAGTACTGAGGCACAACATCAAATAATAAATTATTAGCGTATGAAGGTTAAAGCCAAGTTTAAGAGACAGCAATGCCTTTGTTACACAGGATTCCAATCAGACTGCAGTTGACTGAGGGAAGCTTACAAATGACAAAAATTGACACCCTGCTAACATTATCAGCCTGCAGATTTACTGCAGAATTCTAAAGTTCTGTCAAGGGCAGATCAGTGTTTGTGATAATTCACAAAATAATTTGGCTTTCCATAATAGGCATAACGTTACATGACTTAGAAGGCAAGCCTTGGTGTCTACACACAGACATCTGGAGGTGTTGCGTGTGGTTGTCCCAGCCTTCCCAGCATCTCAGCTCAGGGGAAGGGTCAGAGCAGGCTTCCTCAAGGGGACTTTCACACTCCCGTTCCATTAGCTGCTTCCCCCAAAGAACATCACAGGAGAAAAAGACTCACCCTGTGGATAAACACTGTTACACTCTAATGAGGTCCAAGTACAGACCCCACCGCAACAGTACACCACACAGCAAATCCCTGCCCTCGGACATAGGGATGGCACTGGTGCCCAGAGGGAAGGACCTGCAGGTAAAGTTGACTTTGTAGAAGATGACTTACGTATGCTACAGAGAGGGCTAAACCAGGCAGAAAGGAGGATGCTCATAGATGCCAACATGCCACATTAGAACAGGAGTCTTTCCACAGCTGTACACTACTTAAGTGTTTATGTGCTTAAGAAACATTTACAGATTTAAGCAACAGCTTAGTCCCAACCATCAAAAGGAAAAGAAGCAATCTACTGTGTCTACCCCATGAGATCAGGGAGCAGAGCAGTAGGCATAGAGTAGGTGCATTATACATATTTGTTGAATAAATAAAGCAATTTCTAATTACTTTATCCTCTGGAGTTCTCACATTCATCATCACCATAAACTTAATGCTAGAATACTTTAGGAAAGTTGGAGGAAAATGCTTTGTTAGCTAAGTATTGCTAGATCACTAGTTAAAAGTCGTTAAGTTTAGTAAGTCTGACAAAGTGAGTCTTACACACAGTTCAATAGAGAAAACATTTACCCCAGGATTTCTTGCCTCCTGAAGTGGAAAACACCACAGATGTAAAGAGAAGCCACTCTCTTCTTCTTCATCCCAAACCACAACTCAAAAGAAGAGCCAATTTATTGCAGTTAACTGGTGTTGCTCAAACCAGTACTCGTTTCTCGGATCAGGATCCATGAATATATGATTGGGAATCTACAGATATGAGAATTTTATAATTTTAAAGCCCTAATGGACAAGCTTAAAAAATAAACAATGCTGGATCCGTCTGGCTTTAAAAAGTACCTTATCCCAGAGTACAGTACTGTTGTGCAACTGTGGTGTCTGTTGGTGGGCTCATCTTACTCTTTTCTTTCTTTTTTGGAGGGCGGGTATCAGGAATTGAACTCGGGACCTTCTGCTTACAAGCCAGGTGGCAGAACCACTGAGCTAAATCCCAGCCCACTCATCTTATTCTTATGTGCTGGTCAGCATGTTGGACTAACTAATCTCAAAAGGAAAATAATCTACCAAAACCCTGAGCTCTTACCAAATTATCCTTTTCCTTAGTATTTTTGATTTCTCATTTGGCCTGAAAATTCAAAATTAAAAAAATATTTTCATTTGAATTTAAGTTTAAGGGTTTTTGCATCCCTTAAACTATTTAGTAGATTGCCACTGACTTGACATGAAGAAAACTATGGTACAAGAATTGATTTTCAGGACCTGGGATTTAGCTCAGTGGCACCGCACCTGCCTGGCAATCACAAAGTCTTGAGTTCAATCCCCAGTGCCAAAAAAAAGGGGCCAGGGATTTATCTCAGTGGTGCTGCTGCCTGCCTCACAGGTGTAAGGTTCTGAGTTCGATCCCTGGTACAAAGAAAGAAAGGGCGGGGGAGAGGGAGAGGTGAAAGGAAAGGAAAGGAAAAGATTTGGTGCAAGCCCACAATCCCTTGTCTGGAATCCTTGTGGTTATATATTGCAATTCTGATTCCTTTCCAGGTTTTAGAAAGGTCCTATAGTATACATGTGTTGTATATGAGCTGGTATTCCCAGCGGGAACTCATATTTCTATAATAAAAGCAAGAAATATTTATACTATTAAAGGATATGTCTTTCAAATAAAGTAAACTCCTGGCTCTCTTACAAAATGAACCCCTACCAAAGGTTTTACTAAATCCATTCATTAATGGATACTAGTAAGATGTTATCAGTTCAGAGAAGAATTCAGAGTACCACACCTACACAGGCCAGTGGAAAAGCCAAAATAAACTTATAAACAGAAACAAAACTGGTATCCATGGGACAAGAAACAATAGCATAATACAAAACACAATTCATTTGCATCTCTATGGTACCTAGTGTCTACATCAGCCTCAGTGGCCAACAATTTACAGATTTACATGAGAGCTCAAGGATAGTAGGAGGCACAGAGAACCGAGGAGGATGTACTGGTCCTGGTGCCCCGGATTCTCTTTTGCCTGTTTCTAACTCTGACAATTTCTTCTGACATTACTAAGTGGAATAAAAACAAATTACGTTTTCTCATCATTTCACATCAGGCTTTGTTCCAAGCTAGTCCATACATATATGCATTTTTAATGCATTTTCAGAAACTTGAGATTTGGTTCAGTTTCTCATGAAGAAGGCAAAAAGATCTCATTTCCACTTTAACCACAGACTCTTAAGATGGTTCCCATTTGAAGAAACAACCTATATTTCGGGAGGCACACATTAATGAAGGAGAACAATGCTTCCTGCCAGTACAATGGGGTCAAAGTCACGGCACAGCGTGTGTTCTGTCAACCAACAGGATTCCAGCCCCGCCTGGCCCATTTTCCACTGGGGAAACCACCCATCCTCTGAGGGGCTTCAGCTTCCTCATCGGTAACAAGGTCTCAGAGGTCTTTCAAATTCTAACAGGCCGGAAGTCCACGACTGGTAATACACACTTCTAGAAGCATCACTGGGACATGGAAAGACCGTTTCATTAGGTGTCCAATAAAAACCCTCCCCTGTGTCAAGCCCCAGGGCAAAAATCAGTTCTTCTATGAGGCTTCCTTAATATATCCAGACCTGAGCTCAAATATAAGGTCCAAAAAGTAGTAGTGGGGTGAACCTGGCCAAGGAACTAAACTTCTTTGAATCGCCATTTCCACACCTACAAGTGGAAAACAACAGCCAAGTCTCGAAGAACTGCTCTGTCTGGCTGGCTTCTCCATTTTCTTCCTTCTCCTTCCAATGGTGCCATTACGACATTTCCCCTCAAAAACTCCGTTTACAGTGGGCATGCTCATTATTTATACCTGAATACACTTTTCCCAGATATTCGGGTAGATTTTGAGTGACTGTGACACTGGTCAGGCTGGTTGCACTCTGTTAAAACACAAGATCTTCTAGCCAAAGCCAGCAAACTAACCAATACTGTACCTCCCTCACCAAGCCCAGCATTGGGCATATAGTTGGTGCTCAATATTAACTGCTACAGAACTAAATTCAACAGTTCTATCGCCTAATACAAGGATCTGCCCCACTGTGCTTGGAGACTTGACGCCACCACCTGACTATGCAAGGATAGAAAGGGAGAGGTTTCTGTCACTTGGGATTTGTCACTGTTGGTATGAGAAAGAGAGGTGGTTCAGAGCTTTGGATTCCAGTGGGAGAGAGCCAGGAAGGGTAGAAAAAGAGGAGACACATGGGAGCCAGGCAGCCCAGACACAGAACACATGCGTCAGCAGTCTAGACCAACCATAAAAAGAGCTCCATTATCAAGAGTGGAGGCTGGACCAAGGCCCGGAGGTTAGAACAGCACTGGCCAAAGTACATTTTATGGACTATTGGACCCACAAAAGGAGTCCGATAAAAAGAGATCAGGAAAAGATACAGGTGGGAAAGACCATGTTTTCTATTCTCTTGGATAGACACATGGGCACTTGAGTATATTCTGAGGAGCCCTAGAGTCGTGACAAACATTATTCTATTCAGGGCATCACTAATAGCTCTTGCCATAGAATCTACCCATTTTATTACACCTATAACACCATTTTATTGGGGATGCAGGTCAAAGGAAGGCGGAGATGGAGCTGCATGGGGATCACACAGATAAAGTGCAGGCATGACAGACCAGGCGACAGATGAGAAGGACAAGATGGGCAAAGTCCAGGCCAGAGAAGTCAATCACTGCTAAATCTTTCCTTCCCTGTCAACCAAGGTCATCTTAAAGGAGACATCCTGCCTAGGTCATCCTTGTGTTTTCCCAGCTCTGAAATGATTGGCTAGAGACCTGTAACAGCTACAGCATGAAATGCACCAAGCTAAGCAAGCAGGCCTGAGGCCTCACAGAGTCCTTCCCAGCCTTGGGGAAACACTAGGGGAGCTTTAGAGGCTACAGATGCCCCAGGCTCCCAGTTGGTAACCGAGGAATCCTTCCTTGCTACACAGGGGATTTGTATTCACTTCCTATAGGGAAGCCCATAAGCCAACCTGCCATCACAGCAAACCTGGGATGTCCTAAGGGGACCAGGACAGCCCCAGCCCAATGCAGGCAGGAGAAGGCAAAGCTGACAGACACAGTGAGGCCTCAGTCCACCCCTGCCCTAAGAATTCTCTATGAAAAATGCCACGGATTTCCTCCAGAAAACGCCAATTCAGCCTTTCCCTAAAAATAGCCTGGCTTCTTGGAGGGGTCGGATGCACGGCCTTCAGAGAGAAAAGCATAAATACAGGCTTTGCCAAACCAGGCTCTCCACACTTAAGTCAGCCTGACCCAAAATCCACAGCAAGTCCCAAGAGCAAGCAGAGCGGTCCGCGAGGGGTTTAGCAGGAGGCCGCGGTTACGCAAGGCGCCGGCTCCCCTTCGCCAGTGCTTCATGTGCAAAAGTTCACATTAATTCTTGCTTTACCAAATGAAAAGTGAGTTATGTCCCTCTGTCACTGCAGCCAGGATATTCTCCAGCCTGCCAAAAACACACACACACCCAAATACCAAAACTATGCAGGAAGGCTACAGGACGTCCTCACCAGAGACAAGACAAAATTTTCACTTCATAAATCAACAAGAAACGCCAAAAAGGCAGCCAGTTGAAAAGGCAAGCTACGTTGATGAAATATTTTCTTAACTCACCTCATTCAGAGTAATTGATTTTTTTTAACTTCTCGAACAAGTAATTTTTAATGTAAATAATAAAGCCAGTTAACCGTGTATTCTTACTGCATGGGGAAATGACAAAGTTTTTATCTGAATTAATTAGGTGATTATTCATTAACGCAGATTTGTTGCTTTTACTTAAGACCTTGTTTTTCATAAAACCCTTTCCCACCCTTCCCCTCAGCTCACTATTTAGAGGAAATGGAGAGCAGTGAGGGTTGGTAATGTGTTTCTGTCCAAAGGGTTCCCAAAGCCATAGCACAGGGACACGATCCACCAGCTTCCCTTTGATGAGACAAGATGCAGACCCCAACCCTCATGCAGAAAGTGTTTCAAATTTGTTATCCCTGGATCATTACTGCCAGGAGTGCCAACCAAAATCCTAATGTGTTATTACTGCCATATAACTTTACTCACTGTAGCTTTCACTTTAAAAGGTAAAATTAATAATGATGGGCAGGAAACACTAGGTAATTTTCCAGAGAAGCTACATTCCTCCCTCCAAAGATAGAACATTCAACCTGAAAAGGTCTTCAGTGGACATTTTTTCCCTTTGTTTTTCCCCCCAGTAGTGGGGACTGTACCTAGGACCTCACACTGGGCTGCATTCTCTGTCTGAATTTTTTTTTTTTTTTGCTAAGTTTCAAGTGTGCCCGACTCCACACCTGGCCTTCTCTGTTTCTGTCTTTTAGGGGTCTATTTTTGAGACAGGGTCTCACTATGTAGCCCAGGCTGCCCTTGAACTTGCTATGATCCTCCTGCCTCAGCCTCCCAATAAAATAGGCTTACAGGCATGTGCAATCACTCTTGGCAACCTCACTGGTTGCTTATCTCTAGGTTTCCCATCCTACTTAGGAGGCTAGAAGAATAAGGTTGGGGAAAACAAAATTATTTTCATATGCTGTGATCTGTCTGATATATTGGAACTGAAAGCATTCTTATGAAACCCAAACTTAATCCTCATTATCATCATCATTATTATAGTTTGTGCACTTCTTTTTCTGGAATAAAAATTTTTTCAGCTGTTTTAAAGAACTTGTTACAAAGTTCAGTGAAAAGGGCATTTAAGTTCTCAACTTCACTATTTCCTCCATAGGAGAGGCCGATCTTTACATCATGTGTGTTCCCTTTGCCTGAATAGGAGTGCCACACTGGCACATGTGTGTGTGACCTAAGTGAAAGGCCTTCTGACTGCCACCCACCAAAATCTTACTGATCTCACCAAAGGAAAAAAGTAGACATCACATTGCTAGAGATGACAGTCTTTCCTCTCTCTCCAGGTTTGGAGGGACCTTAGCTGTCTCTTGTCACCCAGGTTCTCACTGCTCAAACTGTAGTCCTTGGATTTAACAGGATCGATGGGCATCCCTGTGGAGGTTTTTAGGGATGCAGATTCTCAGGCCCCAGACAGATCTCCTTAATCAGAACTCTGCATCTGACAGGATTCCCAGTAGATTCACCTGCGTGGCCAGGTACAAGAATCCCAGGTCTAGTACAGACCCCCATTCACCCTAAAACACCGCATGCATCTGCTTGCAGAAGGTCCCTCAGCCTCAGGCAGATCCTGCTAGAGTCAAGACGCACAGTCTGGGGGACTCTAGCAGAGGCCTTTATGTGGTTTTCAGCCCAGTCCTCAGGCCAGGCGGTGGCTGAGGAAGCCAGGGACGAAGTCAGGGGCAGGGGGTGGACAGAGCAGCCTCCCCAGCCTGTGTTTCAGCACAGCAGAGCCATTAATTAAGATCCGCCTGGCTGCTGGCGAAGCAGTCACTCCGCGTTCCCTGTCTGCCCGGGGACTAGCATGAGGTGTGAGAATCTGGGTAGCCTTCTCCGTGGCTCTGCCCCGCTGGCGTTGATTGTGTATGATTAATGATTTAAAGGAATAAAAAGAGAAAGGTCAACTTCTGAGTTCAAGACAGAGCAGCTACATAGGGAGTAATTAAGATACTTGTGTAAGCATGATTAATAAGCACACACGGGCACTCTCAGCAGTAAACAAGATGCAAGCAGATGGTTAGCATGGAAAAGGTTTTTTTTTTTCCCCTTTCCTAAAAGCAATTTTTCAGCAGCTTGAAACTTGGCTTGTGAATTCTTCACCTCCCCCAAAGTCTCAAAAAACTCATTATCTTTCCAACCTTAAAAAATATTTTTTTTTAAATCTTTTGAAACCATGGTAAATTCCCACCATAATCGCTCATCCCCTCTTTTTAAATCTTATTTTATTTTATTTTTACAGATAACTAGAGTTTGCTTGTAAAATAGACGCGACTCATCTTTGTTTCTCACCGCCTTTTATGTCAGGCGTCCCGTGAATGGGTGAGCCTGACAAGGTGGTTCGCTGCGGAGCCTTTTAACTCCCACCCACTGCTTCTCCCCCCTCCACCCGCCGGCTGTGATGGGCAGGACAGAGGCATCAGCGGTGAGCATTTCCGTAGAACACTGGCAGGCAGGTGTCAGAGCCGTCCGGCAGGCACCCCTCTCGAACACTAATCAGCCCCAGTGTTCTTTTACAATCCATATCTAATTCGCAAGTTTCATTCTTTCTGAAAAACAATTACTGGGTTTTGAAGTTCGTTGTGCATTTACTCAACTGTCTCTTCACATTAACGTAAAGTGGGAACAAGAAAAAATAGAGTCAGCAGGGAAGGGACATCAAAAGATGTTAAGAGTAGATGAAGGCTTTATTTTAAGAGTAATATAATTACAGATGTGTGCAATATTTTACAATCAATGGAACACAAAAGGTGTCCCGTCCCTTCAAGACTGTGTGTGCTGAGAGAGGAGAGAGACACAGACATCCAGACACACGCATTCCTAAATGGAAGGGAAGAAAAAGAGAAGGTCACAGATGACTTCAGAAAACAAAAAGATCCTCCGAAGCTCAACAGGAAAGTATGTGACTCACTTAACAAAAAGCCAGAAAATAATAGGCCAATGACAGAGCAAGAAGCCGTCTTTTTCTCCTTCTACATTAAAAGGAGAAAGAAGGAGATGGAGGAAGGGAAAAGGGGGAGGGACGGAGACACAGAGTAAAAACGAAAGGGGGTGAAGGAGTGAGAGGAAAACAAAGAAAAGGAAAGAAAGTTGGGTCTTAAGCAAAAAATAGAAAGAACTGCCAATAAGCCTAGGACCTCTCCCAAATTCTAGTCACTGAACTTCCTACAAGGCACCAAGAGTTGCCATCTGCTGGACAACTCTTGCCCTTGACAAGGCAAATGAGTCCACCAGTGAGATGCCATCTGCCCACCCCCGGCTACCACAGCAGAAAAGCCAGTCCCGGGTCTGCTTGTTCTCAGCCACCCTAAGTGCCAACCAGCTATTCCTGCCCCTGTGTCCTGTCCCATGAGCTTCTCCGCCCTTAACAGGCAACAACTTGGGCCCCCAACCTGAGCTGCTGTCACCTCTGGTCACACTCCAGGAGAGGGGAGGAGCCCAGGAAGTGGCCTCTGCACTCGGTCAGGCAAATGTCCTTGAGGACAGGCGTCCGACGGGATCCCTCTGTCACCACCACCTGGGAAGGCGAGGACGCTGCGCGCCTCCCCCCCAAATTTCTGACACATTTG
Organism: Fukomys damarensis; assembly: GCF_012274545.1. Classification (NCBI taxonomy): domain Eukaryota; kingdom Metazoa; phylum Chordata; class Mammalia; order Rodentia; family Bathyergidae; genus Fukomys; species Fukomys damarensis. The sequence goes on from NW_022900932.1 coordinate 15,918,196, forward strand.
GTCTCACAACACATTATATGAGTACGTACCTTAGTAATTCTGAAATCAGCCATTTCCAAAAGAATGTTAGAAGAAGAGATTTTCCAGAGATAAAGTTGTTTGAAAACATACTGGGATACTCAAAGTACAATGAGGTTCTTTCCTACAGAAACTCTCAGTCCCCTGTGGGCTGCCAGGGTGCTCTGTGAATCATCCATGGGGATACAGCACAGCATTCCCCAAGGCTAACTGGGCTAACATCTTCAGAGCCACTCTCTCTCTCCAGAACTTGGGTTCCATGGAACATTTTTTGAGAAACAAAGCTCTCCATTTAAAAACTCCTCAACATTTGAAAGAATTATCCTCTATCTTTTCTCTTCCCTGGCCTGAATACAGCAGTTTTACCAGATCTTCCTTCACAGATGTTTTTTTCTACCCCTCGAATCACTTTTTTCACCAGCCTGCCTCACCTCCCATATGCTCATTTTCTTTGCACTCTGATAAGCAAGTCCAGAACTCCAACAAGGGTCTCGTTTGCCCGGCATGAAGTGAAATGGCATTTGTACATTATGCTCCCTCAAACACGCATCTGGATGACACTGGGATCTTTCCTAGTCACCCACATCACCTGCAAGTGGAGCCTGCAGTTTCTCTCCAGAGAATTCAGATCCCTTTTTTTTTTCATTTGCTCCAAATCAATTAGGAGCAATTTTTGGAACACTTACAAAAACTTCTAATCAAAAGGAAAGCCCACATTTAATAAGGTCTACACTCGTGGCTCCCATACTCATCTCTCAGGACATTCTATTTAGGAAAGTACACACACTTGATGTGTTCCATACCCAGGCAAAGGACAACAAGGAAAGACATATACTTGGTTTGTTACTAGAATCCATTTTTACTCTAGGACTCAAAGTAATTACAAAGTAATCTTTGTACCTACATTGCCTAAACTCCTACCACAGTCTCTCATTCTAGAATCCGGCCGAAATACCATTCCTGGCCAAATGCCACTCCCACTCCCCCTCCTCTATTCAACCACACATTTATTCTTCACAGCAGTCCTGAGAAGTACACGCTATTGTTAGCTCCACTTTACCGGTGAGAAAACTGAGAAATAAAGCAGCTTAATAAACTTCACAGGGTCACATAGCTGGAAAGCTGAGGACCTGAGACTTGGAACTCAGGCAGCCTGCTTCCCAGTTCCAGCCTCAGAACCTGCCTGGCTGCCATGGCTCCCTACGGCCTGGCGCTGAACACCTGCCCACTCGCAGCTGCCCACTGCCCAGGCTGCCACCACCCAAGTGCCCATCACATTTCCTCTACCCACACCTCTCATTCTCTTCTCCGATCCTCCAGCTCCACTGTTATCATCTCTAAGATCTTCCTGACCACTGCAAATATCACCGCCCTGCCCTGCACACACTCACAGCATGAGGCCTGTTTTATCCAGCTTACGCCTAAAGGACACCAAGTCTCCTATTTTGCACTATCACTTGCTGTGCATCGGTTGCTTGATCTCTGCATCTACACTCCAAATTCCCTGCTCCTTTAAGTGGCTGCTGAGAGGCTGAATAAGTAAGTGACATCCCTCTACTGTTACCAATATCTGGGCGCGCCAGGATTCTCTAGTGTCAAGGCTGCCTCCAAATTCGCTTGCACGCTTCCTCTTTCACAAGCCTAAACTTCCACTTTATTGCCTCTCAGGCTGGCCCACAGATTGAAAGAGAACGTGATGCTTTATTTTATGTCAACCTGTTCAGTTGCTTTAAACACTTCCATATTCCCCAAATGTAGTTAAATATATGAACCTGCGCTTAGAGTTGTCAACAATGCATTGACGATTTGTTTCACAGCTGCGTGTTAATCTACAATCTGTTCAATGCAATCCAATACATTATTCGAGATGGTGATGTACAAATATAAGTCTCAGGCCATGACATATCATTTAGGATTAAAACTCTAATCTCTTAGCCAAGGAAATGCCTGCTCACAAAAGAGTTAAACTAAGAGTCATCCCCGGGTGTAAAAGGCACCTCCTTGCAATGAGGAAATGGGTTTAGGGCACCCTGGTCCTCGAGGATAGAAAAGTGGGGAGGAGGGGCAACTGTCACCTTCTTGCCTCCAAGCCAAGATTCCCTCACTTAATGTCTCACAAAACAGCCACAATTTCTCTAACCCAAGGCAGCATTGCTTGCTACCTCTCCTTCCCCGAAGAGTTCAAGCAAAAAAACAAGAGCAATAGTAACGTGACAGCAATGGTAATTCATACAATGCAACCACATGAGGCAGGAGCTTTCACTGCCCACACTGTACAGACAGACAAACTAAGGCTACGGGGGTAGTTCCATTTTTTTAAGGCCTCATAGCCAGGAAGCAGCATTGTTGAGCTGCAGTTTTCCTGTAGAACCCAGGCTCTTAGCCTCCACCTGCTCTGCTAATCATCCCACACAAAATGCCAGCCACTACACTTACACCCAGACAAAAGACTGAACAACAACTATGAGCTCCTTTGGGCAGAATAACTGTTTAATAAACACCTTGGGAACAAGGTAGAGTGTGAGCTATAGGGAGCAATTACGGCAACACTAAAAACATGACATGTGCACTGTCCTCAAAAAGTTCACAGTTAATATAAGAAATAAGGCAAATAAGAAGGCATCGGGAGAAGGTCATTAAAATGCCAAGTGATGGATACCATAGAGAAGCTCCAGAGAGGGGACCTAATGACCAGTGTCATGAAAAGGATGGGCTGGAAAGAGACAATGGAATAGGGGAAGGTGGAGGTAAAGGCCTCAAATTATCTTTGAACCAAATACCCAAACCTCATGGACAGAGCTAGCCTGTCTACTAGAAAATGTCACTTGCTAATTCATGAAAAATCCTACATACAGAGGTTCACACCTTTCAGGCCGGGAACCCAGCCCAGCCTTCTCCTTACCTGCAGCACCAATGAGCATTTCTCTCCTCTGACAACAGTTGCTGGCCATTCTCATAGGCTCCTCTTTCCAAAGAGCCTGGTCCTGCCAGGAGCCCATGTCCTGGCTCCAGCATTGTGACATCATCACCAGATGCCCACTGCTTGGACCCACCTGAACACTGACAGCTCATCTGTCTGCCAGAACATCTGGCAGACCTCCAAGGCATGGATGGGTTGTCTGCACCTGATCAGGTACACAGCAGGCTGGCCTAGCAAGGCACCTACACAGACAAGTGGTGGTCCCAATGCAATACAATGGGATGGTCAAGCCCTGTCAACTGTGGCCATCAGCCCCTTTATCAACTCTGGGTGTTACTATTTGGAAGTGCTATCTATTTCAGAAATGCTGAAATCCTTACAGAAGGGTGGTGATAAAGTGAATAGGCTGTTTGTTCTCCATATTGAATATACCCAATTTCAGACTATCAAAGTGCTTTTAATTATAATACTTTGTACATTATAATTATAATTATAATGTACAAAGTAAGTAGTTTGCTTGTTTTGACAATCACACACACACACAGATTTATCAGTTACATATATCCATTGAAACATTGAGGCTTTCAAGGGAAAAATTGGTTCTAGCCAAATTCTAATATCATTAATTTTTATTATCAATTTTTTTGTGATGGCAAACAAACATAACTCTGATTCAGAGAGTTCTTCTCATTGCCTCTGGGGGGAAGAGTTTTAGAAACCGAGTATACTTGCCCAAAAGTTCTACTTACGTGCAACAGTTCAAGAGAAGTTCATAAAAACTAGAGCAATCTTTAACATTTAGTCTCCAAAACAAGAGAAGGGTCACATGAATTAAAGGAGGGGTGTTATGACCTCAAATTCCTAAGCAGCATGGATTTCTCTTCTTCGTCCTCTCTTGTCTTCTCATATACATGCTTTCTTCATTCTTGCTTTAACTGCTTCCACTGTATGAAACTTTCACTATTCTCCCTGAAAGCTCTTAGAAGACGCTGTCAGATTTCTCACTCTGTCAAGCTTTCTTTGAGCTGTGTGACTCCATGGAGGCATGGTGTTCATAACCAGGCACTAACTCATCGCTTGGTTTTACCTCTTGTGCTAAACTTACCCCAAGACAAATGAGCTGGCAAATCTTCATGCCAGTAAATCATTAAAGAATAAAGAGAAGGAGAAGGGCAGAGAACAGAGGAGAAGGTAAAAAACAAAACAATGAAATCATCTAGGTAGTAAAGAAAATGGAAAGGCTTCTGAATTTCCCACTCATAGAACCAAGATCCAAACCTGGATACTCCGTCTCCTTTTGACATTCCATAATCAGCTTCAATTAGTCAATGTTAATGTATCCTTGGGTGAGAACCGATTAGGGTTCAGATCCAGCTTACATGAACTGATAGACAGGCTGACATTATCTGAATCACCTTCCGGGACAACTCTGAAAAGATTTAATATCTCCAGTGTATAAGTGAGGCCCAAAGACACAAAGATACCAGTCATGCAACTAATTAGTGATAGAGCCAAGAATGGGATCCTTCAGCCACATCTTGTTGAAACAATCTACTCCAAATTACAATGACTACACAGCCAGGGGAGAAATCTTCCAACCAAAGAAATTCCTACCCATGAGCAATGTCCCTTATTCACAAAGGGGAGAGCCACTGACTACTGGTGTCACTTCCAGAACGGTGGCAACAAACACTCATAGGAAGGCCAGATGGGGGCTGTACTAAGAAAATGCTGGACAACTACAAACTTCTTCACATATTTAAAGGAGGCTGAGTTGCAGGATTGTAGATAACTCAGCAGATGCCAAAGACACAGAACGGTACGCTACAGTATATTTTTTTAAAAAAACAGTATGTATACCGAATAGTTTCTTTAGTGTGAAAAACTAGAAGTGTAAATAAGGTTCAAATTGTATAAATGATAATGTGAAATAAGAAGAGAAGTGCTAAAGGAGTAAGGGAAGTGGGAAAGGTAGGGGAAAAGACAAAATATGAGAAAAGGAAAAAGTGGAAACAAAGTCTTTGTAAATAGGAAGGGTGGAGGGGGCAAAGGGAGGGCAGGGGTATGGGGGAAAATAAGAACCAAGCATCATGGAAAGGTACAAGATCCCAATGATGAATGCAACTGTACTGTATACATAAAAAAACCCAATAAACTTAATGAAAAAAAAAAA
>NW_022900932.1:15923539-15979874 GCF_012274545.1 Fukomys damarensis
TACACTGTATACATAAAAAAACCCAATAAACTTAATGAAAAAAAAAAACAGTGTGTACATTTTAAGCTTGGGGTTCCATGAAGCTGATAGACATACACAGGTCACTGGACTTGAGTTGCAAGGAGTGCATCCTCACACCCAAGTGTGAAATACTTGAAGTTATAAACTAAAACTAAAGACAATCCCCCTTAACTGATTAGCAAGGGAAGCACATGTAATAAACTAAAATTAGGGCTGGAGAGCCCCTTAAGCAAAACAAATGTTCCTGTGTGTGTTTCCATCTCTCCCAGACACTACTCAAGCAAAGGCAACCAACTACGTACTGAGAACATCTGGAGAGCTGTTTTTATCATTACCGTAGCTTGTACACAGCCACACAGTGATGTGGTTACCCAACAAATCTCCCTCATGTCCCACATCTTCTCTGGAAAACCAGCAAATTTAATTACTTTTAATTTCAACTTCTTTTAGGTTACTCTTCTATCAGACCTGAACAGACCTCTACATAAACAAGGGGACAGGAACCGAAAAAACGTGAATTTTCCTTCAAGAAACCAGACCCTCACTCATCACCTCGAGTGACAATTAGCAGTTGCTACAGTACACATTATATGAGAACTAATAAGGCAAAGGAATCAAGGGCAGCCTTTTCCCTTCAGGTTCCTGTCTAAAGCTTAAAAGAAAGCCCGACCACTAATGAATTCTGAATTTGTGTCAGCTCAACAGAGAGCTAAGTCTTTTATCTTCACCTGGAATAGAAAGGAAAGAAGAAAAGCCCAACAGTTTAGCTACTTCCCCAAAAATACACTCTGCTTCAGCCCTATTCTTGGCTTACAGAGCCTGAAGTCCATTAAAGCTAACATGGGTCAGAGAAATCACCTAATGTGACCACCTTATTTTAAAGAGGAGCAAACCTGAGCCTGGAGAAGTTAAGCAATCTGCCCAAAGTCACAAAGATGGCCTTCAGAACTCCATCTCTGGTTATGACCCTCTACTATTCTTGTAGAATACGGAAGTAAGAATGCAGGTTTTACTCTAAATGGCAAGAATGTTTGCCCAACTTTTTCTGCAAGTGGTTGCTAGATTCTAAATCCACGTATGAATTACATTTCATTAATGGGCAGTCATTAATGGGCCCAGAAAGAAGTGATCAAAGGGGATCCAACTTCTGCAGAATGCTTTCTGGGTAAACAGAGGGGAGGGAGGGAGGGAGGCAGACATAGACAGAGAGACAGAGACAGAGAGAAAGAGAGCAGGCCAGATAATTTATCTCCCACAGTGTGCCCTAACCAGAGCTCTCTGCCAAGAGGATGGCTGGCTACACATTTAACTAGAAGAAAAGTCCTACCTCCCAAGATTAAAAGAAAGCACAGGAGGCTCAAAACTCAAGAGGGAAAGCTTAATGTTTCACAGAACTCTTCACAGACAACTTGAAAGATGAAGCAGGTTATCAGACAACACAGTTCTCAAAGTGCTATGATGTAGAAAGGAAAAGAGTTCCTTCCCCTCTGAGTTTATCTGCCCTGACAGCTTCTGTCTTGGCCTGGCAGAAGCTGAGTGTTCACACAGCAAACATAAAGATAACCTGCGCTGGCTACACATCCCCATGCATTGGCCAAAGGTCAGGAAGGACTGAGCTCTTTGCTTCAGCACCTCCATGCATCCAGAGACGTGCCAATCTGCCTACTGTTACACAACATCAGAAGACACGAAGTTTACTTATTGAGAGATGTCGGACTTGCTTTGTCATAACGTAGTGGCTATTTGCATAAGGCTGAGTTACCACAACTGAACTTTATTTTTACAGATGATGTGGTTCTAGGAGGTCCAGAAAAGCAGATGTGACTAACAAGATGGCAGTGACTATTGCTGGACAACATTCCACTCTGAGAACAAAAAAGCCAAATGGTGGAGAATGGAGAAATTAATCCCATGGCCTGGAAAACAAGCCAAGATTAAAAAATGTCACGTCGAAACAGTAGGTGCTCTTGAGAAGGGGAAGGAAGACGTCAGAAAGTGGATTGATTGCATTTTCATGGCAACATTGTGTGATGGAGGTGAAGGGTCAAGTGTACCAGTACCCTTGGGGCTCTGGGGGCACACATCGTATTTTTCATGAAAACCCTACACAATGCAAAAGCTCACCACCATCACAGCTCACAATCTTCCACCACAAACGCCTACCAAAGACTCTTCCCACGGAAGGTGGATCAAGATTAGCGAGGTCCTCTCCTTCCTTCTGAGCCATGTAAAGGTGCTGTTCAGAGCAGCAGGGCTCTCAATTTGAAAGGTCCCTATGTCCTGTCTTCTGATGCAGCCTGCAAATTCTCCTCCTACCCATGTCTAAGACAGCATCCTTTCTAGTCCCCACCAATCCTGGAAGGAATTAACAGTTTTACTTGAGTGTTCAAATAACTGACGCAAGAATGAGCTTGCTGTAAGAGAGAACAAGATGTCCTACCTACTAAGTTCCAAATGCACCCTAATAAGACTGGAGGAAATCCCTCAACAGGAGAAACTCCAAGAACTTAAAAGAATGTGTACAGACCTCAGGAGTAAGTGATACTCACACTCATTTTCTGCCCACTCTATGGCACGGAGGTGGATTTGTTCCTGAGCCCAGGCTTGGGGCATTTTGGATGCATCTCCCAGCTCACTGATGCATCAGGTATACCCGGTTTGATACTTATGGGGACACAGCTGGTGCTGAGGGCAAAGGTGAATACAACATGGAACCCCACTGCGAAAATAAATATAAAGCAAGACCTGGGACTTTCCAGTACTGGGAGGGAAGAAATCAGGAGACTAAGTGTCAGGGAAGATCAGTGGAAAATGGTGGAAAGAATTTTTTGAGCTGAGTGGCTAGTTTTTCTCTCTCCACAACAGAATGACAGACACACAGAGGCTCCCTTGCTCTGCAGACAGAGTGGGCTTTCCTTTGAAGCTGGGGAGAGTTCTCTAATGCTGAGGATAGTCCTCTCTGGCACTGTTTACTCACCACGGGGGCTCGTCCTCTGACCACATCCTCACCTCTGGGATGACCTCAAGTTAAATCATGAAAATGCAAGAAAAGGGGTCATCTGAGGGTCAGGAAGATGGCGCCCCTCACACCCACCAGGAATCTGAGCCTTCTAGTAAGAAGGCCCTCCTTTTTCTTTGAAAAAGATGAAAAAGCATTCCAAGTTCATTTTTTAAGTTGATTATTAAATTGGCAGCATTAGCATCTATTTTTCTCCAAATATTAGGGAGAAATATTTGTTCTAGGATCACAAGCCAGGTTACAATTGTCCGCCCAAGAGGCTAACCTCTTTAACCCTACTATCTTCCAACCTCACAGAGGGAGAAACAAAAAGGCAATAAAATTATAGGAGAGATAAAAATTAGTTAACAATGAGATAGGATACCCAGAAATAATCTCTTGGATATATAGTCAAATGATTCGACAAGAGCAGCAATGTTTACAATAGTCAAATAGTGGAAGACTCAAGTGAGTAGTGCCAGGTGAATGAAGGAGCTAAATGTGGTATTTACACGTGGTAGAACATTATTCAGCCTTACAAAAGGAAAGAAACTCCGACATGTGCTACAACACAGGTGATCCTTGAGTCACCCCGATGAGGTACTTAGTGGCATTCAAAGCAATCAGGTTCAGAGGCAAAAAGTAGAATGACAGTTGGAGAGGAAGCCAGCAGGAGGAACTAATGGGGGAATTTGTTTCCTGGGTACAGTGTGTGCAAAATGCAAAAAGTTCTGGAAAGAAATGGAGATGATGGTTGCATAATGCAAAATTACTCAATGCCATGGAACAGCATGCTTTCAAATGTCTCAAATAGAAAATGAAAAAATGGAAATAAAGTGTTTGTAAATGGTAAGGGGAGGAGGGGGTGAAGGGAGGGCAGGGACAAGGGGAAAAATGAGAACCAAGACCTGTCATGTAAAGGTACAAGATCCCAATAATGAATGTAACTGTACTGCATACCTAAAATGTACCAATAAACTCAATGAGAAAAAATAACGTCTCAAATAAAATGAGTTATACAAGAACACAGCCTTCTTATAGAAGAAATAAACAATCACTTTTGCAGCTGGGCTCTCCAGAGCTCAACCAGTCAGAACATCTGTTTCTTCATCTGTAAAAAGGGTAGGGAATGTCTCCACCTCTCAACCAAGACAGAGCACCAGGGAGTCCCTGGTATGGCCCCTAATACATGTCACACATTCAGTAAATCTTAGTTACCTGCTACTTCCCCAGGGTGTATAGCATACTTTCTGTTTCCAACTTAGAAAAGTGTAACTTCCTTCTCCCTTAATTGTCAGGTTTTCTGTGAGGTAATTGGCAGCTTCCTTTGATTTCGGGATTGCTCTAGATGTTTTGCACAAGGAGGCTCCAGAGCCTTTGTGTGGTTGATGGCCAGATGAGACTATATTTCTGCTTGCATCCCCACGCAGACCAAGACCGAGGCCCACGTGGCCATATATTTGCATAGGTGGAGCAGCAGAAAATCTGAATGTGAATAATAAATTTCTTCTAAAAGCCCCCTGCACAAATGCTACTTAAAGAGACCAAACAGGACACAGGCAGAAATATTTTTCTTGGGTTTTATTTGATTTCTTTCTTTGATTCTCAAGCAGATAACTACTCCATGAATCAGCCTGAGCAAGGAGGAGATACCAAACACAGCAACCCAGCAAGAGGCAGTATGGTCAAGTAGGACATGTCCAGGCTCAGAAACAGAGGGCATTTATTCAGGATCCACCACTTACACAATCCAGGACAAGTTTTTACATGTCTCCCTCACCTGAGAAACAAAGAGAAACCACACCTGCCCACCAACACGACTGAGAAGACTAAGAGAGCTAATGTACATTCTCATAGGTCTGTTATGAGAACAACAAGGTATCACAGTCTCAACATCAGCCAGCTCCTTGCCCCCTCTCTAAACCACCATAGGTGAGCCATTCTGAACAGTCAAACATTTGGAGGCAGGGGAAGAAAGCATCTCTTTCAATATCCATCCTTCTAACAAACACCATCTGTGAACCCCAGGACTTACCTTCACTTTTCTGGTCCTCATGGTTCACGGGGGTTGGGTGGTGGGTGGCAGAAGGGTTTGGGAAGCAGAGAGACAGCAACAGAGACTAAGACACTGGCTACTTCTATCCCTCTCCAAATGTGGTTCCCACTCAAGGCCAAGCTCTAGCTATGATCTTGGTTCCATGAGAGTTCTCATTGCCTTTATAAATCCTCCAATCCTGCTTAAGCTACCTCAGATTGACTGCTGGTTTCATGCAGAGTCTTCCCCAGAGATAAGTCTAGAAGCCATGCCTACATGATGTCACCTAATGTTCTCTCCACCACTGCTACCCACCTTCATTCTTTTCCAAGTCATTGAAGCCCAGAGCCACTCTGCTCCTACTCTTCCTTCTAGGGCAGAGCTCCTTTTCTTCAACACTTGCCCAGTTCTCCCAGCCTCTTCTTTCCAACAAGTTGCATCCCTTACACAAACACACATACACACACACAAACACACACACACACATACCACACCACACCACCACACCACTGTCTTGCCTAGTTATTTGAATAGCCAACAGCCACTTGCTGGCTTTAGAAGCACAGAGTTGGCACCTCCCTCCTACAGAGTCCCCAGCTTGTGTGAGTCCTTGTGGTCTCCTTTATGGGGCTGGAAACTACCCATAATTACCTCCAGCACAGCCAGAGAGTTTAGCAACAAAAGAGCGTTTACATCTTTGGGTCTTTAAACAAAACAGACATGGCTGCACACCGCATTCCCTCCGACTTGTTGCAGACGCTGGGGAAGGGTGAGGAGAGGAGATGAGTGAGGCCTCAGAAAAGTCTGGCAGCCAAGACCAGGGAGGTCCTGGGGAAAAGAAGTGCTGGGCAAACTCCATCTCCCTAATCTGCATGGTGACTGCCGGCCAAGTTTGCACTCCGAGCTGTGAGAGGACCAATTAATTTATCAATCTGCACCTCTTTCTGCCATAACATATTTCCCTCTTGCCAACAAAATATGTAGCCATTGTCAGGCGGGCCCCTGTCCTCCTAAGCAGCCCATGCGGCTGTATAATTACACTTCTTTCCTTGACAACTTGCATGATTGTTTTCCTAACAGTATATTACTTCGTTAGTACTTTCCAATATACGTTATTTTTAAACTGTCACTTTTGCCCAACTCATCCCAATTCGCACTCGTCTGTTTATCATAACAATCATTAATAACTGTCAGTCCACGCCATCAACGTAACGAACTCACTCCCTCATTAGCATGTTCTAGCATTTGTTCCGTAGAGGGGGCTGATTATTTTTTACAACAGGCCAAGCCAATTACTTTAGTGAAATGGAATCACATTAATCAAAACTTAACAAGGTGGCAAATTTAAAGATATCAGATTGCAAAAGACAGCATAACTAATATGTCAGTGTCAGGGGTAGCGTGTAGGTATGCAGCAGCTGTACTAAATATATCTCTTCGAGGAGGCCACGTGAATTTTGACGTTTCATATGATCTGACAACTACCAAAGTGATATTATAGAAGGCAAGAGCCCAGTGCTGCACAGCTCGCGATGACTTTTGTAGATTCTGGCAAGGGCAGTGCGAGCAGAGAGGGAGGCGGAAGAGGGGAGAAGAAAATGGTGGCCGCGCCTATCCAGGCTGGCAGACGGCAGTAGATCACGTCTCCCTGTGCCAAGACATTTTCTTTTACACTTTAAATGATGATAGTCATCCATCACCGTCTGACAACTGCATCAAAACCAGCTGCAAAACATGCAAAGCCCAGCAGTCTAAAATATGCTGACACAACCGACAGAAAAACAGATTTTAAAATATATACATATATATATTTATATATTCCATAGGGAATGGATGGGGGAGGGAAGAGACTCCTGCAGGAACCAGGGCAAAGGCACAGGCGGGTAGGCTACAAGATGTTTAGGAAGGGAGAAGAAGGGGGCGCAGAGCAGTGAAGGAAAGCGAAGAAAGAGGAGAGGGGGGAACAAAGGAAAAGAATGAAAAGGAGACCAAGATGAAGAGAGAGAGACAAAGAAAAGCGGAAGTGATGAATGGGAAAGGGGGAGGGGAGAGAAGGACTAAGTGACTGCACATCACTGGCCGCCCCGGAAGGAAGGCCAACGGGGACCCTTGCAAGGAGTGGATTCTACCCAAGACCATCTCTCTCTCATCAGCCTCAGAACTCCCGCAGATCTGCCCCGGCCTTTCCGACCTCCTGCCAGAAGATGCCAGGGACCACACACCACACAGGGTTCCCCTACCCACATCCACCCAGGAGTCAAATTCCCACTAAGGCCTTCGCTTTCAGCGGACGCTCTGCTCACAGCACTCCCCTGACCCAGAACCAGGGGCGCCTGCAGCACACCACCTGCACACCATCGACACAGACAGCCCATACACACAGCTCACAATGACTTCCTGCCCCAGCCCATCCTCCTCCTTCCACCAACGAGGGAGATCCAATCTCTGCCCTGGTAGTTATGAGCTTGAGTAAGCCACTGGGTCTCTCTGAGCTTCACTTCCTCACCTGGAATAGGATAAAATGGCTTACAGATTTATTGTGAATAAAATGACACAGGGAACACCAAGAAAGATGTCTGACTCATGAGTAGACGCCACTCCCAAGAGCAGTCCTTGGGGTAGAGACCGTTGATTCAAGTACACAAGCCTTAGGAATTCTGCACAACTGAACTGGGTTAGAGTCCGTCTTTGCGGGACTCATTTACGAGCTCTGCATCCTTCCTAGGACCTCTTCAGTCAGGTACTTAATAAACTAGAGACTCGGTTGGCTGCATGTAGAGGACAGAAGATGGCCAACATGATTTGTGGGCATTTCAGGGATGAGCTGGCTTACAAAGGCACCATGGTCCAGCGCGCTACATGTGAATGCGTCTTTCCCTAGAACCACAACTCCACAGGCTCAGCCACTCTACTGTTATTGTACTTAATGAAGCCTGTTTATTTATTTACTTATCCAAGGGAGCCCAAAACCAGGTACACCAGGCTGGCAAAGACCCCATTGTATAATGTGATCAGATTCAGTTATATCACACAGTTCATGAAATTCTGCTATGATTCATTTTTACAACTTAAATAGCTATTTGGTTGGGTTGCCAGGTTGAACATGATGAATGTGTATGATAAAAAAGAACAAAGAGAAGGGCTAGGGCCTGTAAACTGAAACATTAGTCGGCGCATTAACCCCTTCGCTCCTTAATTGCAATGTCTCTTGGGGGCAGCTGTCCCATGGCCACCCTTCTCCAACCCTCATGCCTAGTATCCTATCTGTGCCACTGCCAAGAGTGATGATTTCACCTTCTCCCCAGCAAGGAAAAAGCCTCCTCCAAAAGGGTCACCATCCATTCCATCCTAATATGTGCCTCAGGACAAGTGCACAAAATCACAGGAGTTCATGAGTCCTCTGTCCAAGTCTGATCACTTCCCAGATCCCTAACTTACATCCTACTCCTGAATCCTAGATGCAAACACATAACTCATGGCCAGATTAACATTCATGGCAATCACGACTGCTCATTATTCAAGGCCACGAGAGATAAAGCTAGACCCAAAAGAAATCACATCAATAAAAAATTCTGCTGAAATAACTTATGGGACAAAACAGGACTTGTATCAGCTATATCAATGCATTTCATATTTCACTGGAGATTATTTTTTCATTGTTCCAGGGTGCTTTTCTAAAGAAATCCTAGCCGGGCGTGGTGGAATATGCCTATAATTCCAGCCCTTGGGAGGCTGACACAGGAGGATCGCTGTGAGTTCAGGACCAGCCTGGGCTACATAGTGAGTTCCAGGTCAGTCTCAACTACATAGTGAGACCCTGTCTCAAAAAAAAACAAAAAAATAAATAAATAAATAAAATAATAAAGAAATCCTAAAATAGGGCCGGGGTTTGGCTCAGTGGTTCCGCAGCCTGCCTTGCAAGCACAAGGGCCAGAGTTTGATCCCCAGTACCACAAAAGCAAAAACATTAAAAAAATTTTTTAAAAAGAGAAACCCTAAACTAGAGTCTAACAAAGCACATGATCACTCTATAACCATTTTTAAAGAAAATTGGATTTCAATTTTAAAGAATCACAAAATTTTTATGTTGGAGAAGTCGTATCAGTGAACTTGAGTTCCAATTGATTTTTTTTTTTTAAATTCACAGGAAAGAAACCTGGGTGGGAATGGTATATGTTCCAAACATGGCAGTGACGCATCTCCCAGCAGTATGACCTTCTAACATGCCCTTGCTACCTCAGGAGACTGACCGCCCTGACCTTGAGTCTGGGTGAGGGAATATGACTGGGTAATACCTGAGGTTAGGTCGTACTTGCCCTGTAACTTCCACCTCTTCCTTGGAGCACTCACACCTGGAGTCCCGCACGGCCATGGAAAAAGCCCTTCTACCCTGAAGAAGTTGAACTATGAAGAAGCCAGGCCACATGGAGAGGCCGTGTGGCTAGGGCTCCACTCAGCAGTCAGTCTTCAAGTCATCCCAGCCCAGGTGTCAGACATGTGCGCCAAACCACTCGTAGATGACTCCAGCCCCCAGCCTCAAATCACTCCCAGCCTTTGAGTCTCTGCAGCCCGAGCTCCAGGACTGTGGAACAGGATCAAGCCAATCCACTGAGTCCTCTCTGAACTCTTGATCTACAGAATTCAGGGGCATATAAAATGTTTGCTTCAAGGCCCTAAGTTTTGAGGTAACACAGGGAGAGATCATGGGAACACTCGGATGCCTGGGAATGGGAAGACTAAATGAGAACCAGAGCCCTGCTCCGATGATTCTAGAGTTAGCGCTGTTCCTCTTTTACCATCCTTCTGCTGTGACTTCGCATAAAGTACACCATCCCGGTGCTACAGACACCCACTTACTAGATCAGCAGGCAAGGCAGGAACTGGGATGTATGTGGCCAACAACTCATTAGATGCCTAGAGGACAACCAGCACAGTTTCCACTGCCCTCGAAACTAGTCAAGTCTCAGAAAGGACCTGCCAAGGAAAAACCTACATTCACCTGAAAGAGCAAAAGCTGGGTAACTGGGCATCCACATAGGAAAAAAAAAGAAAAACAAATATATATATATATACCACCAGCAGTCACTGACATTCACTGGCCCTATGATTTGTCCCCAAGTATAAAAGTCTCCGAAAAGCAATCATTGCCCCAAATGGAGGCCCTTATATCATACTGCCCACAAATTCCATTTTCCTTTAAGCCAGGAGAGTATCAACAATCCCCTGACCTGGTCTCCCGCACATCTGGGCCAGTGACTCCAGCACAGACACTCAGCATGGATCCAGGAGGGAAATGTCCAGCCCTAGAGATTTAGGGTTCGAGACTGGGGCTTAATCAGTGGAAGCAGTTACATTACCATGCAGCTGTCTTCTTTGCTTACCCTTCTGTGTGATCCCTCCTCCCACTGTGGTAAAAGTTCAGATTCACCCTCTTCGTGGATCTGCTAAAAATCTGTTTCTTCACCACTTTCTCAGCCAAGAGAACCCAATGTAATGGGTTCACATTGTCCTTCGTGGTTCTTCTCATGCACCCTGTACTTGCCACATGAGGAAATATTACTACAATACACTTCCTCCTCAAATTTATCATAACATTTTCCAGATTCAAAATTAAACCTTAGAGTCAAAGAATGTTTCTCTTTTTTTGTAGATCTATTTAAATGAAATCTTCTGAAGTCATAAAAATTAAAGCACACTTAGACATATGTTTAGTGAAGTATCTTTATTGAAGGCAAAAATCTATAAATAACATATGCACATATATTATATACTCACATATTATCATTTGCATCCTCAAAATCAAAAGCATCCTGAACATCTTAGAAGCAAACTCACTATCCACACCCATCCTCAGAGAACGGATGTCTTCTCTCTTCATTCTACCAAAATACAGAACTTCTTTAGTTATTCTCTTTACCCTCCCGAGGGCGTGATGGCCCTTTCTCCTGCCTTCACCACGTCACCTCATCTCTTTCGATTTTAGTTTTTCCTTTGTAATACAGTCAAGGACAGAGCTCAAGTTCAGAGCGCTCGGTAGAACTTCAGCCCAGGTCTCAGACTCTCCAGAGACTGCCCTTCCCACCCGTTTCCTCGCTCAATTTACTGATGGTGGTGCGCTGCCACTGTCCCCTTACACCCGGGCCCTGTGACAATGGCCAGAGAGTAGTAGGGTGCAAGGGATGCACAGCACAACAGATGAGTCTTCCACCTCTGCACCCCAGGTCAAATGGCACAGGGCCCAATGGAGACCCCTACTCAGACTTTCACACATCACAGTGGCAAAGGAAAAAGGACTGCCATATCCTGTGTGGGTAAAAATTAACCCAAACACCCCAGAAAGGGGTGAACTCAGAAAGTCACCTGAGGACAGATCACGTACGTAGCTCCATTCTCCCGGACGGTCTCACCTTGCACCTAGCAACTCAGAAAGTCACCTGAGGACAGATCACGTACGTAGCTCCATTCTCCCGGACGGTCTCACCTTGCACCTAGCTTCCTCCGGCCTGACTGCTGTGAAAACACAGCTGCAGATGTGAGGGGGCTCCTAATTTACTTCCCTCTCTGATTTACCCCACACACACACGCACACGCACACACGCACATCACTTTGGTATGACAACAATGCATAATTCGATTACATGTGATATATAAAATCACTGCAGCTGCTCAGAAACATTCACAGCAAGAACATTTCAGACCCACACTCTAACACAGATGTACAGACCCAGGGTCAGACTTCGGGAATATCCGAGAAAATAAAAAGCTGTTCTCTCTACTGAGTAGTGTTTCTAGCGTGCCTTTCTGCACACTTAGCCCCTAAGTCCTAAATTAAAAAGTAGCTCTTTAAAAAGGAAAATACCCACAGGTCTAATGGGGGTGAAGACATTTTGGGGCAAAATGATGGCAATGTACCAGAAAAATCAGAGTGCATTCTGTTTAAGTTTACTTTAAGATGCTGCCGTGAATGCGGGTGCGTTTAATACCCTTTTAAACACCACAGAAAAGTTTCTCTCCCGCCTGCTCATCTGTGGGCTACATACCGTGCCTAAGATTAATCCCTCAGGAGTTTTTTATTTCCTATTCTGCCTATCTTTCATCTTCACCCCAGACTAAGCAGATGGATGTGAATTCAAAGTTTTCTGATCTTTAGCACAAGTTATGGAGGGTTATCTTTGGCTGTATATCTTTCTGCTGGCAGAGCTCCCTTGGTGATGAAGGATTAACCACCCCAGCTGTCTCTTCCCAGAATGATGCAGTGCCGTGCTCCTCAACACGACAGCATCACTTAATCTTAATGTCCGCTCTCCGAGCGCAGCAGCGCAGGACAAAGCCAATCAACATCAGATGCCACCAAGATGGACCTACTGCTTGGCCCTGGAGTCTCTCACCCTCTCACTCCTATTAATCAACATCATCCAACCCAATCCCAGAGTTCACTTCTCTCAAACCACAGTTAAACCAAGCTGGGGTCCACGTTCACCATCTGAAGCACGAGGCAGGAGGCAGGGTGGCGGGCAACAGTCAGCTGCGACCAGAACACATCACACCAAGGCCCATCGCAGAGCAAGGGTGTCTCATCCTCTGCCCAGCTTCTGTCCAATGCCAGTGCTGATTCTGGAGGCCCTGACATCTCTTCATGCGCGGAAATTCACTCATCCAGCCTCAACAGAAATTGATCTTGAAATCTAGCTGTCTTCCAGACATCCCAAGAGTTTGAAGGAAGCCATGAGGCCATTCCCAACCCAACTGTATCAGCAAGCATTCTCTCCCATCGTCACCCTAACCCACACATGTGCCTCTGCTCACACTTGCAAAACTGGGCCTGATGTATCTTTTTTATTTTTGCACAGAAACACTCAATTGCACCACAGAAAGCAGAGACCGAGACCCTGACCCAACCCCAACACCCTGATCATGTGACCAACACATCCAAGAGTGCACATCATCCTGATGAGCTTCCTATCTCCCCTTCCCCTTTTTAAGATTATATGTCACAGGTGGGAAAACAAAATGGTACTCTTATGTTCTTCTCTAGCTCCAAGCAATTATAGTAAAGCACCTCCCTTTTCTTTCTTAAGAAAGGGAACGGAAAAGTCAGCCCAGATCTCAAAGGCAAACGTAATAAAACAGTAAATTATTGCCAGAGTTTACTAAACAAATGCAACCTAGTTAAATTTGGAAAAATCTTCACTTTTGCTTACATTTGCAATTTTACTGCTGAACTACTGGTATTTCTTACTTATGCAACATTAAAATGTATAAGAAATCCTCTTGTGTGCTATATCCTGCATCTATTCTTGATTTATAATACCCAATTTAGGGGGGAAAAGCACAACTAAACCTGATTTAAATCACAGATTACTCTGTAAAACACAAGCAAGGAACTATTCCAAATCCTAAATGTAATTTAAACATATTTATATTTTACAGTGATATATTTTCCCCATTTCTTGTCTTATGACTGTAAACTTTCTATAATTATATAAGCAATTTCCCTAAGGTCACAACATTGATCATAGTTATAAATTGCTAAAGTACAACAACACAAAGTGAGCAGGAAAATATATGCTGGACATCACAAACAGTTTCATCAAAACAGGGACTGGGTGGGGGAAGAAGAGTGAGAGAAGGGAGGAATGGAGATAGAGAAATGAAAAAAAAGTAACAAATTTTCCAAGAAGTCATTAGACAATGTCACATCCCCTTCCCCAAAGCCATCTGAAACACGGTTTTCACAAATTGTCCTGCAATAGAATTTGGTTTAATTTCTGAGATAGTCTTAACCCTTTGCCTACTACTCTAAAAGCTATCTGAGTAGTCCTGTGGAACAGACTCCAGAAGTCATTCTGTTAAAACACAAAGAAAAAAACCAAGAAAACAAATCCTACACAATTGAACTTTGGTGGCAAATGGCAGTTCCCAAACTGTGTGGCTGGGAACCTGAGGATCACTGGTACCCCTTGGGGCAAGCAGGTGGCCTTCAGGCTTCTCATTCATTCTTCAACCAGACCAGCTTCTCTTTCTTTGATTTGTTTCTTCTGTTAGAGCTGCAGAGGAAAAATCGTAGTTGGAAAAACTTTTAAAGGTTGAAAAAAGAAAAAAATAGATTTGGAAACTACCACTTCCTGCTCTTGTCCTGAAGGATGAGATCTAAAGGAAGTTACTTGAGGGTCACCGGTTGGTTGTCAGGATTTCTGGCATTTGGGGGTAGCTGTACTCTTAATGAGAGAGGATTCGGATGCTTTCCACACGCGATGCAAATGGGGTTGCTGTCAGGAGCCTCCAGCGTCCAGGTTCCAGCCAGACGGGCTGACAGACTGGTCACCCCTCCTGGTTAACAATGCCACACTCCACTTTGGGCAGCTGCCTATTAGGAAGACAGCTGAGACCCAGAGAGGAGGGAGAAATCAGCATGTGACAGACTGCCTCACTCAATGTAAAATAAACCTAAAAAGACCACGTTCTCTGAAAGCTCAAGAGCAGAGCTGTTCAAATTTTTTCTTCCCAGCATTTTCCAAGGAAAGCTAAGGACCTCTCATAGCTCAAGATCCTGGGGCAGCTTCCCAAGGAAAATGACAGAGCTATTAGTGCTGGCTGCCCACAGTGTCCCAGATGACAGCCATTAGCAGATTGGCCTCCTGAAGCAGGTGAGGTCTCAGGCCTCCCTCTGTTCCGTCACCCTCCCTCTGCTCCGTCTCCATATTCCTACTTATGTGCTCTTAATAGCTCCCAAATACAGCACACCTGCCTTTCTGCAACAGCCACAGTGCTCACAGTCGATTCTCTGTATCCACAGATTCCACATCTTTCTGTGGAACCAACAATAGGTCAAAATATATTTTTAAAAATTGTGTTCACGCTAGACATAGACACTTTTCTCTTGTCATGCTTCCCGAAACAACACAGTTTAACAGCTATTGACATTGGATCAAGTACTATAAGTGATTTAGAGAAATTAAATGTATCTGGGAGGACTGTATTGGTTATATGCAAATGCTACACCATTTCATATAAGGGATCTGAGCATCTTAGACCTTGGTATTAGGGCATGGAGCCAATACCCATGGGTACCAGGAAATGAGTCACGGACAAGGGCCGATCAGAATAAAAGCTGACTACAAACTCTGCATAGCCCCTCACCAAAGTGGCCTGAAGCAGAGTCTTAGCTCCACCACCAGAAGACTAAAGAGAAGCTATTTTGCCTTGCAGTAATCTTTGCAAGCTGTGAAGTCAGAAGGAATCGAGTTCAAATCTCCACTGTACTCATTCCTTTCTACAGAAACTCAAACTGCCCAATTCAGAACTGTCTCCTCCAACAGAGGTGGCATAAGAATTCCTAAAAGCTAGTAGTAGTGACTCATCATTTTTTTAAAATATTTTAGATACAAGGGGTTCTAAACATGAAGCACATCATGAAGTAAATGTTCAGTACTTGTTCCTTCTTTGTTTAATGATTTTTGGTTGTTTACTTTCTGTTTTTGTTTCTTTTTTATTGTGTATATGTGTAATGGGTCCCTTATAAACATGTTTTTTAAAAAAAGAAAGAGAAAAGCCTACTGATTCTAGTCTCAGAAGAAGAAGAGGAGATCTCCAGCCCCTAGGGTCTTCCTGTGGTAAAATCATGGCACTGCTGAACTTGAAGTGGAATGAAGAAGTGTTGGGCTGCTGGGTTATCACCCAGACATGCAGCAGAACTAACAGCCCTTACTAGATATCACATAATCAATTAAAAATATCACTGTATCAACTTAGAATGTTACATGTAATTTTCATCAGTACAAAGTTTAATAAATTTTATAATTTAGCTCTCATTTTATAAACAATACATGCCATAAAAAATAAAAATAAAAGCAATTAGAATCATCTGAAATCCCCCAGCCAGATAATGATTAAATAAGGGGCTTATATTTCACTGTTTGCTTCTATATGACAGCATTGTGTTAAATGCTTTACTACATTACCTAACTTAATCCTTGCTACTCTTTTATGAAGGAAATTGGGCTTAAAATGGCTGATTTGCTCAAGGTCAAATCATCACACCATCCTAAGTGATCACAGTGAGATCTGAACCCAGGACTGAATTCACAGTTTAGATGCGGAGCTGCAAAACAGCCTCCCACAAATAACAGAAGTTCATGATCCAATACATTTCCTTCAACTCTCTCCTAAGCCTATAGAGAGGAAGATAGGTAGACAGATGCAAGAAATTCTCAATGAATTGTTTAAATTTTTACATACGATTAATCAATAAAAATATTTTTATATTTAGAATTTTTTTTTATTCAGGTACAAAATCTTCAGTCCTGCGAACCTGAGATTTCTTAAACAAGACAGTTTATGCATGGACAATTGTATAAGTCACAACCACAAGTACTTTCCCACCAGCTTTCATCCTTGAATTTTCGGACAAAGCTTCTCGAAAAGAAGGAAACAGAGTGCACACACAACCACAGCCCATGGTCTTTTCAGAAAATTCAATGTAAACCAAACATTAAGGGAAATAAGAAGGAAAAAATGTGAACTTGAAACATGCAGGGGTGGGAGTTTCTGTACCAATATTTTAATCAAGAAAAAGCAGCTTGGAGCATCCTTTTAAGTCAGGAACAGACAACTCATTTAATCCTTCAAGTCAAATGCATCTTTTCTCAATTTTACAATTAATTCATATACTTGTAGAACCAGAAACATCCCACTTTGGGCCCAGTCTTTTATCTTTTCCTTGTAGGTGCCTTAATTAGGGGCACCTAGCACCCATTTTTAAGGCCAGAATCATGAATTCTGTTGGGAGGGGGGGTGGTAGGTGGAATCTGAAAGACTCTGAAAACAAACTACCCAACCACTAATTGCCTCAACTCCTCAAAAGTTATTAAACAGAGGGGAAGAGGGGAAACAAGGCCACCATCCACATGAAAGGCCAAAGGCCTACTCTCAGATACTCAGGCACAATTCCCAGGGCCCCAGTCTCTCTGACCTGAAGCTGTTCCCTGAGAAAGTTAAATAATAATAACTGCTGGCAAAGAGCTCCTTAAAGACAGCAGAGATCCAGCCTGTCGTTGGTCAATTACTGCATTTGCTAACACAAAACACAAGTGCTATGCAAAGGTCATCAGAGCCTGTGTCTCTTTCCCTTTTCCTGGGAACCACTTCATATTGGTCCTAATTCCTTCGGCACCCAGAGCAAAACAAGCTAGCAACACCTCACATTTCTCTGAAAAGTGTGGCCTCTAACCTGTAATTCTCCTGCTGTCTCAGCCCCACCACCGCTACCACCAAGTACCTGGGATTACAGATGTGCCCCATGGTACCTTCTGCGCAAAATCAAATGCCCACAGGGTCAGAGAGGCAATAGGACCAACTGAACTAAGCCCGAGAAGAACTGAAGAGTGACGCTCTGTGTCCACAGGTGACAACTGCCCCTCTTCTCTAGCCTTAAACTCGGAAGCAAGCTTCATTTTTTTTTTTTTTTTTCTTCCTGCATTAACTAAGCCAGTGTCTGCAAAATCAAATGCCCACAGGGTCAGAGAGGCAATAGGACCAACTGAACTAAGCCCGAGAAGAACTGAAGAGTGACGCTCTGTGTCCACAGGTGACAACTGCCCCTCTTCTCTAGCCTTAAACTCGGAAGTACAAGCTTCATATTACCAAATTTCAAGAGAAAATAGAGACACAGATCTTTAAAAAAAAAAAAAAACTCTCCAAATCATAAAAAGCGACTGATTTTTTTTTTTAACATAGCATGAACCAAAATATAGAATGCCTAGCTGTCAGGTTCAGCCAAAGTGTGGCAAATAATCTCCCAGTATGATCTTCCAGAATGCAAGGAAGCATCAGATTTAAATGGTAAAAGAAGCCTTGACTTTCTCTAATATTGGGCCATTGAAGAGCATGCTTGTGTTTGGACTGAGGTAAAGATTCCATCTCACATTAAATGTCTAATCCTCACTTACTGGGACTATTTACCAAAAATGAATTTTTAGTCTATTAAGATGGTTTGGTTTTGGCCTTTGAACCTATGTGATTATTTATATTCATAAATTTTCCACAATTGGAAAAGAAAAATAAAACAGCCTAAAACAATACACTGTGAGAGAACTCATTATAATTTGTGCTTTTAAAGAAAAAATGTAAACATGTCTTTCCTAACTTTCTTAACTACTAAGTTTCATTTTATTGACTCAGCACTTGGTAGTGAATTGCTTTCTCACCCATATTCCAGCAATTTATTCTAGTCTCGTAAAATCCCAGTTATAAAACTGTCACTGACATCATCTGTTTCAAAAAAATTATTCACAACTGGATCCATCATCAACTCAGTCTACACAACCAGTTTTGAATTCCAAAGCAATTCCACACCACAATCCACATCTGTATTCCCCAATCCACTTTGAGTTTCCCAAGTCCACTTTGATACAGTTTACTCTTTGGAAAGATGTTAGAATGACAAATTTTCTGGAAACAGGTTTTTCTTGGGGGCAGGAGCTGGGAGGACATTAAATATAAAAGATGAAACTAGCTTAAGACAGAAAAGGCATTCAGTGCATGAATCTAAAAACATCACCAATCTTGGCTTACAAAATTGTTAATTATGCATTTGACAGTGAAATATCACAAACAGCTGGGGCTAGAGAAGACAAACCCACACAGAGAGTGGGTAGGAGTGGGAAAAAATACGCTCGGACCATTCCAGAGGATGTTTACACTCGGCCTCTCCTGCAGTTAACAGCTTTGACCCTCCAGTGTTTCCACCTCCACCAGCGCACAGAGCCAGCGGCTCCCAGGTCGCTGCCTGCAGACTCTGAACTGAAAGTGCGTCTCCCATTTAAAAAGTTAGGCCACAGGGCTTGAGGGGTGGGGGTCGGTGGCTACAAAGAATGTGCAGAGAGAAGCATGAAAAGAAAAGCCTGCACTATGAGAAGTTTTGTCTTAATTTTTCTTTTTCTTTTTCAAAATCCGTAAAGTCTCTCTGCCTTGGGAGAGAACTCCAAAGAACCCCAGAGGCTGGCATCCCATCTCCTCTCAGTGCTCAAGGCGTCTCCCGCCAGGAGTTGGCTCTCCCCAGACCCAGCCCTGCCCAGAGAGGAGACCCGCACAGCCTCATGGGAACTCTAGAGAACATGCTCATCAGCGGAGCTGGTGATAGGCAAAGCCCAAACCCCAAACCAGACATCTTGAGATGGAAATGGCTGCCTCACTCTGCCTGACGCTGGGGAGAAAGACTTTGGCAAAACCACATCAAAAACATCTCACTCTTCAGAAGCCCCCTTCCTCAGCTCTGTTTGGAAAAATCAGACGTTTCTCCCTACACTTGACATTAAGTCAGCCTGATTCCCTCTCCACAAATGTATATGATTGCAAAAAAAAAAAAAAAACCTAATACTTCAGTTCCCCCGACCCACTCTAACATACAAGTTGTGTGTCCCTAATCCAAAAAAAAATCCAAAATTAAAATGTTTTAGTACTAACAAGATTATAAAAGTGGAAAATTCCACACTTGACCTCACATGATAGGTCACAGTCAAAACACAAATACATTGAAATTATGCTATGTGCTATAAAATTACTAATTGGGCTATGTGCTGAAGGAGCACATAAAATATAAATGAATTTCAGATTAAGACTTGGTCCTGTGCCCAAAATATATACAAATAGCTTTCCAATTTTTGGAATAAAAAACTCAAAATCCAAAACACTTCTGATCTCAAGCACTGTGTATGAGGACTGCTGAATCTGTGTAACTCCAGTGAGAGTTGAAAAGGTGCAAGCTCAGAGAGGGTGTTAAAATATTTCTTTAAACATTACACTTTCTAGTACACCTAGGAATTTATTAATAAAGTCATCCCTGATACTCTCTTGGCTGTTATAACGAAGGTAAATTTCGAAGTCTGAAGATTAGAGCGTTCTAGGGAAAACAGAAGAGAAAACAAGAAAAAAAATCAGACTGTTCTCTTCTTTTTTAGATGGAATGATTAAACATCCTTGTCTGCCTTCAAGTATTTTTAGAAAATGCTGAGAACAACCAGATTGTGCTTTAAACTTCTCAGAAAGCCAAGGACCACCAATGGACAGTCCATGCCCTCCCCTGCTAATCTCCAAAGATTCCACATCTTTGAGAAAGGTTTAAGAGGCTGACCTTACCTCTGACTAGGTCTCAAACTGCCTCAAAGGGTAAAAGACACTAGCATGACTAACCTTCCAGAGAAGGTGCCCAGCTAACTCTTCTCCAGGACACTAACTGCCACTCTGACGTGGATGAGCAGAAGTGAAAAGGTTGCCGGACGGTCAACAAAGGTCTTGGAATATGAGGGACCAATACAATAATGGAAGAAGGGCCCTAAAACAGAGAACGCATTATGGGATCCAACACTGGTTAAAAAGCCATACAAACCACCAGAATCATCCTCCGGCAGCCGGAGGGAGAGCCGTGTGTCCAGACGCCAGAATAGGGAGAATCTATTCAGGGTGGCTCAGTGGAAACAGCTTCGCCCTCCAGAAGACCATGGCGAAAACCACATCAATGCCAGTCACAGGAGATCACTCTATTTTGCAAAATATAAAACTGTTTCATTGCAAATCTATGGAAACAATGTCACAGGGGCCAAGGGCTGTCACTTCGAGTCAAAGAAGGCCCACTTCACTGTAGCACTGATGGCCAGCGATGTCAAGGCGAATTATTCCCCTATGAGCCAAGAAAGAAATCAAAGTCAGGCAAGGAACATTCAGCTGGAGACACACCCACAGGAGTTTGGAAAGCCAGCATTCCTTCCACGCCACACTAATCTATCACAGGCTCAAACAAAGGATGTGGGGTGTTCGCTCCAACAAGCGATGGAAAGGACTAGCTGAGCATGCCTGTAGTCCAAGCTACTTGGGCTGAGTCCGGAAAACCAACTGAGCCCACGAGTTCAAGGTTAGTCTGAGCAACTAAGCAAGATCTCATCTCCAAATAGGAAGAAGGGGAGGGAGGAAGAGAAAGAGGAAAAGGAGAAGGATAGGGCTAGTGACAGGATAGTGTGTAGGGAACTGTCCCTAAAGCCAAAGCACTTTACTCCTGGAGATAGGCTAGGGAGGGAGAAGTTGGGAAAACAACGATTATACCTGGTGGAACCTGAATATAAAAGAGGGAGTCACACGCAGAAACTGAAAGGGCTGGGTGCCCAAAGATGCTTTCTCAAGGTTGCACTGAGATCCCACAAGCTACCAGAGTGAAAAACTACACGGGACAGAGAGGGGATGCGCAACTTGAGGAGGTCTTAGGCACGTCACAAACTCCATAAGCTGTAATTAGATTAGAGCTGCTGAGAAGATGCTGTAGTCAGGGAGTTGTGGCTAGAAATTCATTCCCTACGAGGTCAACAGGAAAATCAAAAGGTGGACACAAACTCAAGCTCACTTCTAGGAAAGGAGAGGGAAGAAGACGATCTTATGAGATACAGATAGGACCAAACGAGTCGGGAGGGAAGCAGGTCCCAAATAAACAGACTGTATCAGTACACACTCAGGCCTCGCAGCAAATTCCTAGTGCAAAAAGCAGCAATTTCTTCAGTTACTAACCGGCTGACTCCAAGGCTGAGGGCTACCCAAGTCTTTCTGCAGCATATGGATGAGGAACAGATGATTGAACATATGATCGTAACCTAAGGAAGGGAAGGACTGCCAGTCAGTCAGTGTCTTCTGGGTGCTGGGACATCGCTGGGGGCGTGTTCATGAAGTCCCATTTAATCCAACAGTCACCCATTTTACAGATAAAGCAACTAAGGCTCGGAGAGACATCCGGATATTTCCCGCACATATCGTCCACGGTCAGGGCTGTCGGATGCGACAGAGATTCAGCCTCTGCAGCCTGGAAGGAAACTTCTTTTGGGGACTCTGACACCCTAAAGAAGCCCAACACTACAGGCTTGAGGCTCTCGGTCTGAGAAAATGCAGGAGAGTCATCCACGCAATTCTAACTTTCTAAAAACCCAACAAAGAGATGTTTGGGTTACCCACAAAACACCGGGGAGGTGAAACCAGCTTCCAAAGCTATGCGGAAGTCCCAGAAAGATTAGGGAGGAGAAAAGATGTTCCTCCCCGCTCGGGTAAGCACTCCGTTCCCCACTCATGGTGCATAGGGTCGTGAGCACTGCAACCCAACTGGCAATGCTGCCTCAGTGATGAGAGTAGGAGCAAAAGTGGCCCCAGCAGGAGGGGCCACGGGTCTGCCAACCCCACAAACAGGGACCGCTCTGGGCCCAGGGCTTCCGGCAGACAACTTTTAAGTTGGCACATAAAAATGAAAAAGTGCCTTTGTTCAAAACCCTCCTGAAGTTTCTGATCACAATGATTTATGTCAATAAAATGTTAAATTAAAATGTAGATGTTAATACAATTACATATATGATGGAATGGCTGCTCTTCCTAAAACTGGTCTATAATAAATTTTCTAAATTCTGATTGCAGGTGATTCCGGCCTGGAAAGCTTTGCCAACAACAGCCAGCAGAGGTCTATTACTGAAGTGGTATTAATATAGCTATCATCACCAATTCAAAGCAGATAATAAAGGACTGACACATTTATTATCATTATTAATTAACAGTTTTCTAAGATGGAATTAAATCAATATGCTGCTCTGATATCATTTTAACTAGTTATGCAAATCAAACATTTAGAGCCCATGAACAGATATAAATGCCATTCAAAATTCACTTCACACTTATTACTGTAATATCAGAACTTTCAGGCTTTGCTAGTAAAAAAAAAGGACTTAATGCTCATTTAATTACACTCAGACATAAAGCTTATGGAATGAAAGTTGAAATAGCTGATTAGTTAGGAAGTCACAGCAAGGCTATAACACTCAGGGTAGACAATGAGATAATAATGTGAAATGCAAAGGCTCAGCACAGAGTGGTTCTGGCAGATCCTGTTAAAAAGAACAATGACGTGTACAGGAGAATGAGTTTCGAAATTACAAATGGGAGGACCTTTCTTAAGTCAAGAAAGGGGAAGAGGAGAGAGAGAAAGAGTAAGGAAAAAAGAGAGAAGATGGGGAAGATCTGTTAGAGAAGTAGAAGACATCCTTTGTGGCAGTAGAAGACTTCCTGGCTCCGTTGCCCGTATTTCTTCCTAAACAGATAGATAGGCTCGGTGTCTCACGCAGAAAGCCACTTTTGCCTCCCAGGCATCCTTCTCAGGTGAGACCAGGTCTCTGTACCCAAGGTGGCCACGTGGACAGCCACAGTGAGGTACAGAGCCCTCTTGTTCTGCAGACAAAAGGAGCAAGAAACAAAGTAAAAGGCTTGATAATATTTGGGTTACTCACCTGGAAAATGAGCCAAACCCCAAAGAATGGGTGACACTAACAATCTACCGGGGGATTTAATGAGTCCCGGGTCCCAGGGCTACTGGGCAATGAGGCAGCTGTTTTCTCTCTAGGGTGGCTTGGGCAGTAATATCAAGAGACAGCAGGACGGAATGAGTGACTGTCCAAGCACCATGGCTGGCACTTTCTGAGCATTCCTCCGCTGGACTTCTGGAAGCCAACCAGCGAGAGCACTGTGGAGAAGAGGCAAAAGTTCTGAAGGGCAAATGCACTGGGGTTCTGGTCTTATTGAGGGCAAGGCCCATGAGTGGAACAGCAAGAGACCAGAGTGCTGTGGGCCTCAGCTGTGGCTCACAACAGGGAGCGCAAGTGATCTACAGACACCTGTGGAACTTCTAGCCATCAGAATTAAGCTTAGGTGTTTTTATGAAAAGGAGAGCATTGCTTCTGTACTGTGCATTAGTCTGGGCGATGCTGCACTCTTCTTTTTGCCTTCAAATCATATTCCCATCTTCACCTGGAGCACATCTGATCTTCACTGCAATCAGGTTCGGAGCCAGACAATGAACAGTGCACATAAAACAGAGTGCAATTGTTCTGCTATGACCCGAACAAATATAAAAGGGAGAGAATGCAATCTTATTATTCTCACATACGCACACACCCCGCCCCGCAAACTCGGCCTCTAAACATTCATCATAACATAAAGCTCAGGTCGCAGACCTGCATGTATCATGTTGTTGCCATTTGCCATGGAAATTTACAAATTAAGGACCAGCAATGGCTAAAAGTTCAAACTTTATGCACTACGATCCTATT
This sequence comes from Fukomys damarensis, assembly GCF_012274545.1. Lineage (NCBI taxonomy): Eukaryota > Metazoa > Chordata > Mammalia > Rodentia > Bathyergidae > Fukomys > Fukomys damarensis. The sequence goes on from NW_022900932.1 coordinate 15,947,715, forward strand.
CTGGGAGTGGGAAAATGTAGCTGTGACTTTGGGCAGTTGGCAGTGGACAAATACATAGAAAACAAAGACTGGAAAGATGTATAGGAAAGCAAGCAGCAGGCATCTCAGAGTAGTCTGGTAGTGGGTGATACTTTACTGTCTTTTTTGTGCTTTGATGTATCTTTCAAAATTTCACAAGGACCATTTTCCCACTTTCCTGGGGGCCAACTGCTGGCCAGGCAGGACACGCAAAGCTCAAGGCAGACAAGGTCCCTACCTTCTCCATGAACACATTCCAACAGGAGAGATGGAGAAGCAAACAAGCAACTGCAAAGACATTAACATTGTGGCTTAAAAAATAAGTATTTACACAGGCTTTACCCGAAGCACACAGGCGAGCTGAGCCGGTGACCTGTCCCCCTCACAGCGGGCTTTTGGTTCAGTATTTCCCACAGCGGTAAGCAGAGCCTTCTCAGCCTTTGTAGTTACACTGGGCTCTGGAGTCTGCACGGGCTGTACTGGAACAGGCAGACTCATTGGTCCCACCCGCACGGCCCAAACTCCCACCACTGACTTCCCATCCGCCCCAAACAGGAAGCAAAATCCCTATAAACCACCCTGTTCAAAGACCTTTGATCTTTTAGACAAACTTATCTTTCCCCCTATCTTCAAGTCTCTGGAGAATATGGCAGAACACAGAATAGACTGTGAGAAGGGAGAGGGTTCTAAGGAAAATATCCTACCCATCTCTCCCCCTTTTTCAGGAGTTCATGCTCTGGCTCATGAATCATATGGAAATAACGTTTGTGGAGATGAGGACACGCGCCAATTAGCTATTTCTGAGAATGGATCAATGACCTCACCGGCAGGTAAAATACATAGAAAAGAAAATACAGGCTCAACTCGCCAGGTCATATAATAGGGCAATCAGAGATGTTGCATGCAAGGATCAGCACGGGCCATCAACAGGGCAGACTCTACAAGAGCCTTTCAAGATTAGGGCTTAGCAGTTGACGCTGGTAAGTGAAGCATCGGTCATGAGGAATCCATCACCTTAGCTCAAGAAGCAGACTGAGTGGCAGTAAATTAGGGCCAATGCCCAACGGCTGGACCAACAAGCAAGATGTCCACCCAGAATTGAGTTGCTGTTACCCACACAGAGGTATGGACCTTCAACCTGGCTTGTCTGCCTCCCAGGGTGCATCAGGCCACACAGAAGTGGGGTAGCTTTGACATTACATAAACAATTGTGTTTTGCCCCAGATTTCCTGGCTATTTTGCTGCCATTCATAAAATGCTCTCTGCCTCTACTCTCCTGTTTGCATCAAATGGTGCTTTGAGAATATGTCATTAAATATCCAAAACTTGCAGTCTCCAAGGGGGCCTTCCTCCCTAATGCTGTGTAAGACCCCCAGCCTCAAGTCAAACCCTGCCGTTCTCTCCTTCCCAGTTCATAGTCTCCCTCCTGGCTTAACCCCTATTTGGTTTGCAGTACCCATTTCTTGGCCGGAGAACATTCGTTGTTGCACTTGCTCCTTGAAACAAGACAAGAGAGGCCAGGGATTTAGCTCATTGGTTTCGCCACCTGCCTTGCAAGTGCAAGGTCCCAAGTTTGATTCCAAGTCCAAAAAAATAAAAAGAAAGAAAAAAGAAACAAGACAAGAATAGCTGCAGTAAGAAAGCCGTCCACTTAAAGATGGGATTGCAGGGAGGAAGGACAGTGGACTGAAGCCAAGGTCAGCCGGTTCCCACTTGCTGGTCCTGATCAAAGGGAGGGTGTATGGGCAGGGAGGGGACAGCTAGGACAGAACACACTCCTCGCCTTAAGTCACCCCTGGAAATTCAAAGTCACTACATGATAATTAGGCCAGGGTGCCTCGAAACATCCTTTCTCTATGGTTCTTTTCTTAAAGTTGGAAATTGAGAAGGAAAGAGAGAGGAAAGATATGATGAGACAAGAATAACTACTGAAATTTTTCCCAAAATGAGAATGAGCAGATACTTGTTGTGTTAGTGTTTAACTCCTAGAGAGAGAAATGAACACGCTGTCGCAAGAGAGCTACAGGTGAGAGCAAGAGAAGTTTCTAGAAGATGAGCCAAGTGGTGCTTTCACCTGGGTAAGAAACCAAGGAAGACACAAATCACTTTTAAAACCGAGGAGGTGCCTCCCCAACTCCCTCCAGCCCTAAGACACAAATCACTTTTAAAACCGAGGAGGTGCCTCCCCAACTCCCTCCAGCCCCCGCAACCCAATCTTTATAACCCAGCCTGAGATGCAGTGTGGTGTGACAGAATGCAGACCCCAGAATCGTGTACCTGGATTTGAACCCTGTCTCCTGAGTCAGTTGGACAAGTCACCTGAAGCATGCCTCGATAAGCATATGACAGTCCTACCTTACGGTGGTGTTGTGAGGAGCAAAACGATGCCTATCCTGTACATGCACCCACTTGCCACACCAGCAGCATGCTGGCATCCCTGCCATCTCTGAAAGTCCTTCCTACCCAAGCTTTACCATGGTGGCAATGGCCTTCACCGCTGTAGAGTGGCTGGTGCCACACAGCTCCCAGGGCTGAGAGCAACAATGTCACCCCACCACAGGATTATCCTGCCCAAGCCCGTGAATGTGCAAGTTCCCCAGGATGACATCACTTGAAAGCAATTTTGAGGACTTGGCCTCTCTACTCTTTACATAACCAATTTATAATAATAAGGCTTTTCTGTGGCCCATGAGTTCTCTGGGTTGTTATTAGTGTTGCCTTGGCTAGGAAGCTGCAATATGATCCTGTGACTAGAAATACTGGCATAATTTATTGCATTATTACTCCTCTGAACTGAAAGCAATTAATTACCTGGAGCAGGATGCGCAAGTGAAAATTTATCAGAGGAAAGTGATGAAAAATGTGCCCACTGCTTTAAAATAATAGGTGCTTAATGGTTTTTTTGTTTGCTGGCTAATCTCAGGCATCTTAGAAACATCTACAGCTTGGGTATCAGTCGTGAATCCCACCACCCCCGGGTGTACCCCTTCATATTACTCTATCATCCCACATCTCCCATGAAGACATGAAGAAATGTCTAAAATATTCACCTAAAAGCAGAACAGCTACTCCATTCCTCTTCTCCATAGTAAAAATTATGAATATAATGTAGAAATACATGATAAAACATATGTGTATGTTTATTGCCCATGTTGGTAACACAAATATATTTATCTGACTGATGTCTGTTTTTCTGTATCACAGCATTTGGCTTTAAAACTTATAAAACCCATATTGGATTTAAAAAAAAAGACTTATTGTAAGGGGTATGTGCCATCAACTGTGATATCCGATACCTCACAAGTGATATTCAGACCACCTGCATCTAAAATCCTCCAATATGGTCTCCAAGAATTTTTCCACCAAACACTCCTCTTTCATCTAATTCCATCATTGAACAAGATCCACACAGGGAGAGGAAACACCGCCAATAATGTTATTGTATTATTTGTAAATCTCATGCACATGTAAAAGATAGGAACAAGGCTAAATTCATTATATTTGTTTCTCCTTTTCAGAATTATTCACATCTGTATGATTCCGTAATTGTTTCTTCTATAAAGTTATTGGAGTAATTTTGCTCTGTATATTCCCGATCAATTCCCCCTCTCAAGGGCACAGTTGAAAAGTGATATTTGAAAACGGCCTCTGATAGATTGCATGGTTAGTCAGCAGCAGAGACAAACAACCTAATCCAGCACAAATTAGTTCGGCTGCCAGCAATAGTTTTATACAAAGATGTAAATTATGTTGTCAAAATCGGTCGCTTTCTAGCTTGCTGCTCAGCTAACAAGAAACCACTTTGGCTGATAAAGATGAACACTAAGCTTCCCTCTCTTACAAATTTGCAAATCTGCCATTTCAGCATTCTGTTAGCCACAAACAAACGGCCTGCTATAATTGCTTCTTTTCTTCCGCAGTGGTATTTTTCCTTCTTGTGCTGTTCCTTCCAGGCTACTCTTGAAAATAACAGCAACAAAGCCCAAAAGCACCACAATAATAAACACTAGCAACTCTCAGGCAGGAAATTGCCAAGCTGGGGTAGCCATACTCCTCCCCTCCCCTGCCCTCCCCTGCCCTCTCCTCTCTCCCCTCTCTGTAGAAGCATCAGCACAGCCCACTGGGCTGAAGTACAGGCTGGGAGCAGACCCCATCCCTGTCACTCCAAACACTGCTATCTAAAGGGCTAAGAGGGAAACTCAAAGTCTCAAAAAATCTTGGCTGTATCAGAAATGGTTGTATTCTTACGGCCTTGAACAAGGATCCTCCTTGACAGTAGCTCATCCACTCCTCTTTATTTCACAAGCTCCCTTTCCAGGAAGAGAAGGGGAACCGAGCAATGTACTTTCAAGGGGCCCAAGTAAAAAGCGCCACCAGGCTGCCTGTGCTAAATTGGAATCAGACAGATCTAATGCCGGACTGAAAATAATAACACATTATAACGGTAATTATATCCAGTATAAGTCAAATAAATAAATTATAAATTACAATTACCCTTTAAAGTTGCTAGCCTCACTGTTTGCTTCACAATTAACTGCAGGTGCTTCTGCATGTTTTATTATGGTCCCAAAGTTATATATTTGAAAGAATGGTACAGATGATTCCTGTTTATTTGTTAAATTAAAGCATTGTTGGTAAAATTACGGCTTAATTAATATTATGGGTACTGTATAACAAAATAGTTTACCTTGTACATAATTTATTTCCACATGCATATCTCAGCCCAGACCCATTACAGCTCCAAGGCAGCTAAAATAAAATATTCCTCCTTTGCTGGCATTTTTCTAAATAGCAGTTCACTAAATCAATATTATTCACTTGGTATTTTTAAAAGCAGTGTATCTTAATAATTACACAGCATTAGAGTAGGCAATAATTTTACTTGCTAAGCATATTAAATTTAGCAAACCATCAGTCAAATAGTTTGTTCTTCCTCAGAATGGGTAAGCAGTGAGTGAGTTTGGAATCATGTTCCTTTGGTATAAATGTCACAGAGAGTTAAGAATGTGTCTGTGAGTCCCTTAACCAGCCCAGCACTATATATCTTTATTAGTTTCAGTGGTCAGTGCAGTGACCAGTTGTTTATTCTCATTACTCAAGACAAGGTGAGCCACTTTGTAGCGACTGCAATCACAGCTAAAAACATATGACTTTGCAGAAAGTAAAAACTGGAGCCACCGCCACAAGGCACAATGGCCTCGATGCCTGCTCCAATGGAGGGACCAGCCGGAGGATGGTGAAGATAAGCAAACATGTACACATTGTTTCATGTGTGGGCAATGGCTCTCTCTCTCCACCTTTCACCTCTTCTATTTTTTTCATTGCTCTTAATTCACTCTCAAACAACAGGAATTTCATATATCTCTCATCTTTGTCCATGACTGAACTTATTCTTATTTCCTCAAGCTCATAAAAAATTCCTTACTTTCTCCCTTCCTGAACCTTATCCTGTAAATCCCTACAACAGCAACTCCATTTTCTCTCATAAACATATACACACAGAGCTTATTTTTCAGAAAATCAATTTGTGCACTGAATAAAACCAAAGCAGGTGGGTTTTGCCTGAGCTGTGGGTAACTGCTAGCACTATCAAACTACTATTTGACTAATGCTCTTAACGATGTTGTGGCCCCCAGATTATGAGTCTTGGGTAAATGCCTAAAACTCCTCTGTAAGTATGGGGGGAGATGCAGGGAGAGATGGAAATCAGCAAACAGCACCCCAGCCAATAGCCTATGTCATCTTCATCTCCCTCATTCCCTCTCTTCCTATGCAGAGGCAGCCCAGACTTCTCTTTCCATGGGCCCTGGAGAGACCACTGCCCTTCAGAACCTCAGAGGAGCCTCTGCCTTGGTCCACAATGGTGGTCGCTTGGTGTTCTCTTCCGGGGCAGCACAGACCTGTTTCCGTCACCAGGAGGGGACAGCTCTCTTCACATGTGCCGAACCGCCAAAGTACAAGCCAATGGAGAGTGGGCTGAATGGCTTGTCTAGGAATGGAACAGGGACACCCTCCTGGGAGCACAGTGATGGAAGAAGACAAAGCCCACGGATCCAGCCCACCGATAGACACTTTCTGAGTATCTATTATATGTGGAGTGCTGTACTAGACTCTGTGGAGAGAGGCACAGGGGTTTGTAAAAAAGGATAATCACAGATTTCAAAGTTATAGTTCCAACTTGCATCAGAAGAGAGATAACAGTCCTAAGGATTACATGCCAAAATGAAATACCTATCTAGCAATCACTACCCAAGTAACTCATAGTTATTAAAATAGGATACTGAGGGAAGGGTCTATAGGAAACACAAAATTTAAATTAGGTCTGGGGCTGGGGATTTAGCTCAGTGGTTCCACCGCCTACCTCGCAAGTGCAGGTCCCGAGTTCCATCTTCAGTTCCATCCAAAAACAAAATAAACTATATCTGGAAAACCAATTCACAAGTGGAATGACAGAAAAGAAAGGGAAACGCATTTGAAGTGAACACAACCATGTGGAGCAAAGGCTAAAAGCGTGGGACTGAGCATCAGCCCAAGAATCACTTCTGCACAACCAGAGCCAGGCAGACTGGCACAGGAAAGTGCACCAATCTTCCTGCCACAACCCAAGCCAAAACCCACAGCAGAACAACTGGCAAATTCCTCAGCCAGAGGCCCACTTACATATGCTTAGGTTATCAAAGCCGAAACTACAAATGTGAGACACAGGGATAGACATAGATATGCCCGTATCTTACATCTTTTGCCCTGCACCTATATCTCATTCAATATTTTCTTTTTCTAGTAAATGGCTGGAGAAAAAGAAATTAATTGTTGAAGGTACTGGGCTAGGCTCTTAAACACACACAACTTCATTTATAGATGAGGACACTAAGACACAAGTTCAGCGACTCATATACAAGGGTGACACCTCCCAGCTCATACCTCAAAGAGAGTGGCTGCCTGACAGTGAGCCAGTCCCAAGGGTCACTTTCAGAAGAGATAGACTGTGATGCTAAAGAAAAATTCAGAGAAAATGAGGTAAAAATAAAGGATGAGAAAGGAACATGATGAGTATTTTTGTCTCACTCCCAATCAAGAACAGAGCCCTTCTATAAGCACCCTCACCCTAAAGCATGCAACCCCTAATACAACAATGAACTACAATTGTTGACATTGATTAAAACAAGCAGTGTATACTGCAAATGCAACAATACAGTTTTCTGGGATACAAACTACAGGCATAGGGAAGGATCCTGATACCTGCAGGTAGCCTCCTTCTGAGCATCTCAAACCTGTATGCAAGGTACCTGCTCTATGTAAACAGGACAATAGGATCCAGTTACAATGGCAACATAAAAATAGGCACTTACCAGTAAAGAGGAGGAAGAAACAGAATTAAAGAGAATGGATCTTGGAAGTCGAATTTTCCATCTTTCTTTACAATGCTACTTCATAATGAACGGTATCTTTATAAGTTGGTAATTAGTTACAAAGGGAAGAAAATGCCAGCTTAGAGCAGGACAGGTGTAGGAAAAGTTAAGCAACAATACAACAGGCGAATTGCATTAGAAGACAGGAATAAAAGAGTAGTCCTGAGTCGGTCCATGATTAATTCCCAAGAACATTCCTGAGATGAATACAATGTGTTACTATTCAAAAAGTTCCGCTGCATCTCTCATCTCAGATCTTCCTAGAAGCCAGGTCTTCTGGCCCAGGCGTGGAGGCCCAGCAGGGAGGAGGCCCAGGGCAAGTCTTGGTTTTCTGTAGCACCAGGCCTTCTGTCACCCACTCCATCCTGGTAGCATCTCTTCCAAAGGAGCAAGAGGTGCAGACGAGATGGCACCAGCCTTGATGGAGAAAGCAAATGGTGCTTGATTTCAAGAACTGTGTCTGACTGAGAGAGAAGGAAACCCATGAGGTGACTCAGGGAGATGGACCAGGGCCATGCAAAGTGGGCAAGAATGAGGTGATACAGCAGGTTTGGCTGGAGCAGAATGTGTAGACGGAAGCGTAACAAGAGAGTAGACCAGAGAGAAAAGACTGAGGGAAGCAGTGAATGCCAATCTAAGGAGACTGAACTTGCTTCTGTAAGTCAATGGGAGCCATGAAAAGATTTAAGGAGAAGATGGATATAACAGAAGAAGTACAATGGGTGGATACGAACTGCACTAGAGTGCCGATTCAATGCCACCATTTAACACAGGAAAAGGCAAACATACTGAACTGGCCAAATTATCCCCAGAAGAATGAGAAACAGGATGCTACCAGGTCTCCTCAACCAGCCATTAGCTAAAGGATACAGGCTCACTCTTCCACTTAAAGGACATAAATAGGGGAATCTTGGCAGCTTTTCTTAAGCTGCTGCTCTGGTCTCCTCAAACTGTCTCATCCAAGAGGCAGCATCTTACCTGAATGTCCCTCAGTATCAGAATGCGTACACACATGCCTTACAGGTAGCTTCAGATAATCTGGTGAAGTAACTCAAACCAAGGCCACTGTCTTAGTCACTTTCTCCCCTAGTCTGTGATCATCCTATGGACCTGCCTAGAATTATTCTTCGCCACCTCTGACCCAACATTGGGAAACATTAATCTCAGAACCAGCTGTCTCACTTTGACAGAAGAAACTGGCATTCTGAGAGGTAAAGTAACTTGACTAGTGTTTGACTACACAGGCCCTCTGGCCTCCTCATTCCTTACTAATTAACATTATTTCCTGTATCATGAACAGTCAACTAAAATAAGTGCCCTAAAATCTCTACTGGGTGATATTTAGGGATCTTAGTTCAAACCATTTTGTCTATATCTGAATGTAAATAAGGGTTTTTATCTTTAAATACAGCTGCCTTAGACTTTTTGTAAATTCTGATATTTCCCCTTACAGTAACATTTTCCTATTTGCCCAGAAATTTTCATAAAACAATACTTAAAATAATACTTCTATGCCCTTTATTTGAGGTTTACTTTCATATTTTACAAAATAGTATGCGTGTTTTTAAAGACATTAGTATCTAGCACTCAGAATCATAAGCATGACTCAGTGGGGCCACTGAAAGTTAGAAAGCCATCACGCTTTTTGGGGTGTCTTTCCTCAAACCCAAGTCTTTAAACAGCAGAGGGGAAGGGAAAGTATGCTGGTCACTCCCCTTACCAACCACCAAGATCCACCCAAGGTAACAGGATGGTATCCTGGAGAGCTCCACCCAGCGGTGGGGACACCGCCAAGACACCCACGAGCCTGAGTAAGCACCTAATCCTCTGCCTGGGCCACGACCACCTCCTCTTCCCCAGATGCTGTACACAGGTGCCCGCAGTGGACATTCCTCCCATCTTGCTGGTATCTCAGGTTACGACAACTTTGCGACTCCAAAAGAGCAAGAACATAAAGATAACACAAATATCCACAAAGCCACCCTGTAAATTAAATAGCACATTATGAGCAGCACAGCTATTATTCAGTGAGTTCGTCCCAGTGGTGTTTCCACGCTGAGGGTGCACCAGGGACTGGAGAAGCAATGGGAGTGTGGGGTTTGCTCCACCCGCCTCTTCTAGAAAGAGAAAAAGAAGTCGGACCAGGGTAGGGGAGTGGGGAGAAGACCAGAAAGGAAGGAGGTTCTGGGAGGCACGAGGAGAGAGAAGGAAAAAGTACTAGGGCTTCTTTCTTCCCTTTTCTCCCCCAGTCCGTGGCATGGAGAAAACAATGGCTTTTCTGAGGCACTGTGCAGACAAGGCAGCTCTGAGAAAAACTAATGGCCGTGATTAATGACAATGGGCTGGAGGAGAGCAGGGACACAGCCGCCACATACATCATCCCTTCCCGTCAGTCTCTGCTCCTCCCTGCCCCTCTTCCTCCTACCAGCGAGGCATTATAAAAACGTCTTATCTGCTCCGGACGCTCTTTTAAAGCTGAAATCACAGCTAGGCCCCCCCACACACCCAAAAGACAAACAAAGAGTGAGAAAAGAACAGCCAGAAAAGGATGGCTCACAGGGGGGTAGGAGAGGAAGGAGTGAGAGAGGAGGAGAGAAGGAGAGAGACAAAGAGGTGATAGGGCAAACGAGAAAATGGCATGTAAAATAACTCTCAGATATTCCAGGGGAAAATGTGCAGGCTGTAATCATTCAAGATTTCAGCAACTTGACTCCTCACATGCTGAAGCCACATTTTCAAGGTCTTATCTGCCATATGGTTCCCTGTTTGGATGATTTATTAGGTGTAGAAAGCACACTGATAAATTTTACTGCATTTCCCTGAATAGGCAACCTATGGTGTCAATAACAAAGCTCAGGCGGCTTTAATGAAAACTGCAAGCACCAAAGGGTAACCATTTATTTATGAGTCGCTATAGTATTACTAGGACAAAATTTATCTTCCCTTCTCACGCACTCTGTAGAAACCAAATCTGGTCAAAGTAACAGAGATCACATCCATATGTCAGTGGCTTGCTAACATCTCCCCGGCATGGAGCCCTGGCTGTTACGCACTGAAGAGATTGTTTGGTGCTTTCAAGTGACCCATTTTGCATAAGAAATCTTGTTTTTATGAAGAACAAGGAGCGATCTGAAGAACTCCGCAAACACCATAGCCTTAGCGATCACTTAAAGGTGCCAGGGAATCCTCCTGTTTTTCTTTACCCAGAAAATGGCACAGTTGCCCCAGGGGTAGGGATGACAAAGAAGGTGGTGTGTGGATAAGGAGGACAGAGATTTAGAGAGCTGGTTCGACCCATAAATATTTTAAATTTAACTAGTCCACCCTACCCCGTTCCCCTGTAGCCACTCTGCTTCTCAGGACACGCCAGTCATTACATATATGAAAATCTGTACGCTCTACTCATTACCTGGTTCCTAACGTGCCCCAACCCCCACCACTGCCCCCAAATCCCTCTCTTCTTGGCTAGTAGCTATCTGCAAGTCTGATGTATGTGTTATTTTTATAGCAGAGAAACAACCCAACTTTTAAAAACGTCAAAGGCAGCAAAACTAATGACCAAATTTAGCAGGCGCTGGGGGGGTCCGCAGAAGAGGAGAGGAAGAAAGCCAGATAGCACTCTCCCTGTTCAATCCTGAGCCACAGCGAACCGACACAACCAAACATTTGGCCGGCTTTGAAGTCTATAGTTCTCCCCACTGTGGAACATGCCGGCCTGAGTGAAGACAGTTCTGCCCAGGAATGTCAGAGGAAGGAAGGGGAGAGAGGGAGGCCGACCACAATAGCATGCGGGTGAGTAAAGCTCCTAGCACTGCAAACCAGCACAAAGTAAAAGCAAAGTTAAAAGGCCGTGCCGAGGCTTTGTCATAAGCAAACCTCGGCCTTTGTTTGATTTTTTTTTTTTTCCACCGAAGTTAATACTCTGAAAAACAAAAATGCCTCCACCAGACAATTTTACCCGGGTTTGTTTCATTTGATACTTTCTTACTTTATACAGCTTTTCCCTTGTTCCGCATCAATATTTTCCATAATAATTTCACAGTGAGAGGGCATGAAAATCTGTTCTTATCAGTTCTTATCTGTGTGATTGCCTCTTTACTTCCACCACTTCAATATTTATATATCTATAATTTATGTGTGTGCATATGCAAACTCTTGGGAAATCAGAACAAAAATAATCAACATTTCATATAAAACCTCTTTTCACATAACACATAATGAACAATTAAAAGTCATCTTAATCAGTTCAATTACTGCCATCGCTGCCTTTAAAACCTGCTTAGGAAAATGGCATCAATTAAAGTTTAATGTCATATAAAAGTTCATTCAAGGATTATAGGAGAATTAAGAGGAAATAGGTGCTGCTTGGACCCTGGCCATATTTTTAGAGTTCCCCAACCAGAGAGAGTTACAAGAATATTCTTTATTGCCTAAACTGCTCTCAGTTCAGCCACTAGTTTATGAAAAGAGTTCAGGCAAAAGGACCCAGCATGGTCCAGGGCATGTTCAACCAGCTGCAGATTCAGTTTTCTAAGTGTTTCAACTAGTTTCTAAAGGCATCTTGTAAGTAAAACTTCACGCTTATTTTTCTACATGCTTTTCCTCTTAACTGTTAATCCCCAGTACTTCATAGGAAATGTCACCCACACAAGCCACTCACACTTAGCTCACACCACATGGCGCTGAACAGGTTGGTCTGTTCCAAGAGGCCCATCCACCTCCTCCGACGGCCTCCAAGAACCTCTCATTCCCAGAAAGCCCCACACTGTGGAGAATCAACCAACTTAAACCTCAGAGGGCAAAGGAACTAGGAGATAGGAGGAGGGGACCCAAAGAATACAAATGGAAAAGACACCCAGGCAGGGGCTCCAGAGCAACAGGAAATCTCTGAGAGCCAATAAATAGAACACCTCATACAGTGGTTCAGGTTGTCCATAACCAATGGCATCTAATCAAGGGGACAAGTGCGGACTGAAATCCAGCCAATACCTTGGACTCCACGCTCAGGTTTGCCCAGGGCTGTATCCACCAGAGAAAGGAGGTGCCTTTTCTAATGCTCCCAGATGTACTGTATGCGCTGTCTGCTGATAAAGTCACCTTAAGAAAACGAGAGCAAGCCAGTCACAAAAGGACAAATACTGTACGATTCTATCCACAGCGGGTACCTAGGGTAGCTGAAGGCATAGTGACAGAAAGGAGAATGAGGTTTTCAGGGGCTGAGGGAATGGAGAAAGGTGAGTTATTATTTAATAGGCGCAAAGTTTTAGTTTGAGAAGAAGAGAAAGCTCTGGAGATAGATGGTGGTGAATGTATTTAATGTCATAGAACTACATGCTTAAAATGGAAATTTTTATGTTATTAGATTTTTCCCACAAAGAAGAAAAAGTGGAAAGAGGAAAGTAAGGGAAAGGGAAAGGAACCAGAGTCAACCACCTCCAGCTACACACTGCTATGGACGCTGGTATGGGTTCTGCTCCAAGACAAACTTTCTACAAGCTCAGATTTCAACCCAGCAGCTCAAAGTGGATCCAGACTGTGCACACTGGGTACCGGACATCCTGCTGCAGATGATTTCATGGCACCCACCTTGGGCCTCCCAGTAGAGGGAGGAGGCAGGGCTTTTCCCCAGGGGTCCTTGTCCCCTAACCCTGCTCCTTCTATCTGTCCCCCACTTGCTGCTTCCCCGTTCAACTCCCCCACCCAAATCATGGGACAGCAGAGGGTGCTTCTGCCCAAGTCCATCTCCCACCACGGAACCACTCATTGCTTCCCAACTTCAAGTTTCCACCAGCATGAGGCCAATTCATAAAGCTCATGATCCTTTGATTCAGAATTTGTGGTAAAATTTAGTCTAACCTAAAGCGGAGAAAGGGATTGCTATGAAAATTTAGGATGGAAAATAAGATGGGGAGTCAAGCTAAGAGAAGAAATTACACCTTTTCAAGGACAAGAAAATTTTACTTTTTATTATAATTATTAGTGCTTAATTACACAAGATGACAGGTTTCACTGTAATGTTTCCATACATGCCTACAACGGGTAGATCACACCCACCCTCCGTATTACCTGTTCTTGCCTCATCCTGTCTCTTTCCCCTTCCTCAACAGTGCCCCTCCTATTTTCATGCTGTCTTTTTCCTTAGATTCCACATATGAGAGCAAGCATAAGACACCTATTTTTCTGAATCTGGTTTCTTTCACTTGGCCTGATGATCTGCAGTTCCATCCATTTTCCTACAAATGACATGATCTTGTTCTTTTTTATGGCTTAAATAATACTCCGTTGTGTGTGTGTGTGTGTGTGTGTGTGTGTGTGTGTGTTCTGTATCTATTGACCTATTGATAGTTTCTAGACTGGTTCCATAACACGCCCAATTGTGAACAGCATCACAACAAGCTGTATGTGCAGCTTATATGGTAACTGACCTCTCTGGGTAGGAATCTACAGGGGGTATAGCTGGATCATGAGGAAATTCTATTTCTATTTTTGGGGAGACCCACCATACTCTTTTCCATGGTATCTGTACACACTTACATTCCCACTAAGTGTAAGGGTTCCTTTATCCCCTTTATCCCCCATCATAATATCTTTTATTTTCTTGATAAAAACCATATATGAAATGGAATCTCAATGTAGTTCTGATTTGCATTTTCCTGGTAAAGATGTTGAGCACTCTTCATATGTCTATTGGCTATTTGTAATTCTTCTGTGACATGTCTGTTCAGCTTTTTTGCCCATTTATTAATTGGATACCTTGGTCTTTGGGTATTAAATTTTTAACCTTTTTATATAAATACTCTGTCAGAGAATAACTGGCAAAGATTTTTCTCCTATTCTGTAGGCTATCTGTTCACTCTGTTGTTTCCTCTGTTGTGCAGAAGAGTTTTGATTTGATACAGCCTTGTCTGTCAACTCTTGCTATTATTTCCTGAGCTACTGGAATACTATTCAGGAAATCATTGTCTATACCAATATCCTGAGTTCTTCCCTTATTTCTCTAGTAGTTTCAAAGTTTTAGATATCATATTAAGGTCTTTGATCCATTTTGAGTTTATTTTTATGCAGGGTGAGACATAAGGATCTAGTTTCAATTTTCTGCATGTGGCTTAGTTCAGTTTTCCCAGCACCATTTGTTGAAGAGTGTATCTTTTTCTCCAACATATGTTTTTGGCTCTTTTGTCAAGAACCAGATGACTGTAGATGCTTGGCTTTATCCCTAGGTACTCACTGGTCTATGTGTCTGTTTTTATGCTGATACCATACTGGTTGGTTAAAGTGGCTTTATAGTATATTTTAAAATCAGATATTGTGATGTCTCCAGCACCTTTTCTCTTGCTTAGAATTTGTCTACTCAAGGTTTTTTTTTGCTTCAGTATGAATTTTACAATTTTTTTCTAGTTCTGTAAAGAATATCATTAACATTTTAGTGGGGATTCCATTGAATCTGTAGATCATTTTCAGTAGTAAGGCCATTTTAAAAATATTAATTTTTTCCCAATCCATGAACATGGGCAATCTTTCAGTTTTCTAGTTTCTTCCATTTCTGTCTTTAGTGTTTTATAATTTTCATTATAGAAATCTTTCATCTCCTTCGTTAGATATGTTTTTAAGGTTTGGTTTGGTTTTATGGAGGGTGGGGGGTTTGAGGCCATTTGAATGAAATTACCTTCCTGATATCTTTCTCAGTGAATTTATTATTGCCATATACAAAACTATTTATCGTATGTGGATTTTGTATCTGCTACTTTGCTAAATTTATCAGTTCTAAAATACTTTTGGTGAACACTTTAGGGTTATCTAAATATAGAATTGTGTCATCTGCAAACAAGGAAAAGTTACATCCTTCTCTTCTAGTTGTATCCCTTTATTTCTTTCTGCTGCCTGATCACTCTTGCTGAATTTTCCAATATTGAATAAGAGTAGTGAAGGCAGACAGCCTATGTCATTCCTGGTTTTAGTGGAAATGTTTTCAGTTTTCCCAAAATCAGTATGAAAGAAATTATTCTTCACGATTTTAGTTCCAATACATTTTATGGAACATTTACTGGCCACTACAAAGACATGAAAATATTGCCAGAAGTAGGAAACTTGGGCCAGCCTCAACTACTCAAATATATAGAGAGGCCAGAAAGTCCCTAGGCATAGTTTCCTCACCCATAGAAGTAGACAAATCATTTCAGACTATGAAATTGATATAATGTACTTTCTATGCTCACCTATATAAGAGGCCTGTGTTTGAGCATGTGAGAAGTATGTATATCTGGTATACAGGGTCGTTTGGTGTGTGAACATTTGCAATATGTGATATATATGACATATGTATACCCAAGTGGTTTGTGGTATGTGGTTTGTGTATGTGGCATGTGTGTGATGTGAGGGATGTATACATATGTGTGGATGTGGTATGGGGATGGGTATGTATATGTGGCACCTGGTATGTGCAGGTGGTATATGTATCTGTGTTGTATGAGTAGGTATGTATGTGTGTGTTGTGAATGTGGCATGTGTGTGCATGACAGTATCTACACATGTCCTAATAAGGTCTACTTCTGTACAGAAACACTTTTTCATTTATTTAAAAATGTTTTCTAAAATTAAAAGTAACAGCCAGGGATTTGGCTCAGTGGTTCTGCTTCCTGCCTCGCAAGCTCAAGGGCCCAAGCTCAATCCCCAGTATCAAAATAAATAAATAAATAAAAGTAATAAAGCTAGAACTAGATAGTGGTCATGGCTATGCAACACTGTTAATGTACTAAGTGCTGAATCATATACTTTCATGTGATTAAAATGGCAAATTTTGTGTGATGTGCATTTTGCTACAGTTTTTAAAAAACATGATTAAGCTGCATTTCTTTTAAAATGTTACGCATATTCACTAATTCCAAAGCAGCGATCTAGTTAGAAGGATCTGACACCAGTAGAATACACCACCCTCTCAGTCCAGATAAGCTGGTCATGCAAGTCTTAGATCTGGATGTCCTAGGCCTGGGCCAAATCCCAGAGGTCAGCATTCTCTCTGGCCAATAAAACCTAACAGCCTCAGCATGTACTTACCAGGAAAGTCACATTCTTGCCCACAGGTGACACTCTAGGTAGAGGTGACTACTGATGTCTCTCCCCCAGGAGGACCATATCCAGGAGGCACATGAGGGGCCTGTTTCTTCCTGATGTTCACATTCACATATCACAATTGCAACACTCATCAGAGCACACACTTAGACCTTCTCTCCTGATCTGGGCAGGGATTCTTCCAACGCATCACATGTGTCTACAATGCTTAAAGCTGAAGCAATGGTTTTTACCCCAATTTTGTGGCTTTTGAAGCTAAGGAGATGCTTCTGTGATGACCAGGAATTTTCTTACAAAGGAGAAAGGAGCTCAGTTTTCTACAAATGCCATATTTACTCCTTCTAGAATAAGGTACTGGAGAGAGCTTGACATCTAAGAAGGGAAGAGAGCCAGCCTTGGATAGTGTTTAGATGACGCTCACCGAAGCTCGTTTTTATATCTCATTTTCAAAACCTGGAGCTTTAGCTCCTTATTAATTGCCCCTGACCTGAACCAAGTCCCCAACACTTCATTCTTGAACAGCCCTACAAGGGAATAGTGTGTGTGTGTGTTTGTGTCCTAACAAACACCCCTTTCTAAGCAGTGATCTTACCTCTTCACCACATCTCCCTAAGGGCTCCAGGACATCACTGATTCTGGGTTTGCCACACAGGTTGATTTGCAAAAGCTAGTATCTCTTCACAAGTCTGTTTTGTGGAGTAAATAATAAACTATCTCTAGAAATTCAAATCTACAAGTTTTTCTTGGGAGCTTCCTGCTGCCAATACTTTGGGCTTGATTCCCTGACTCTAACCCTATCTTCCAGCCTGGAGAGGGCTGACTGGCTGTCAGCAAAACCCCAGATTCTAATTACCTCAAGGCTAGATGGTGCCCTGGTAGGTGTGCAAGATTAAGTGTAGCCCATGGACGAACTAGGGAATGTTAATGGGAAAATAAAGGTAAGGTGGCGATTTGAAGTGTACATGTACATGCAGATGACCCAGACTGGGTACATTGAAGGGTCACTGCACCAGATAAACAGCTGCTGGTCAGAGGTCTTTGCAAACCATGGCATGGACAGTGGCTCTTGACCCAAGACAGGTGAGCCAAGCAACAACAGTAACAGGAAGGAGTTCTTTGGAAGAATGGTGAACAGAGCTGGTACAAACATGATCTGACTGGTGCGTCTCACCTTCACTTCACAGTTACTGGCCCACACTAGCCCATTTCTCAATTAAGCAGCTCTTGATCTGCTATGAACAGATGGAAGACAAATGTGGATCCCTGTCTGGCTTCTGGGTTTTTAAATAAAAATTATAAATGTGTGAGGCACAGAAGATGAGGTTTAATGTGCATATACAGTCATGAACCAATTATGAGAGTCAAGCTAATTAGCATACCCTTTACACTTCCCGTCTTTGCATGTGTGGTGACAACGCTTAAATCTACCCTCCTAGAAAATTTCAAGACTACAATAATGTGTTAACTATGGTCTCCATAACGTGCATTAGGGCTCCAGAACTTAATTATCCTACAAAACTGAAACTTTTTACTACTGGACCAACATCTCTCCAGTGACCCCACTCCAGCCCTACCCCTGGGAACCACCATTTTATTCTCTGCATCTACATGTTTGACTAGTTCAGATTTCACGAGATCTTGCGATATTCTTCTGTGTCTGCCTCATTTCAATTAATAATGTCCTCCGG
The DNA here is from genome assembly GCF_012274545.1 of Fukomys damarensis. Taxonomy (NCBI): domain Eukaryota; kingdom Metazoa; phylum Chordata; class Mammalia; order Rodentia; family Bathyergidae; genus Fukomys; species Fukomys damarensis. Next base: position 15,965,899 of record NW_022900932.1, read on the forward strand.
TTCATTCATGTTGTTGCTCTGTGTGTGTGTGTGTGTGTGTGTGTGTGTGTGTATGTGTGTGTGTGTGTGTGTGAGACACAACTTCCTTTCCAGTCATCCATCAATGGACACTTTGGTTGCTTACCTGTCTTAATTATCTGGGCTTATATGCACAAAGGAAATAAAATCAGCATCTCAAAGAGACATCTACCTTCCTTGCATTCATGAGAGCACTGTACACAACAGTCAAGATATGACTACTGGGATTTTATCCACACCAGCCAATCTCTTCCTCAATGGGCACCACCAGCAGCAAGCAGAGAACTGGTTTAAAATGGAAACTTGTGGGCCTCACCAAAACCACTGAATTAGAACCTACAAGAGTGGGACCTAAAGATCTATATTTTGGAAAGTCCTCTGGGTGGCTCTGATGCCACCAGTCCACAGACTGGGATTTAGAAGCCATCAAGTCACATCATCTGCTTTCCCATGAGGGATTAAGCCATTGCTGTTGCTACAAAACCTAAACAAAGCAAGGATTTCTCCTTAAAGAATAACAGTTGCAACTGTTATGTTTTGCCATTTGTTTACAGATGATTAAATGCAAATAAAAAGAAGGTTTGAGACCCAAGAAAGTCATGTGTTAAAAGCCAAAACAAGAAAGACCAGGAAAAAATTAGTCTCCATTAAATTGGCCTCCATCACAAATTATCACCTGCATCAAAAAATGCATATACACTTCAATATAAGGGCATCCCAAGAAATATATTACATAAAATGACTTCCCATCTGTAACAGCTTTAACAATAAATAATTAAGACAATAAATCTGCTGATGAGCAAATATCATATAGATCAACCTTGTTCATTCATATCTAACAGACTGAAAATTTGTAGAAGTTTTAACAGGCATTTACTTTCCTATCATATCAAGAAAGGCCTTGTCCATAATATGACAGACTATACTGACAGAAGATAATTTAAATTTGTAAGAGGGCTGTTCTAAAATATCTTAATCACTTCAGAAATGACCATTTCTATAAAATTTTATACTATAACATCAAATATTTGCAACTAATCTTTAAAACTGTCCTACGAATTTCTATTGTAGACTTTGATAGCTAATTCAAATGACTATACAAATTCAAAAGCTACAAAATCAATTTTCCATAAAACATAATTTGGGCTTCACTAATCCAAATTGGCCCCATTCCTAAGTAGGTTGAATTTATAGAATTTTATTGGAATACACTGCCAAATCAAAGTGTTTTTTTTAATTTGGAACTTTGCACTATTTTGGAATATCATATCAGCCCTTTCCTCCATTAGCAGGGATGACCAGAGGTTGCTAGGTCAATAAATATTTAATGGATAGCAACATTGTCCCTGGCCCCCAGAAATAGAGAGACACACACACACACACAAACATAGCTTCAGATCTATTTGTAACCTGCTTTCTGCCCTCTCTCTTGCTCATGGCAAATAGTGAATTTTCACAGTTCAAAGAGAAATGCCAATCGACTCACTCAAGCCAAAGGTAAACAGAAAAGAAGTGGGAAGAAAGAAATGAAAAATAAAAAGACTGCAGTAGCTTTGGGAGATGCAGTCTTCATGCCAAGAGATTGTCTCTTCTCTAAATGTCCCTGATCCCCAAAACATTTGAGCCCCAAAGACCCAGTGGAAACCCAGGGCCTTGGAAGGGACACAAAGAGCTGAGGCAGACCACAGGAACTCCACATTTTACCAGAAGTCGGGAGGCAGAGAGAAAATGGAGCTTTGGCTTTAAAAACAGCCTCCCCCTCCCCAGTGGTTTTAATATTACCATTGCACCTTTGTTTCAAAGGCATTTTTCAGGAGTTCTGGTATTTTTCTTCCACTGGGAATCAGTGGAAAGAAACTAAAGCCATATGGTAAGGGAGCCGACATCTAACCTTCTTACCGGCTTCACGCAGAAAGTGTGTACACAGCACATGCACTTCCAGCCTCAGCTAGTTCTGGTCTGATGGAGGAAGTCACCAGCAGGGTCTCTTCTGAGCTCACAATCAGAAAACAAGGGTTCTGTAGAGGTAGGGGGCTATGATTCAGGATCCAATACATCTGCCCAAAGGCTCATTCTGTTGAATGCTTGGGTGCTACCATGTGATATAGCTAAATCTCGAAAACAGCCCAATTGCAATCAACTGATGAATCTATAAAGATGTGGTTCTTATATACAATGGAGTACTACTCCACTGTAAAGGGTAAACTTGAGACATTGCTAGCTAAATGGATACAACTTGAGACCATACTTTTAAGTGAAAAAAAAATCAGACACACATGTTTAAATATTGTCTTGTTTCTCTTATGGAATAAACTGAAAATAAGGACCAAACTGGATTTGAAAGTGGAAAGAAAAGGTTCACAAGGGAAGCAAAGGGAAGGGAGAAAGGAAGGAAGGAAAAAGAAAAAAAAAAGAGAATAGAAGGAAAAAATGGAAACAAAACTTTTGTAAATAAGGAGAGCAAGAAGGGTTGAAGAGAGGGGAGGGGAAAAAAGAAGAATCAAGATACATGATGTACAGGTACAAATTCCCTATGATGAATGTGATCATTATGTATATCAAAAGCGTTCCAATAAAGTTAATTTTAAAAAGAAAAATACACACCCTGGGGATAGACAGCACTGACTGATATTCTAAATGGAAAAGTCCTTGTATGTGACTTGTTTTCCCATTTGATCCCCATTTAATCAGTACTACCTGGGTGACTGTAATTTTGTCCCACGTAAATTTCCACTGGGTCTTACTTGCCATTTCCCACTTTGTACCTGCCTCACCACATGGCTTTGCTGTATAAAACAATTTTGAAAAGTGGGATGGGCGGGAAGCCCACTTTCCAGGCCCTCTTCTGTCTCTCGTAGACAGAAGTTGTCTTTCTCTCAATAAATTTTTCCTACTCTGAAAGAAAAGAAAAATACATGTATCTAAAAGGGGGATGCTTACTGTAAATAAATAAATACAGAAAAGTACAAAGGTTCATATTACTTGGGGAAAAAAGGAATGCCTGGGTGCTGGTGGGTTTTTTACAGTAAGTGGATCACAGCTGCTCTAACTTCATCAGCAGATTAACCCACCTGCAAGATCATAATGTGATGGCACTGGGAAGTGACAGAAGCAGTTGAAGGGAGTGATCATGAATATGTCAGCTTGGAGAATGTATCTGGTCTGCAGCCCCTTCCTTTCTGGCTGTTTCCCTTTCTCTCTGCTTCCTGACAGCCATGAGGTTAGCAGTTTCCTCTGTGATGTGTTTCCACCATGATGTTTCTGCCTCACCACAGAACTAAAGCAATGGAACCAGCTGACCACCAGCTAGAACTCTGGCACCATGAGCCAAAATAAACCTTTCCTCCTTTAAGTTGTTGTTCTTGGGTATTTTGTCATAGAAATGAAATGCTGACTGACACAGAGAATGAGAATAGGACCGGACCACTCAATTTTGACCACAGCTTTCATCTTTCTCCTTCAGCTAGGCACAATGCACTGAAGAATCCGGATACTCAAACCAGAGAAAAGAACTTTCCCCTCCGAGATAGTAACTCAATTTCTGTGACTCTGTCTCTTCAGCTCTAAAGTGTGAACCACTATTTTCACTCATCACTCTTAAAAATCCCAGCCTTAAGGGCTACAACGTGCCCCCAAAAGAAGAATGTCTTAGGACAGGGGTCCTGGCTGTCACTTCAAATCTGATCAAAGCTTTCTACCAGTATCCCCTCAATATGCTTACCTTCTTCCTTGTCTTGTCCTCCATTCGGGGAAGAAAATGTTTTAATCAAATTATCCTATGTTGTATACACTTTCTCTTCTTGAGAACAACATGAAAAACTCTGGAACATATCTGGATGGAGAACAGACTGTCTCTTGATCAGAGGCTGCTAGAAACCACAGCGTGGGACAGGCTATCTTCTCCATTCAAAAAGCAACTATCAGCTGGGCTGCCGGAATCCCAACCAGCAGCAAGAACACCACTGGGAGAAAGGACTCTTAATGACCACACTCATATCCCAACTCAGAGAAACAGATATAGGACCCGAGATCTTCAGCAGGTTTGTATCTTCACTACATAGCCTGTGATCACATAAACTCTGTAGCATTCCCAGTTTTCCTAAAGCCAGAGACCCTAAGCGAGTTGTTATCATTAATTTCTCCTTTTCTGCTCAATATTACAAACTTTTGCAAGCATAATGTCTCATTTTAGTTCCCCAGAATTCACTTCAAGAATGAACTTCAAGATGGCTGTGGAGAACTCTAACTCTACCTAAGAAGACAGTGGTAAGGAATAACTGGAAGGTGGCAGAGGTAATAATGATAAACATGAACGCTGACAACTAGAGTGAATTTCTGTGTCACAAAATATCTGAAAAGCAGATCTGGTCCCAAACTCATATTCCTGGAATTTTCCATCATTCACTGTATTTCACTCTGAGGGAGCTCAGCATTTCTACTACAACATGTAATCTGTACAACTTCTTGATGCTCTGAAATCCCCAAATTAAATATGAACCTTGCTAAGAATCAAACTTTGTCTTGATCTCATTTTCTAGGCAGTGGGCTTGATCTTATAAAATACAAATTGCAAACCAAAAAGAAAAGGTTAACTGATAGAATTTTTAACCCTGAAAGTATATGGGTATAAAATTATAAAAAGTATAAAATTAGGTATCAGAGAGGTCAAACGATTTGCTCCTCATTGTACTGTATAGGAAAGGGCAAGAGCCCAAGTTCCTTGGCTCTAAATTCAATGGTGTCTTTTTTTTTTTCTCCTATTCCATTGTGCTCTTTCAAAATCCAAAACCTGATGGATGGATTTCTAATAGCTCAGCTGATAAGTATCAAGTTTTTGGCTGTCCTCACCAATCCGGTCCTAGTGACATCGTATCCATGCAGTGGAGACAATAATTTTGTCATTCAAAAAACACAATTATGCTTCAATTCTTTAAAAAATTGAACACATGTCAATAACTAAATTGCCTCCTCGGTCAGGCATTATTCTTTAAGTCCAGAGGGAGGAATTCTTAATAAAAGAGGATTAACCTGGGGTCCCAAGGACAAAGCTGGGAGAGATCCATGAATCTCTGAAAGTAAATGTAAATTTTTATGTGAATGTGATTTTTCTGAGACAAATGGCCATCACTTTTGTCAGATTCTCAAATATTTCACTACAAAATTTGAAAAATTACTAATGTAGTACAATTATTTCTTCTCTTTCTAAAGTTTTGGTGCTTTATCTTTCTTGCAAATGTCATAATAGCCCTTCAGTTCTATGCTCCTAAAAGGACTTTATATAATATTAGAATTGATTCAATAATATCTGGAGGGATTTTTTTAAACACCCAGATGTCTACCACACAGGTGCAGACCCTGGCTGGTAATTACTTGCAAATTGTCAGGGTGGTCCCAGGTATCACCACTGCCTGTAGTGGACAGAATTACTTTTAAAAGTACATTTTTAATCATGAAACAGACTTTCAACTTGACTCAATTTAAAAGAGAAGCTCCAAAGATAAAACTTTCATGACTTTCCTCCTTCACCTGAAATCTACTTTATGAAAGAGTGACTTTTAAAAAAACTTTAAGGTCAGGCTCCCTATATCGAGAACGGTAAGATCCTGAAACATATAAGCAGTTGCTATTAAGCACTAAGATATAAGGGTCCTCTTTAGTAGAAAGCTGGGCTACTGTATAGTTGAAACCTAACTATCCATCATAAACACCTTCAATACATTTGAAATAGCAAGGTGGACAGCTTCTCTCACACTGAGGATCATTTATGAAGCGATCAAAGGCTGTAGTGGGAAAAAGAAGTATGAAGAGGGACAAGTCTTTATAGAATGAATAACTTTTCTCATTCTCAATATTTCTTATGTTCTTTTACAACAAATTGCTTGGTTCTTGAGAACAGGCTCATAAAAGAAGTGAAATATATTTTTCTATCCTGAATCTGAACTTTTTTTCTAATATATAAAGTTGTAACGACCCTTTCCAAACAATATGAGCCAACACTTCAAAAATTTCCATTGTTTCAGACACAAATTACTTTCGCATCTATGTCTGTCAACTGAAGGAGGAAGAAAAACACATGAAAGTCATTTGAAAGACATCTCCTAGGAGTTATGCTTGAAAGCTGGAAAGGCCCAGTAATCCCCCTACCTAGATAAATAGAGTTCTCCAAATGACTAGGGGGATCAGTGACGAGCAGGGCCAAGCATTTGAATGTTATAAAGGAGACTTCGTATTAGACCCTGGGGAGAGACTCTAACCCGCAGCTCCTTTATGGCTGGCCGACCTCTCTAAGACTCAGCCCTACCTTGAGTAGAAGGGAACCAAAACAAAGCAATATCTTCAAGCACTTTACACACAATTCAAATGGAATTTCTCAAAAAATTTGAAGTTTATTCAGTCCATATGCTATCCATCCCTTCCCTTTAACAAACAGAATTTAGAGACAAGCAGCCATTTCTTAGTCAGTCAGAATCAAAATCCCTTCTTCCCTGCCCTCAAATCATTAGTGACAGTAACTGTGCATCGTGTGAAATGTGTGGGTATTAGTTTTTCTTCCTAATAAGAAACTCAACTGGACTCAACTCCTTTTTAAAGTGTCTCAGAAGCCCTACTCAACTCTTCTTTTATTTGCAAACTCAAGGCATATGATTTGATCTAGCAATGAGTTCCTGACACCAGGATTCAGGAAAGCTGACAATAGTTCAATTGGGTAATTATCAATCACAGAAGACCGCCTTCTAGAACAGAAAAGAAATTGCATCAAGCATTTTTTTTTTCACATGGAGAAAATAAGATTTTGAAGTGCAGTGGTCCATTCGCAGTGCCCCAATCAAAACTCCTAACTTCAGAGGATATGGTATAATATACTCTAGTCTGAAAGATTCTAAGTCAAATCCCATGTCAATAGATCCTGAGCAAGTTACTTTATCTGAAGCTAAGTCTCAACATTTGTGCGCGGGTAACAGTAATAATAAAAAGGCTTCACTAATGCTGAGATGAAAAAACGTGATAACCATATAAACCAATGATGCATTGGCTGGCACACAGTAGGCACCCAACAGACGTCAGCTGTCTATTGTTACTACATTTTTAATTACCAAAATCCAGGAGTGGAATGCAAGCCCCTAATGTTTCTTTCCTTGTAATTCTGTTTTGGTATACAAAAATTCCCTTATGTGTACCTTTGTTTCCACCAACTAACAAAGAACTCTTTCCCTTGGGGGAGGTATGAAAACTGCACAGAACATTTTGAGAGTTCCCATTATCCCCACTGCTTTATCAAGAACTGGATTGTTCTGAACCCTTTCATTCATCCCTGCATCTTCCATTGTTGTCCCTAAGGGGTCAAATTAACTTACAACAAAATCAGCATTCCTGTTGCCTAACTTGAAGAAGAGGAGTAAGAATTCCCAGGCCAAAGCTGTCCCTCTGAGCAGCTCAGAGGCATCTCAAACCAACAGGCAAGAAAGAGCAGCCATTCATGGAACAAATAAGTGATTTGCATTTCCAAGGATGTGGGGAAACATATTAGTTATAATTAGCAAACACGCAGAGTCCCCGTGACAGCTTCACTTTACAAACCCTTGAATGTTTGACAAGAAAAGGTCATGTTTTGTAAAATCCTCAAAAGGTCATTCAATAACAAATCACATGAATGAAATCACAAGGGTTCGGGGAGGTTAACAGAGACACCACAGGCAGTAAAGTGTGTTTTCAAGGTAAACAAGGAAAGAGAGAAAGCAGCCTGGCCTCAGCTCCAGAAGAGGAGAAATACAAGCAATCTCTAATTTACCAAACACTATAATTTCAAGACATTTTCTTGGTACTTGGTGGTTTAACACTGAATGTGATTTCTCATGTTCAGCACTCTTGGAGGATTAGCAGATAACAGCCCAGCAACGTCTGAACAGTTCTTCAAAAGGTCTGGGCTGACCTCAGAGAAGGCTTTCTTTTATATTTTTTTATTTAATAAATCTCACAAGTGGGTTCCACCCATGAAAAATAGGTGGCCACAGATGTGGCAAACACACGCCTATGGCTGATACCAAGCCATGTCCCAAATCTGGAAACTTGAGCCCCAGAAGCCTTTTCTTCTGGCACTTTGACCTGCTCATGACCTCTCCCTTCCCAGGTCTATTTTCTTCAACAAGAGCCAGCAGCACATCTCTGACAGTCAGGAGCCACAAAGGCTTGTTTATATAGGGTAATTTAGCTACAGGATCAGCGAGAGAGGGATTCTCACAATTCAGACGGGTAGGGCTGACAGGTTTAAGGGAGGGCTCCCCAGGGGACAGGGCCAAGGGGGCTGACAGCCTTCCAGAAAGTATGGCAACTCGGGGAAGTGGGAGTATCTTCCTAGCTGTTTCTGACTTAGGCACACTTGTCCCTTTCGGGGTGTTAGGGGTTAAGACAAAGAACACTGAAAGAAGGTGCTGGGGCCTGAGGTCAGCAGACAGGTAGCATAGACTCCAGACCTCCTGGAAGAAGTCACCCATCAGAGCCCTTAGAAAAGAGCTCCTAGGGAAGAGCAACACTGGCACATCTAGTGCCTGACTCGCTCCGTGACTTCAAGGAGATCCATTTTACCTTCCCTGGCCTCGGTTATCCCATTCATAAAATGGGTCCTTACTTATTCTTGCTTCCTGGTTAAAAAATAAAAGAATAAAACAAACTAAGAAGGAGCTAGAGCAAGCCAGGTGTTATTTTGCACCATAAAATTCAAAATTTCATCACCATTCATAGCTACATCTTACTCCAGCCCTAGAATCGCACAGGAAAAAAAACACTTTCTAAGATCCTCTTCTGCCCAGAATAGTAGCTACACAGAGCTTTCGATTTTAATTAGTTAAGGCTAAATAAAATCTAAAATCCAGTTGCTTAATCACAAGAGCCATCTTCCTGGTGCTCAGTACCCAACTGTAACATCCCTATTCGGGCAGATGCAGAACATCCCCACCAGCGCAGAAAGTCCTATCAGGCAGCTCAGCTCCGACCCCACCTACTCATGGAGGAGGAGGCCCTACTGCCCTGGCTGCCCTCGGGCACATCCCATTCCACCCACACTCCTTGATTCCACAGCATAGTTACCCTGGGGCCACCCCGTCCACCCCGCCCTGATGGATGGTCCCAAGTGCATCCCTCGCACCTTTCAATTACCTGCTGACCATAAAGCCCTCCGAGGTTGGCGACCAGCGACCGTTTGATAAGAACGCCGGTCAGAAGCAGGACACCTCACTCTGTCTTTCTTGCCAACTATTTTAGCTTATTTGCCACGAGTACAGGGTATAATTAATATCACACAGGAGCCAGCATTGTCATTTTTCAAATCATTTCCCTGGAAATGTTCTACACCTCTTAATGGCCCTGCTAATGCTGTAGCTGTCATGTTTTGGACAGCTGCACTTTTACAAGACAAACTCTGTAGCGCCAGGAGACTCTTGCAGACTTTGCAGCTCTCAGGCGCAGGGGTCGTGCACACCAGCCGGTAATGGCTGGATGGAAATCTTTGATTAATTTTTTTTACCTCTTGCCGCTGAGTGGTCCTCAAGTGTCACCTTCCCGGCCTCCATCCCCAGCCACCTCGCGCCTTCCTGCCCTCTCTCACCCCGCCCCTGTCCAGCTCCTCTCTTCTATGCCACCTGATGGACAGGGGATGAGTGAAATGGGCCCAAACTGCAGAAATGATTGAAGCCAGGACACTCTATGCGGAGGTGAAAAGGCTTACGCATCTGAACAAAAAACAGGCCCCTTTGCCAAATGCCACACACTGAGAAAGCGTGGCCCTTCGTGGCTATGATTTTATCTTTCAGAAATAAGCTTTTTCCTCCCTGATGACTTCTTAGCGACAGGTTCAAATTTCTCTGTGTCCAGGGTGTATGTGAGAAAGCCAGCAGAAAGGGGAAAATAGAAGGAGTTACACATGGAGCCATGCACAATGCAAGCAAGGGCAACCTGAACCACATTGCATATTTATCACAGGACAGGGAACGAAAACGCTTTTGAACAAGAGGAAGAAAATCATCAAATTGGCTTGGGTAAGAACTGTGTGTTTTGCTGATGTTTTTCATGAGTTAAAAGACATTTCCTTTTAAATAATTGCTTTGAACTAGAGGGAGATGTCTCAGTTGAATGTCAGCCCTAGTACTACCCCAAAAATGGACTATATCGTCCAGCACTGCTGAGGCCTTGTGTCCTCTAACGGGGAGCTAAATCCAGGCTGGGGACACAGCTCTCTTTTGTAGGCTAAACAGCAGTGTCAACTCTCCGCTCCTTTAATACCATGTTTATTAGTGATCCATAGCCCAGGGAGAGACGAGCACACAACTTCCTTTCACGCTGCGTCTGCAAAATGCTGCAGAAAGTTGGACTCATCAGCGAAGCAGCAGGTCCCTTGGTTGAAACCAGCCAGGCCAGAAAAGTGACATGAACAGGATGCTGCTAAACATGCACAATTCAGAAATACAAACTGTATTCTCTTCTGCATGATTTGCTGCCATTTAAAAGACAATAAACAGCAACTTTAGATTGCTAACAACGTGTCATTTAAGGTTTGCTGTTGCTCAACATCAAGAAAAATCAATGCCGGCTCTACGGGGGCAGCAAACCCGAGAACGGAGCTCCATTTCAGGTCTGTTTGAACTCATTTCCTTTCTCCATGGTTGCCCCCTTGTACTCCCCTCAGGCGTCCCCTCGCAGCAGGCTGACAGCTTGACACATTGACAGCTAGCACTGAATGACAACTGATTTGTACAAATTTCAAGCCTTATAAATCTACCTGTCACAACAACAACATAAAAGCGCCCAGGCCCAGCAGGTAATTCAGAAAAAGCTTCCCTTGACGGCACTTTCTGAAAAGCAATGGCGTGCCTCCTGCCAAAAATTCCAACTATCATCCTTGTATAACTTTGAATAAAAATTCAGGGCCCATTTTCTTGCCAACAGGCTACCAATCGTCTTATTTAAAGATTAAAAAGAGTGAACAGCAGAGAGGGGGAAAAGAAAACATCCACACAATTTCATTTTCTACTGATAGGAAAGTCACACCACCCGCTATGCCAGGATTACCACACCATTTTTCTCTCTGGTGCTCAGGAGAGGTAAATGATGGAGGCTTTTTATGGTATTTAAACAATATCCCAGATTGCAGGGCCTGCACCTCCCAGAACCCCCCAGGCTCACCAGGGGCCAGGTCCTGCTCCAAGGCAAGCCTTGTAGACTGGTGGGGGACCCCCCCAGAAGCAGTCCTAGTTGCTGGTTATTTTTTAACTGCCCCCAGGGTTCTCCCACACCAAAGTCCTCCTGTTTCTACAGCCCCACCTTCCTTACTTCTCTCACTAAAAAAAAAAAAAAAAAACAATCAATTGGTGTCAAATATCCCTTTCATTCAGATCAATGGCGGAGCCTGTTATTTCATCACTGCAACTTTAGGGTGGAACAACTTGGAGTTGAGAATTCAGACTTGGTTTGTAGGTGTGGTTTTTAGAACAAGGTAGAATGCTGACCCCCCCCCAAAAAAAAATCAAGCAAAATAAGGAACAAAGGACTGACTCAAAGGAGAAGAAAGCACTTGAGCACTTCTTAAATAGGATGGAGCAGTCTGCTTACCTCTGCCAGTCAAGCCCTTCCACTTACCATGGACAAAGATACAGGTGGCTGACACAGTTTCTCATTGCATGTGCTCATGCAAAGGCTCCCCGGGGGCTCGTAGGTGGGAAAATGGACTTGGTTTTGCCTTTGAGCATTTTAGATAAGTGCGCGTTGAATGGTGATGCTGCTAAGCGGACTCCTAGGACGGAGCGGTGGCACCAAGGACAAAAGCAAAGTGAATGACCCTCCGGCTGGCAGAACACGGGTTCCAACAGAACACGCTGTCACCGCACAAGCCACCCGGTCTCTGGCAGAAGCAGTCAGAAGCACCAGTGATGAGCACAGGGGCTGGGACTGCAGGCTTCCGCTCCAAACCCTGGCTTCTGCACCAAGAAGGTGTGTGAACTTTGGCAAGCTACGCCTACATTCTGCCTCAGTTTCCCCATCTGTAAAGTGGGGAACAGAACCATGCCCAGATCAGAAAGCAGGAGGATTAAAGGCCTGTGAAAAGTATAGTTCACAGAAAAGAGTATCTGTTCATTTATTCATTCATACGGATATAATACACAGGTACACACACACAGGTACACACAAACACCAAAGTAATAATGATACAGAGAGAAAAGCACATCATCATAGCATCATTATATCGTTAACATTAGCACTCTTAGGCTGGGGATTTAACTCAGTGGGACCTCACCTGCCTTGCAAGCGCAAGGTCCTGAGTTTGATCCTTGATACCAAGAGAAAAAAGAACATTAGCACTCTTTTCCATATTCCAGATATACACTTGTCTCTCGGTACCCACAGGGCACTGGCTCTAAGACCCACCTAAATATTCCTTGTATAAAATGCCATCATATTTGCAGATGAGCTACACATCCCTAACATCACCTCTAGATCCCTTATAATACCCAATACACTGTAATGCCGTGTAAATGATAGTTACACTGTGTTGTTTAGTGAAAAATGACAAGGCAAAAGTATGTACATGTTCAGTACCTGCGTAACTTTTTTCAAACATTTTCAATCCATGGAGGGTTGGATCTGTGAATGTAGAAAACATGGATATAGAGGCCACCTGTAATTATTTTTCTCCCATAGCACACCAGCTTCAAATATTGTAAAAAGAAAGGAGAGAGAAAAAAAAACAGAAGGGAATAACCCCTGAAAATATAATGTATTTGTTTAAATTATGCAGATTAACTAAAGATCTTTTATGGCCAGACTGAATTTCTTCTATGCCCTATTTTTAATACATTTCTTTATCTACTCTTCAACTTCTTCATTAGCTCATGACTAATGAAACGATTCAGGATGTGTTGGGAAAATATGGGTCAATTTGGAAACATAATTCGCTTTGTCTTAACACCATCTATCATTCATAAATACTATGAGAATGTGGATCACAGGAAAAGAAAAACAATCTATACACATAATATACACACTAAAATGTGAACACGGTGAGTATAAATGGAACGACAAAATACTTTGGCCCAAAATATTGCTGAGGTCAGTATTAGCTGGCCAAGTGGTGATTCAGAAAATAGAACAGGATGTCATCATTTGGGGTAACGCAAACTATCAACATTAACAACCCTACAGCATAACAGAGATTACAATTTTCCAAATAAGATGAACTGAGATCCACCTTGTAATATTCTTATTATTAACCTCAATTTGGTTAATGCCAAGATTGACATGGGCCAAATGAATTTCAGCTGCTGAAAGGGAACAACAATTAGTAAATCTATTACTCTGTAATCATTTGTATGACTAACAGCAAGTGTTTTGACTATGGGCCATCACTAAATAAAAGTAGATTTAAATTTCACAAGCATTTTTGAATTTCAAAATTTGTATGTCACACTAAGCAGCCAAAAATCAAACAAAATTTTCATGTTACAAAATAATCAGCAAGGCATTAACCAAAACAAGTACTCAAAATCTTTGTAGAATGAAAGGGAGGAAAAACAAGCAACTATCTACAAAAATGATGAGAATAATTTACAATTACTGAACCAGACTTCTTTTTTTTTTTTCATCAATACAGAAATAGGTGAGGCATGGATGCAAAAATCAAGGTACCTCAGCTAAATTTCATGCGCAAGCCAATATTGACTCAAAGTAAGTAAATTAAATCATTCCTCTGTTAATCCTTCTTTTATCTATAGCATATGTTTGGGCCAAAAAAATGATAAATAATATTTTTGTTAACTAATGTCCTCCCTATATCAATCACCAAGGTCTAACAAATGCTGCCTCACATATGCCGGGATTCCCCCCTACTATGACCAATTAAATAACAAATCACTCAGTAAAAACTTTGGGGCTGTCAAAGGCATTATCAAGTAAGTGCCAGTCAGCTAAGTCTC
>NW_022900932.1:15980144-16067895 GCF_012274545.1 Fukomys damarensis
AAAAAAAAAATGCATCAGAAACTAGCTGCAAAACACATGATGATTTATGAGTATTTTATATTTATATTTGTGTGCTATGTGTGTGTTTTGACTATTTGTTTTCCAAGAAGAAAGAGTAGCACTTTCAAATGTGTTGTCCTTCACTGCCTGTGAAGTTCTTTTTCCTGCTTAGGAGACTCCTATTGAGTTATTTGCTTCTTCACCTCAATAAGGGCTAAATCTGGGACCTTCTAATGTCATCTACCTCTTTAGCCATCAGTCCATGGAGGCCAACAGGCTTCAAGCTAAAAATAGTATTTCCTTGGAACCTAAGAGAAACCCCCAACTAGCATTTATGAAGGAAGCTGCTAGGCCTCTAGAACTGCTAGACTCCTCTGTGCTCCACAGCTGGGCCAATGGGATCAGGATGACTCCATACCTAAGCTCTCCTTGGTGCATTCTGCACCACCCATCAACAAGAGCACCCGTGAAAACCTGAGGCAACATTTTCAGTCCTCCAAGCAAGACTTCAAGAGCAGGGACTGCGCTGCCACTGCCTGAGGATCTAGTCTATACTTGCGGTAACAAAAGGACTACTTCATCCAATCTTTCCCATGGAGCAATGGGTCAAAAACCATTTTCCTACCACCTGAGATCATGTAAGAAACACACACATCAGTCACCAAAGGTGAGTGGTTTAAGGTCATCCACAAGTGCCTTAGCTCCGTTTACAGGAAAAGCCATGTGTCTGAGGCCATAAACTACTTAATCAGGTGTCATTTTCCCAGGCCACCGGTCACCAAGTGTCAAGGTGTGACTTGTTTGGCGCCCCCCGGAGGCAAAACAGGTGAGCAGGCCAGGAAAGAAGGAAGAGAGATCCACACAGCTTCTGGTTTGAACTTCCATGGAATCAGTAAATTTTTACCACTTAGGACAAGCTATGTTATTTGTAACTGTCAGAGGGAGGAAAATCCGTAATTGTTAAGGGGGATGAAGCCTGTGCAAATTCTTTCCTGTGCAAAGTGAACAGTCAATCACTTTTATAAGGACAGCAACAACTGAAACTATCCATTCGTATACTTTCCTTTAGTCAACAATATTACCTTTAGTAATCTGGGGAATGTGCATCCATAAATTACAGAAAGTGTTATTGCATTGCTGAATAAACAGCAACATTTCCATCAGCAGCAGCAGTGGCAGCCCCACAAAGGTATAACAAACAGACTCAATCATTTTCTTGTCAAGCTTTGCAATGACTGCAGAGTTTACTGCTGGAGATAATGTTGCTTTCCTCAGCATTGTGTGCCAAACTGCAAACTGCTTATTAAAACAAAACCTCTTTTTCAGAGCAGCATGAGTTGGATAATCACTTATTGCACTCAAGAAAAAACAGGTTTGGTGCCCAGAGGAGGTTAACAATCAGGCATATGTGTTAACATTTGGTGGGTAAAGATCGGTTAAGAAATAAATTATCTGGCATTGGAGTGGGGGGAGGAAGAGAGGTGACTTATTAACATCCCTGGCCCCAGGTTGACTATTTTCCTCATGACGTCACTGAGTTTTCTGACAATGTGTTCCACAGAACTGACCGGCACGCTTGACAGAAGCCGTGGAACAGTAGTTCGGAGAGGGGAGGACATTACGAAAGGAAAACAGAAATGAAATGTAAATCTCTGGAAGAAACTAGATTCCAAGGGGAGAAGACTGAAGGAAAGGCCGGAAGGGGAGCGAATAAACTTTAAGAACTAGGCATCTGTGACTAAACTATTTCTGAAGACAGCACCTATTATTAATCTTCAACGAAATTGCTTAACATAACCAAGTCAGCAATGACGCTGAAGAACCATCCTCAATTTTCCTCTCTTAAAGTAGACTGACAGCCATTTTACAGAGCCTGAGGACCAGATACACAGAGACGGAGCCTGAGAGGTCCACCGTGTCAGGAGTGCGGCTCCAACAGGAAAACTACTGTTCCTGACTGCAAATAGTGCCCCACACTGGCTTACTTGCTCATGCTGGGGTTTTTTGCTGTTTTTGTTTTCTTCTTCTTCCTCTTCCTCCTCCTCCTCCTCCTCCTTTTCATACCCATTACAGATGAATTCATTTCAAAATAGGCAGACCGTTTCCTCAGCCACTCCCACAGCCTGGTGGCCCCACACACCTCCATGGAGGAAGAAAGCCTATACTTTGAACGTCCCTATCAGAGCAGGGAATGAGACTCTGAAGACTTTATTATAACGTTAGCCAGCATATGAGGTTTGACCCCTATCACTGCTCTAAAATGAGACGAAGTAGGAAACAAAGAAAAGCATCACGAATGGAGAGCAGAAAGGGAGCTCCAGCGGCTATCGCTCAGCTTCAACAATGGCAGGTGTGGGAGAGCAAACGCCCATCAGTGCCACCATGTTCCTGCCAGGGCTACTTACTCCTCCTTCTTGCTTTAAACCTGTAGAACCGAGGGCCCTTCCAACAGGCTCGCTGCTCTGTGCCACCTCAGGGCTTCAAGCCACGTTCACGAATTCCTTCTTCCTGGCATGGTTCTTATACCCTTGCTGGGTTCATCACTCACTTTATTAACCACTTGCTCAGAGGAAAGCCTATCCCTGGCCACACCATCTAAACTCTCACCCTATTTGTGTACCCTTTTTCACTTCAGATCATTCCTTCACTTGACATCATCCATTTAGGAGCTTATTAATATGCTTTTTACCTGTCTCCTCTGCCAGAAGATATGCTTCACGAAGGCAAAAATTCTGTCTTACTCAGAAGCAGTATCCCAGCACTCAGAATGGTGCCTGCCCTTATAGATAGTTGATAAATCACTTTAAAATGATTCCATGAATTCAGAGAAAATACCCTTATAAACATAAACCATAGAACTCTGTCAGACTCAAATGGTGGTTTCTAAGAACAAACAGCCTGGATTGGGAAGGAGTATGGGGGCTCTCAAAAGCCTGAACATCTTCATTCTCACATTCTTAAGAATGGACAGAAATAAGTTAGCACTCTTGCATTAAGAGTGATTGAAGCCATAGAAATTTTCATTCTGTTTGCTTAAAATGCAAAGATGAAGGAAGTTGTCCATGACCTTTAAGAAAAGGAGCTTCAGGGGTCGGGGATTTAGCTCAGGGGTTCGTTCCGCTGCCTGCCTCGCAAGCTCAAGGACCCCAGTTCGATCCCCGGTACCAAAGAAAAAAGGGGGGTGGTGCTTCAATAAGGAGTTAGAAAACCTAGGCTTCAGGGCCAGGGATCTAGCTCAGTGGTTCTGTGGCCTGCCTTGCAAGTGCAAGGACCCGAGTTCAATCCCTGGTACCAAAAAGAAAAAAGAAAAGAAAAGAAAGAAAGAAAACCTGGACTTCAGACCTGCCACTGCCACCAGGTTGAACCAGGATACATCAGCCGGGCGGGGGGCCACACTCGTACACCTGTGACTGTGGGTACAAGGGCTCACACCATGTGCCTGAATGCTACTTTTAATGTTCAGTTATTGACACAAAAAAACAGAGCGGAAAACAGTACATCAACAACACTCAAATTCCTACCCAGCTCTATCAAATCATAACATGGTGAACCATAGTTGTATTAGATTATATTTTAAGAAACAAAGTACTATAGAATAAATGATTGTTAATCTATTTTATTGTGAGGATTAGGTATATCTAAAGTATTAAAAATATTTACGTCACAATTAAAAGCCACATATTAAATAGCTAACAGCCTCCAAAGACAAGCCATAAATTCTCAACTCTCTACTCCTGCTGGCATTCTACCGCTCTCTTCACTCCTTTTCCAAATCCTCTACTTTAACTTCCTTTCGGTTCATTTCTCCTGGTCTCCTGCCTGACTCTTCAAATGCTTTTAAACTTGGGCAAAATGATGTCATTGCCAAAGTAAATTCCAAATTAAAATTAAATAAGAATTCCTTTTTAAAGGAAACCGTAAAAATCGTAGGGAAAAAATGGGGAGTATAGAAATCCCTGTTACCGTAATGAAAAATCCAAAAGCCATAAAGTAGAAGAAAATAAATTCAATTGCATAAAAATAAGCTTTGTATAGAGTAAAACTTCACATGATAAAGTAAAAATATAAAGCAAACAAAAAAGCCACCAGAAACAAATTACAAAACAACCAGAATACATGGGGAAAATTGCAATTCTGTCACCCAAAAAGCACTGGTTACAGACACACATAGTACATGCATGCACATAAAGATGATACACACATGTAAAAACGTGTGTGTATATATATGTGCATATGTGTTTGTGTGTGTGTATATATATATATATACAGATATATAGATATAAATAGAGAGAGCTCTAAAGTAATCACTTTTCAAAAAACAACCAAACAAAAAAACCCTATAGCAAAACAGGCAAAAGACCTAATTGTGTAGTCCACAGAAAAGGAAATACAAATGCCTACTAAATATACAATAGGATGCTTAACCTTATTCATAATAAGGAAAATGCACATTAAAGCACTGAGAACCCCTTTTTGTTAACCTACCATATTGGTACAGATCCAAAAGTTGACATCCTCGATGTTTCTGGTGAGAGTAAGACTTATTTCACTTCCCAAGGAGCACAATTTGGCAATGTCTATCAAAATTACAAATGTATATGCCCTTTGATTCCACAGTCTATTTCTGGAAATTTTTCCTACAGATATACTTGAACATCCAAAAATGACAATTTAAGATCATTCAATGCAGCTCTGTTAAAATGAAAGGAAGAAAACAAGCATAGTATCCATCAATGTGGATTAAACAAATTATGATGTGTCCATGTAATGCAACACTATGCACCTATAAAAAATTAATGAGAAAATGCTCTCTTACTGAAATGGAAAGATACTTTCGTTATGTGAAAAAGCTAGGGGCAACATAGTATGAAAAGAATGTCATTATTTATATAAACAGAAAAGGAAATAGAGATGCCTGTTAAACATAAAACAGGATGTTATTATATATTGTGGTTGCATATACAATAATACATAATTTTGTTTGATCACAATGAACATGTAACTTCATTTTATATACTTATATTTATTTGTTTAATGTATTTAATATTATTTAATTTATATATGTGTGTCTACTTTGATTTTAATTATATATTTAATTTTGCTTGTACATACATTTTAGATACTAAAAAAATATGAAAGAAACCAGTAATGGTTACCTCTAGGGATTTCCATGAAAACTGCAAAGACAAGGAACAGAAAGAGAAAAAAAACTTTCATAATCTTTCATCTCTTAACTTTCAAACCATATGAGAGTATTATCTATGCAAAAATTGAAACTGACTTTAAAACTAATAAACCTCCACTCACAGAGACTTATAATCTAAAAGTCAAAAAGTGTCTAGTTGGGAACATCCATGGGCCCTAGAGAAGTCACTGATTAAGAAGGAGTTCACATCAACCAAGCAAGATTATAGCAGGGCTGAGGAAATGTGGCATGAGACTGGCCAGCAAATTACCTACAACAGCGAAACTCAGTGCACTTTTGACTAAAGGACAGCCCCATCCCTCCAAGCTCTCCACCTCCAACCCTTTCTCCGGCTAAGCCTTCTCTTTCTGGGATGGCAGGGTAAGTTCCAGCTCCTCTCGTTAGTCCTTCTCCAGTCCTCCTGCGATGTCTTGCTCACCTCCCTGCTCAAAGCCCCAGCTCTCTGTTCTAGCTTGCGGACTAATCCTCTCTCCCTTCATACCTCTGATGTCCCACAAGTGCCTCTCAACCCCAGTCAGTCTTTCTGCTCTTGGAGCTTGCTGAGTTTATAGTATTCAGTGCTAACCTGAGATAATCAGTGAACAAAAGACAAAAGATCAAATGGAAACAGGGACTAGTTTTGCCAAGAAAACATAAGCAAGCCACTGCCATCACCTCTCTTATTCTACTATTCAGTTTTGCAAAAGAGGCTCTGGAGACAAGATTTTGGGGTCTACGCTAGAAACAGCCACCCCCACCCGCTGCTTCTTCAAAGGTTCCCAGCTCTGTCTATTGCCCCATGAAGGAAGGAGCCTGAGGGGACACCCTGGAAACCACCAGTTATGCTCCCAGGTTTACCATCTACAGGGCCAGCAAGCTCTCATATTACAGTGGAGCAACCCACCTCCCAACCTGTCACAAAATCTTTGGGTCAGATTCTGTCATTCAAAGCCACCGATTCTAGATTCCTCCCAGACTCAAGTTATCCATAGCAATCCTCACAGAACCATAGCCAGAGGACTGTGACATGCCATTACAGACCCTAAAGAAATGCTACCTAATCTGTTCATTTTATAACACACATGTTTTAAATAGTTAAGTATGTCTGTTAAAGGATTATCAACGTGCTGCTAAATGTATGCATTTAAAGACTTCAATTAAAAGATAATAATGCATCTTCTCAGTATATTGCTTGTCTTAAGGAAACTCTAAAATACTCTATGGGTTCCCTGAAAAAAAAAAAAATACATACACAAAAGCCTGAATGCTTTAATACAATGCTAAGAGACTTTGCAAATCACTTTCAAATCACTTTAAATTTCCATTTAGCCAATATGTATACCACCCCAAGTTCTACTGATGAAATCTAAATGAATATTCTAGGAAAAAAAATTTACTGCATTATCTCACACTACACACAAAAATTAACTCAAAATAGACTTGAACGTAAGACCTAATACTACATATAAATCTTCTAGAAAAAAAATGCAAGAGAAGAACTTCTTGATATTGTTCTTGGCAACCATTTTATGCATGTTACACCAGAAGTACCGGCAACAAAAACAAAAATTAACAAGGGGAATTCTATCAAACTAAGAAGCTTCTACACAAGACAAAAAGTGATAAGACAACCTATAAAGTGGGAAAAAAATTCACAAACCATACATCTGATAAGGGGTTAATCTCCAAAAATATATATATAAGAAACTTGTGCAATTCAATATGAAAAAAACACCCTAATAACCCAGTTACCAAATGGACTAAGGGTTTAACTATTTCCCACAAGAATACATACAACTGACCAATACACGTGACCAATAAGAAATATTCAATATCACTAATCATCAAAGAAATACAAATCAAAACATTCAGGTATCACCTCACACCTATCAGGAAGGCTATCATAGAAAGAAAGAGAGAGAGAGAGAGAGAGAGGCAAGTGTTGGTAAGAACATGGAGAAACTGGAGTCTCTGCACACTGTGTAGCTTAGGTACACAACAGTCATCATTGGGATCTTGTACCTATACATGACGTAACAGGTTCTTATTTTTCCCCATTCCCTAGCCCTCCCCTAAGCCCCTCCACCCTTCCCTGTTTACAAAAACATTGTTCCTGTGTTTTTACTTTTCACAAATTTTCTTTTCCCTTTTTACCCTTCCCCTGCCCCTCCCACTTCCTCTACTCTTTTAGACTTTTCTTCCTATTACAAAATATCAGTTATCCATTTTAATCCTTCTTTATACTTTTACTTTTTCACATCAGAGAAACTATTCAGTATTTACACATGTGTAACTTATTAATTTCACATAACAGTACAACCTCAATGTGCATCCACTTAGCTATAAATGTCTCTATTTTCTCATGCTTTATGGCTGAGTAGTATTCCATTTTATTTTTTAAAAATCTTCTTTATCCAGTCTCCAACTGATGGGCAATTGGGCTGTTTCCAAGTTTTAACTACTACAAACTGTGCTGCTATAAAAATGGGTGAGCATATATCGCTGTGGTATGATTCTTTTAATTCTCTTGGGACGATACCTAGACTATGGTATATATCCATACCAGTGGGTTGTCTGATCAAAGTCAAATGTGACTTCTAATCCTAGTTCTTTGAGGTATCTCCATATTGATTTCCACAGTGGTTGTACCAGTCTGCACTCCCACCAACAATGAAGAAGGGTTCCTTTCTCCACACAATCTCACCAGCATTTGTTATTGGTTGATTTCTTGAAAGCAGCCGTTCTTAGTGGGGTGAAATGGAATCTGTGTTGTTTTCATCTGCATCTCTTGAATGACCAGTGATGTTGAACATTTTTTCATATGATTATCTGCTGCTTTTATTTCTTTGAGAAATGTCTGTTCATTTCAGATGTCCATTTTTGAATTGGAGTGTCTGATTTTTTTTAGTTCTTTATATATTCTAGATAGTGACCTTTGTCTGAGGAACAGCTGGTAAAATTTTTTTCCCACACTGTAGATTGTCTCTTAGCTCTGCTTATGATTTCTCTGGCATTGCAGAAGCTTTTTAATAAGATGAATTCCCAGTTGTTGATTCTTTGTGTTAGTTCCCATGCCACTGAGGATTTGTTCATAAAGTCTTTTCCTATGCCAATATCTTCAAGAGTCCTACCTAACTTATCTTCCAGCAAGTTTAGTGTTTCTGTTTTAATACTTATATCTTTAGTCCACTTGGATTTTAGTTTAGTGCACGGTGAAAGATATGGGTCTAGTTTTAATCTTTTTAAAGAGGATATCTTTCCTCCAGAGAGGGTGCTTGGTTCCTATATCAAAGATGCGGTAGTTGAGTATGTCAGGAGATATTTCTGCATCTTTTAATCTATTCCACTGATCCTTGGGTCTGTTTCTTTGCCAGTACCATGCTGTTTTTATCAGCATGGTACTGTAGTATAGTTTTAAACTGGGGATTGTGATACTCCCTGCCATGTCTCTGTTGCCTAGAATTGCTTTTGCTATTCTAAGTCTCTTCTGAGTCCAGATGAATTTTTTTTATTGTTTTCTCTAGTTCTATGAAATAAACTGTTGGGATTTCAATAGGGATTGCATTTAATCTGTATTGCAGTTTTGGAAGTATGGTCATTTTCACTATATTGATTCTTCGTATCCAGGAACAAGAGATGTTTCTCCATTTTCTTATATCCTCTTCAGTCTCTTTTTTTAGAGTTCTGTAGTTTTCAGTGTAGAGGTCTTTTGTCTCCTTCATTAGACCGATTCCTAGATATTTCTTTTTTTTGGGGGGGGGGATGCTATTGTGAAAGGAATTGTTTCCCTAATTTGACTCTCAGTGAGACTGTTATACCTTATATTTAGATGTGCCCCCAAAGCCTCATTCATTCATAGATGGGACTTTTGGAGGTGGGTAGATCACGAATGTGTATACTGGATCATGAGTGTATAATACTGGATTAGTCCACTGATTACTTTAGCATAGTTATGAGTGTGGATGATGGACTTACTAAAGAAGGAAGACCCACTCTGGTGTGGGTGGCACCAATCAAGAGGCTTTGCAGCCTGGATGGAATAAAAAGAGAAAGAAGAAGGAAGTCGTGCTGCTTCCTGCCTGCCCTGCCATGCACTGTTTCTCCTTTGCTGTGCCCCTCTACCACACTGCCCTGCCTTGAAGCCTGTCGACTATGGGCTGAAACCTGTACAAACTGTGAGCCAAAATTAATCTTTCGTCCTTTAAGTTGTGGGTGTTGGGTATCTTGTCCCATCACAACCAAAAAAAGCAACTAAGACACACACATAGTTAGTGGAAATGCAATACTGTGCAGGTCTATGGAAAACAGTATGGAGGTTCCTTAAAATTTCAAAAACAGAAGTACCATGTGATCCAGCAATTCAGCTTCTGGGTACTCATCTAAAAAAATTAAAAGCAGCATTCTGAAGGGATAATATGTTCGCTGCACCATTATTCACAATAGTGACGATGTGTCCATCAACAGATAAATTGATGAAGAAAATATGACAATACATGTAATGGAATTCTACCAGACCTTTAAAAAAGGACAGGAAATTCTGTGGCAACATCAATGAACCTTGAGGACAATGTGCTAAGCGAAAAAAGCCAACCACAAAAAGACAAATATTGCAATATTCCGCTTATATGATGTAACTCAAACAGTCAAGATCACAGAATCAAAGAGCGAAATGGTGTTTTCCAGGATCTAGGTGGGAGGAGAAAAGGGAAATTACTAACCAAGAGGAATAAACTTTTCATTTTAAGCAAGAGGAATATTCTCTAGAGATCGGGGTACCACATTGTACCAGTCAACAGCAATAATATATTTACACCTAAATATTTGTTAAGAGGGTAGATCTCGTGTTAAATGCATGTGCCAGAGTAAAATAAAATTTCAAAAATAAATAAACACTGGAAAGCATGTGACATAACTAAAATTTTAACACTCTTGCTTCCCACAAGAGTGGAGGTGTAAACCGCACAATCACTCTAGAAAACTCATGGGCAGTGCATGCTAACACTGAGCATACAGACTCTGAGCCACTGGCTCCCAGCCTAGGTGTGTGCCCAGCAGAGACAGATGCGTGTGTCCACCAAAAGATAGGCAAGAATATTCATAAAGGCACTATGCACAGCAGCTAAAAGCTGGAAAACAGCCTTATAAAACTGTGTATTTACACAGTGCAATAACACAGATTAATAAGAATGCATAAACCATTGCTACCCCAACATGCATGAATCTCACAGGCAGTGTTGAGCAGATGGAGTACATGGTAAGCAACATGTTATTTGATTTCATTTACAGAAAGTTTCAAAAGTAGCAAAATTAATCTCTGCTGTTAAGTGGTCAGCTACCCTTGGTGGGGAGGAAGTGTATAAGTGGTGACTGGGACCGGCACATGGGGAATTGTGGCTCTGGGTGCCAACAAAATTCTACACCCTGGTCTCAAGCTGATTACACTGAAATGCTCATTCTGTGATAATTAATCAAGCTGGACACTTACGATGATACACTTTTTATAAGTTCTACACCCATGAAAATGTTTATTTTAAAATATTTAGAGGGGGAACTGACTGAAATTAGCCTTCAAAGCATCAAGTACCTGAACTGCTGCCCCAAAGTTAGAGGGACCCTGAATTCCTATCATTAGCTCCTGACATGCCCAAATCATTCTTTGAATCCTTGTTAATAATGGAATTAAAAAGCACTAATCTCATTATCACCTGTCAAAAGGGACTGTCAGAATCCTGCTGGCCATTAGTCACCTGCTGGCTGCTGCAATCAGTCAGTGACTTGTAAAGCACCCAAAAAGGAGACACAAAATATTCGGAGTTTAGTCTTTCTCTTGGTCCACTCACCTTTTGCCAACCTAATGCAGACAAGCTACCTTCTCCAGGAGGCCATCCTAGATGTCTCCAACCCTGTAGAACTCCCATTCTCTGAACAAGTGTGCAGTTATCTACTACTCATCAACCCATCTCCATATCCATGGAAACATCTAATGAGCACCCACCATGCTCCAGGCTACGTGCACAGTTTCTAACAGCTAAACCTTGGAAACAGCCCAACTGTCCATCAACTGGAGACTGGACAAAGAAGATGTGCTTTTCCTATAAAATGGAGTACTACTCAGCCATAAAGAATGAGAAATTAGAGTCATTTATAGCTAAATGGATGTACATGGAGCCCATACTCTTGTGAAATAAATAGGACACACAAGTGTAAATACAAAATAGTTTCTCTGGTGTGAGAAACTAAAAGTGTAAACAGGATCAAAAGGCATAATAGATATTGTGAAAGAGGAAGAAAAGGTCCAAAGGGGAAAGGGAAGTGGGAGACGTTGGGGAAAGCAAAGAAGGGAATGGAATTAATATGAGAAAATGAAAAATTAGAAACAAAGTCTTTGTAAATAGGGAGGGGTGGAGGGGTTCAAGGGAATGGGTAAAAATAAGAACCAAGATAGACTATGTAAAGGTACAGATTTCCAGCAATGACTGTCATTATATTGTATACCTAAAACGTACTAATATAATTAATTTTTTAAAAAAGAATCCATTGCTAATGTGAATGGAAGCTCTCAGGATTGTAGGGTAAGAAGAGATAAAGACAATGAAGGCAGAATTAAGAAGACTTTTACTTTTTACTTTCTACTTCTATGATTGTGTCCCATTGAAAAACTCAGGGGATGTTAAGAAAACATCCATAGCTGGGAATGCTCAAATCTGTCCCACTAGGAAACAAACCAGAGGAATAGGAGACATGCGAATCTTTATTTTGAAACTTGGTAATAATAAAACAATGAAAAATATTCAGAACCATCAAAAAAAGATACAAAATTGAGTAAATTATAATTCCTTTCCTGGAGGTGCTCACAGTATTGTAGGAAATAGGCACAGCAACAGGATTAGAAAGATAGACAGCTACCTAAGAGTAGTAGGAATGTAGGAAAGGAACAGTTTCTTTTGAGATGGTTTGAGGGAGTGGAATATACAACGTTCTCCAAGGGGCAATATGCTAAAGGCTCAGTCCTCAACATGATTCTTATTAGGAGGTGGTGGAACCTTTAAGAGGGGGTTTGGGATGATGGGGTCCTGGTCTTCCTGTTTGCCTCCTTTTACATTCCGTTTGCTCCCTGGTCTGTGATGTAAGCAGTTTTACTCCACCTCACTCACCCCATCATGATGTGCTGCCTCACCTCAGGCCCAAGACAATGGATTAACTGATCATGGACGAGAATCTCCAAAACTGTGAACCAAAATAAACATTTTCCCTTTGTAAGTTCAGTACCACAGGTATTTTGCTACAGTGACGGGAGGCTGAATATTACCGAAAGCTACACATAAAATTTGACATAAGGTTGGAAAGTTGGCCAGTCAAGTAAAGACAAAGGCCACATCCATGGAGAAAACCCCGAGAGAGAGAAAGGCATAGAAGCAGCATGAGATCTGACATTGATTGTGGGTGCCAGCAGGAAGCAAGCAGCTCCAAATGAGGACAGAAAAGAACAGACAGAGAACAGATCACAAAGATCTTGAGAACCATGTAAATGATATGAGGCTTTACCAAAGAAAGGAAGGACAGTTACTGTGGCTGCTGAGTCAAATAGTTGGGTCACATCTGCCATCAAGGAACTAAGTGGCAAATAGAACTGGACAAGGAAAGAGACAGGGAGCTATCAGCTCTAGACCTGCTGAGACAGGAGGACAGGCTGAAACAGAGCACTTCCAGTGGGCTTAGAGAAATGAAAAATTCAAGAAACCTTTGGATGTAAAGTCAGAAAAATTTGGTGACTGATTCCGTATGGTGTGAGATTGGAAAAGGAGAAAGGAGGATCAGTGAGAACCAAGATACAAGACAGTATGCACCCTCCCCGCCCCCCCCAAAAAAAAGAAAAAGAAAAAGAAAAGGTTAGCAGTACTCAGGAATTATGGCAGGGAGGTCAGCAATGGATTATTAAATATGAAGAGCCTGTTGAGACCTCAGGAACATATCATCAAGAGAGTACAATACCTAAGTCTGGATGTCCAGGGGAAAAAAACCTGGCAAATGAAACCCCACAGTGCACAAGATCACAAGGTGCAAATGAGGCACAAATAGCAAACCAGGACAGGTGGGAGATAGTCAAAATAGTGCTCACTGAACCAGGAAAGTGTGGCACTGAGGCAATAGATCACTTAAAACATGAGAGGCTGATCTATAGCCCCAAATGTACTAGCCAAAGGTTCCAGAATGTAAGAAATTAAATAATTCCACTGGATTTGGCAATGAAGATGCCTATGGTACAGAGTTCAGGCTTTAATTTGGTTCTAGCAACATAGCAGACTACACTAAAATAAACCTGTTTCACAACATTCAGAGAAATCCAGATAAAACACATCCTTTCCTAAAATTTTAATACATAGCAGAGCATCAAAAAGAGATTTCCAAGTAAGATTTTAAAAGATTAAAATCAAAGTCTACACCATAGGAATCAATGACAGTATTAGACCGGGCTAAAAACACTAGGATCTAGGTGTTTCATGTTTTCAAAGAGATGGGACATGTTTCTCTGGGTCCACAAAAGATGAGGAACAGTAGGAATGAGTCCTACATAAATCTGGATGTCTTCGCTGCCCAATATGCAAAAAGGGAATAAGAAAAATTTTATCAGCCTGGAAAAACAATAAGGATCCACGGTGTTTCTCAGGGCTGTGGGCTGAGAAAAAGCGCCTCTTGCAAGGAACAAAAAATTCAAGCCTGCACTATTCATAAGTGTATAGGCATCGTATTTGAAATTCAACATTAAAAAAAATGAAAAATAATACAAAACTGGTATTTGACTCATGATACACCTGTTTTTTTTCAAAAATAGTGATCCTTTCACAATCTAAGCCCCGTGAGACAACTCTAGATGAATATAGGCTCGTAGTTTAAAAAATGATAAACCACACAAGGAAACAAGCCATTATGAAGGAAAGTCAGCTAATTACAAACAGAGAAATTGAAAATTATTTAAAATCTGAAACAAGAAATAAAAAGGTAGAGGAATCACTGAAATACTGCGGGGGTAGGGGAGAATATCTCCAAAAAAGCCAAATACAAAAACAAATAGCCTTCTACATTAACATTTGGTGGATGACCTAAATATAATAATAAATACATCTGTAAAGAGAATTTCTCAATCTCAGGGTAAATTCTTAAAAATTACCTAGAAATTGACATAGAAAGATAAAAAGAATGGATGTAAATTGCTTATATGTAATAATTTTTTTGAAAAAGATTGGATGTATGAAATAAAATAGACATGTAGATAGAATAAGACTCATGATCAAATCTAGTAAGTATTCTAGAAAAAAAAAAAGAATAGAGAAAAGAAAATAATCAAAAAGAAAAAGAAAAGAAAATAGCTAAGGGTTTTCCAAAACTGGGAAACAAACAAATACATGAATTCTCAGACTGAATAATATCACTGAATCCCAAGGATTTTAAATAAAACAAATCCACATGTTGATATATTATATGGTAACAAAAGACTAAAACTAAGGAGAATAATCTTTAAATCAAACAAGTCTTTTTATTGATAGGAATGAAAGACTGACAGCAGATTTTGCACTAGTAACAGTAAATTCCAGACCACAGTGAAATCCACATTAGTACCCTTGGGCTGCAGTTATAAAAGTTCCTCTTAGTTCTGCAGGCTAAGAAGACCATCATGGAAGTTTCAGTAAATCAGTTTCTGGTGAGGACTCTCTTCCTGGTTTGTAGATGGCTGCCTTCTTACTATGACCTCATGTGGCCTTTCTTCCCAACATGCTTGCACAGAGAGAGAATGGTAATGTCACTTCTTCTTATAAGGACACTAGTCCTATTGAATTTAAGCCCCACCCTGATGACCTCACTTAATCTTAATTGCTTCCCTAGAAGTCCCATCTCCAAATATAGTCACAATGAAGTTAGGGCTTCAACTTATGGATTTGGGGGCAAGAGAGAGACACAATCCAGTATATAATGGAACACTATCTTCAACGTATTCATTGAAAAGTAACTGGCAGCTAGAATTCTATACCCAGCTAAACTATACTTATCCTTGAACAATAAAGCCAAAGCTAAAATGTTTTTACATCCAATAAGAAAATTCCTTCATCTAAACCACTGCTGAAAGTCCTGCAAAACTAACAGTGTGCTCAACAGAAATTGCAACTAGAAGGAAAGGATGAATAGAAGAAGTACTAAATCAACAAGTTGGTAAAATACTCATTACAATAAGCATCTCTTGAGTACTGTCTTCTGTGTGATAGATGCTGTTCAGTTTTCTGGGGATGCCAAGATGAGGGCAAAATGCCTCTGTTTTGTGCTTTATTACATATAACCTAGTAAATGGTAAAGAAAAAGCAAGAAAAGAAGACAGGTGGTAACAGAGGTCTTATTTCATATTGTTAAATCTGAATAAGCATTGAATATTATAAATAATAATAGTGGTGAGCTTTAAGTGTTCCATATCTGAAGGTGAAGGCAACAAGAGTCACTGGAATCAGACAGGATCAAGAGGCTCAGAAATCAGTACAGAGGAACCAGAGCATGTTTCCAAGATCTTCCCATATTTCCCTCTGCCACTGCCCATGTGTCACCTTTCAGACTTGACAATGGAAAGATAACTGAAGTCTCAAACGTTTCTCACAGACTCAACAGAATCTAGAGGTAAAAATGGAACCATACCTTATTTACATTTCTTCTTAAAAGCAAAGAAGCCTTTCCCTGAAGGCTTCTAGCAGATTATCCCTGTGCTCACTGGGCCAGTGTCACATTCCCATGTCATAGGCAAGGGGAATAGAATCCCAAAAATGTTCTTAAAATGGTCCATATTTAATACCTAGACCTGAGTAATGTGGAGGAGGGGAGACACCTTGTCAAAAGTCACAGCTTTCCCAACAAAGAAAAGTGAAATATCTACTAGGAAGGCCACAAAGAGTGCTGATGAATGAACTAAATATAATAACAAATACATCTGAAAATAGGATTTCTGAATCATAGGAAATATCTGACAAAATTATCCAGAAATTGGCATGGAAAGATAAAAAGATTGGATGTATGAAATAAATGAGACTCATGGTCTGATGAGAAGGAGGTTGTAGAAATGGCTGCCTAAAGTGAATTAAATGCTTTCATTTCTACAAGAAACTGAAATTATGATCACACAACTTTAGAGTCAAAAGGGACTTCTCAAAGAATACTGAATATGACTCCATTTTGCAGATGACATTGTAGAAGTCAATGGTACCAGGGATGGCAATCTGACAAAAGAAAATCTTTAAGCATCTTTACCACACTGTCCTGGGAACAAGAGAATATGCATTAAGTCAGCAGTTCTCAACCTATGTGATAAATCACAGGCCCAAAATTTACATCAGGTTTCAGGTTGTCTTGTGCCCTCTGAATCTCATCTAGGGACTGTAGAGCCTTTTAAAATTTTTCCTTTTTTATGCTTCCTTTTAAAAATTTCCAGTGTTATATTCTCCAGTGTTGCATGCAGATGTGATCACAGTGCCGTGTAGTCAACATTGTGTGGCCAGTTTTGAGACAGATGACAAGTGGGAGCAAACACTCTTTGTGGTCTTCTTGGTAGATATTTCATTTTTCCTTGCTGAGAAAAATGAAATCCCACCCTTAGACATAGCTAAAATAGTTCAGGTAAATATACTGAAGTCATGGCTTCCAATATCATTATTTTGTGTGGGAAATCATTTTATGATAGTTTCTCTACTCCCTTTCCCAATACCAGTGATTATCCAATTAGTATGAACCCAAGAAATTATATCCATTTTTAAAGCAACCCAAGAAAAAAGAAATATTAACCTCATAATACAACACAGTGATGGCAAACCTTTTAAAGACAAGTGCCCAAACTGCAACCCAAAACGCACTTATTTTGGAGTAAGGAAAACCATCATAAAGATATTTGTAGAAATAGAGAGCGATATCCATCAGCAAGTGTTGTCAACTTATCAAGGTGCTTTTAAAACTATGATTTCAAATTCACAATCCCATATAATCTAGGAAGGACTGGTTTGATTATTATTCCCATTTGTAGATGAGGAAAATAACTCATTGAGTTGCTTGAGTGTCATGTATCTAATTAGGAGCAAACTGAGACTAATCCCTGGGTTTCCTCATTGGTTACCAGCTAATAGACCAGAGGCCCACAACAGTACTTTTTAAACTGTATATAGCCATACTAATACAAGCCCTTATTAACACACTGGGTAGCTTCTAAAACAAAACAGGACTCCCTTGAGGATTATCTGCTCACTATGAGTTACCCATGCTGTTTCCCTCCACTAGCCTAGAGAAAAGTACTAGCCTTGCCTTCAGTAAACTTGCCTCCACTTGTGTGAGCTATCTAGCCAAGGCACAAAAATGAAGTTTCCCCCAGCCTAGCCGACCATAGCTCATCTCAACAGTTTCCAAGTAATCCTGAGTAACTTTCACATCACCTTGATCTTATTGGTGCTAAAACTAACTTTCAGCTCACCTAATCAGAAGGTGAAAATAACAATCTTGTGATTTGTCTACAGGCACTCCACCAGCTCCGATCACTTTCCAGCTCATTTTAGCTAGGTAAATAATAGCTTGATATGTAGCACCTGCTACAGGCAATGAAAATGAAAAATGTTATAAAGGACTTTTGTGCTTAATGTCTTTTACACTACTGTAAATGTATGAAACTTTTATATCTTGATTTTTGTTATTATTGATTGCTAAACTGACAGAGGAAAATAATTTAAGCTGGCACATCAACAAAACATGACTTTTTTCCTATGTTCCTTAAAAAAAAAAAAAAGCTAAACATTTAAATGGTAAAAGCCACTCCAACTTTTAACTATTTAAGGATTAACAGCAGATACTGGGTTTTCTTTATGTACTTTTCTAGACACATCCTTGTCTGGACCAAAAAAAAAAAAATACTTCCTTCTGACCCAGTGGCACACCCAGACATGGCCTTGTGTCTTCATATTTGACCTCTTACCACCACCACTTTGTCACTTTCAAATAAATGCGCTTTCAGAAGCTTCAGAAAATGCCTGCCCATTCCAGAAAGCTATGACAATAGAGAGAGAGAGAGAACAGAGAAAGAGCACCAAGAACTGTGGGCATGTGCCAGGAGAGGCCCCGCGGGGAGCAGACAGGCCCTGGAGAAATAGTGCCAACATTAATCCAAGTCTCTAGAGTAGGCTCGCCCCACCAGTGACAACAAAGAGGAGCCCAGCGCCCTTCCCACAATGCTCTCTCACAGATACTCGTGAACAAGCTGCTTTAGAAGCCCACATTCATCCAAGAGGTGGTGTCAGCAGTGGAATTAGTCACACCTGCCAGCGAATAACACATAACAGCTGTACAGACACAAGTGAGTTATTGGTCTTGGGCTACAATCTCCCAGGAAGCAAACTATGCAATTTCTGCTGCTTCCAGGCCCATTGAAAGGAACTTAAACTTGCACATGATTAAGTATCTTAATTGTGTCATTTTAAAGCTTTTCATTACCATAACCCATATCAAAAGGCTGGGAGAGCCCAGCTGCTGCATTCAGACGCCTGACCCTAAATTTCAGCAGTCGTGACACTTTCCATCCCACTTCCTCATCATCAGCTCCTGTGCGTCTGTTCTTACAGGCCCAGTGCAAGCCCTAGAAACTAGCCCAGTATTTCTTCTTATTAGAGTGTTCCCTTGCTTTTATTTAGCAGGAAAAGGGAAACCCAGGAGGAGGCGGGGAGTATGAGGTGCTCCAAGGATTTCTCTTTTAATTCTGCAAACCCAGTCTGTCTTTACTAAGCACCTACTGAATATCCAACCCCAAGCAAGATGCTGGATGACATACAAAGAAGCACAATATGTGATTTGTACCCCCGAGGAAACTATGCTCCGGACCAAGAGACAAAACTTACATGATATTAACGGCGTTCGTTCAACAATACTTACTAACATACACCATGAGGAAAGCGTTCTGCTGGATGACTCTGGAGAAACTGCAAAGAAACAGCAACTTCCCTCCACCAGGGAAACTATAACTTAGCAAAACTGGACTTGAAAGGATATCAGTGGCCACCCAGTGAGCTCTCCACATGCAAGCACGCCCTGGCCAAGTGACTCTCGTTATGCTCTCCCTAAAAAGATGCCAATTCCCACTTAAAATGCAGGGCACAGAACTGAACACAATATTCTAGGCATGGCTTTCCTCCTCTTATGAGACTTCCAGGTTGTGTCATCAGACACAAAATTCATGAGCTCCTTCAATACATTTAGATATTTGAAGATGCCAAGTAAAAATTAATGTATTTCTCAGACGCCACCCCTACTCTTGTACTTTAATGTAGATTGACGAGTCCAAGTGCAAGTGTAAATCTCCCTAAATTTCACCTCTAATTTGGCCCATGTATTCTAGCTGATAAAAAATGGGGGCATAATTCTATTACCTGTTTCTGCTGTCCTTCCTAACTTTCTTACCCACACATATGACAAGCATACATCTTATAAGATTATTTTGTATGGGTCGTTTTTATTTTTAAAATTTTATTAGTACATGTTTGCAGTACATAATGATTACATTCATTATGGAGATTTGGTACACATATACAACACATCTCTGTTTTTTTTGGTACCAGGGATGGAACTCAGGCCCTTGCATTTGCGAAGCAGGTGGCAGAACCACTGGGCCAAATCCCCTGCCCTCTGACACATCTTTTTATTTCCCCTTCCCTCCCCTTTCCCTCCATCTCTTGGTCCTCTTCCCATTTGCAAACATACAAGCTTCTATATCTTCACCTAAGTCCCGGGGAAATAATTGTTACCAAAAATCAGGTTCCAAACCAAGTTCTTCTGGGAATCACAAGAGCCACTGCTCCAAAGTGACACAGCTCCATTTAGCTAGTCTTTTTTAGTAGAGTTATTTGAAACAATTCAGATAGCAAGTCTCTTCCTGAATTCTGGGTGTTTAACACAGTTCCTTAACTGTTACGTCAAAAAAGGAAGATCGTGTGACCCGATCTATCAGCAACGAACCCATACTCGCCCATCGAAACTGCTGACTCACTGTTCATCCTGCTATGATCTGTATTAGAATCTCACTCCACATTCTAAAGGCCACCTTGACTTGGTAGGGGAAGGCCAAAGAGAAGAAGCAGGACTCCAGTCTGGCCAAGGAGAGAGCACTCACAGAGACTCTGACTATGAGAGGGCCTTGAAGCCTGCTCTGAAGAAATCAGACTTAAAGGATACGGAGAAGCGAAGAGCGCTTTGGAGCAGAGGGAAGGAATGATCAGAACATCTAGAAAAATACTCAACAGTGGAGGATAGGAGAGTTAGGAGCAGATAGTGTCTAGAATTCTAAAGATCTATCCCTTATGGTGGTTCAGGGAAGAGGTTAAAATAACCCCATTAAATGAGAAAAATCAGAACACAAAGACAGTGATGGAAACACCATCTGGTGACTGATAAGATAGGAAAGGAAGGAGAAATTAATGATGCAGACCCCCCTCACTCGCCCATGGGAAGTCATTAAGTCAAGAGGAATAAAGGCCTCTTGGAGTAAAGGAAAAGCTAAAGTGGTTTGGACAGAGTATTCTTGAGGGTCCAGAGGGACACAAGGTAAAGCTGTCCAGAGGTTAACTGAAACAGTAGAATTAGACCTTGGGAGAAGGAGAAAGTAAGGCTTGAGATAAACTGTGAACTGTCTGTATTCTGGAGTTGTTGAAAGGAAGCCAGAAAATTATCCAGGAGAGAAAAGGGCAGCACAGCATAAAAGAGATCTGGATAAAGCTATGTTACAGAAGTCAAAGAGACAAGCTTTGAAGGAGAAAGTTGTGACAGATGATAGAGTGGTCAGAGAACTGGCCACTAGGTTCTGTGCTCAGAAAACCATGTGAGACCTTCAACAAGTACTTCACAGACTTGAATGTGCCTTAAATTACTTGGGGATCCTGATGAAATGAGGATTCTGACTCAGGAGGTCTGGGGTAGGGCCCACAATTCAGGGTTTCTAACAAGCTCCCCAGGGATGCCCAAAGCTGCTGGTCCAACAAAGCACATTTAGAAGACAGAGGGTGGGAGGTGAGCAGGAGATGAGCACCTGAAGGCAGCAAATAGGAAAGACTTGCAGGAAGTCTGGAAGAGGAGAAGGAATGTGCAATGGAAGAGAAAATAGAGGGTACGAATGTCATGGAAATTAAGAATCAAAGAAAGAAAAACTGGAGTTATTTTTAAAGAAGTCCTCTGTGCTGAAGTTCATCCTAAGAGCTTCAAAAAGTGTCTTTGGGGCATTCAACATATGATTTTAGTTCCCCTCTCCTTTATTTTTACTTGATTCCAGTGATTTAAAGTTTAAAGCTAAGAAGGAAATGTAGAATTTGTCCAGCACATATACCTCCATGATCTTACCCATTGCTGGAAAAACATCCCCCGCATCAACCCGTAGTCTTTCTACGATGCTCCAATGATTGCTGCCCTACTCCCACAGTGTAGTTCTCTCATGTACTTCAGGTACCCACCTCCAACTCATCCACACCTATTTGATCAAGACTTAGCCTCTGTTGACAGACTTTATCTTTAAATGCCCTGGCGGTGCCAAAAAGAACAAGTTAAGCAAAGGATTAACCAACTCACTCTCATTGATGCAGTCAATCCCACACCCAATTAAGAGGCAGAAAGCAATAATTTCAGATAAACATCCCCCTCTCAGTGAATGGCTGCAAAACACAAACAATGCCACCTAAATCCAGGGCCTCTGACAAAAGGGTCCTGTTGTTAAATGGAAATACTATTCAGGTCATCTCTATACACCCTAAGAAACAATGCTATCCTCCCAAAGCCACAAAGAATCTCTAACCTGCCAAGGTCAGGTGATGGTTCTGAGATGAGAATCCAGAACCGCAGGGAGAATCTAGGTGGTGCCAGAGGTTTCACTCCTAAAATCGAATGGAAAAATCTTTGTGATCTATTTCCATCCCTTGGGATGGGCAAATTAAAATGTCAAATGAATAGGAGAGAGAGACAGGGACAGAGACAGAGACACAGAGATAGGCAGAGAGAGAAACAGAGACAGAGAGACAGAGATTGCCATAGGAGAGGACCAAGAATTTAAAAATCACATAATCATAAATTATCCAACCATTTTAAAGGGGAAAGTTTATATGGCAAAAAAATCATATTTCTTGACATTTACACACAATTATGGAATCACAGAATATTACAAGCTAGAGAGCCTCTTCTACATCAACACAAGGACCACCTACGAAACCTGTTGAAAATACAGACCCCCAGGCTTCACCCTGTATCATGGGCTCACTGACCCAGATTCTCCACGCATTTCCAATGAACTCGTTTTATTTATATACAATCCAGAGAAATTAAGTGACTTTCCATGGACAACAGATGTGTATTTTGAAGTTATACTTCATCTGGTTTCCAGAAAGACCCAAGACAGGAGTCACATAGCTGATAACAGTGCAGTCAATGACTGAATGCAGGCCCTTAAGTAGGATTCAAGTCAACAAACACATTGAGGACTAAGTTTATGCTCCACACTGCAATTTTTTATTGAAACCCACGAAACGTTTTGCTCTCCTGGCAGAGTGCCTGGAAATAGCCTTCTTCCCTCACAATGTGAGCACCCTCTTGGTCATACATATGCCTCAGCTGCTTTCCTTAACCTAATTTTCAAGGAGGTGCTTTAAAATTTGTTTAGCAGAGATGAGGCAAATGAGGCAAAAGGAAAATCAGGACAAGAAATCACACCACTGACTATCATCTAATTTCACTTTTTTTCCAAGGTGGATAAATATGTTTCCCAATCCCTTCTCTGGAGGAAGGCCCGAGGTATGCATGCCATTTGCCTGATAAAGTCACACACACAACATCTCTCCTTCACCAGATACTGCAGAACACTGTGCTGGCTGCATCCTCTATGCCTAGGGTGTCTAGGACTGAGATACCATGTGGTGAAGTCACTCAGGCTAGATCTCCTACACATCATCCTGAAAGAACACATCAAAACACCTTGTCCTTGAAACCTCCTGAGGTCCAGGTGGGAGACAGTTGGGCTTAACAAATCAGCACACAGCTCTACACATTGCATGGCTTTCAAGGAGGGGAAAGGAAGAGCCTCCTGCAAACAGGAACCACTTGCTTAAAAACGGACAAGACACAGGCAGGAGAAGCTGGGGGGGGGGGAGATGCATCACAGCCCCCTCTTCCATCCCAGCCCCAGAGAATTTCCAGCACTGACAAAGAGCCAGACTCAACTCCAGTTGAAACCACAATGCTGAACTGGGGCCAAAAACCCTGGACAATCCAGAGACCACACCTCAGGCCTGCAGCACATGGGCCTTCTCCTTTTATTTTATCCACCAAGATCAGTCTTGTGGGACTAGGACATGGGTGTCCTTAGCCACAGTTTTGCTGGCATCGCAAACACTTCCATGGCCACTCAAAACATTACTGAGAAATAAAATCTGGACGTCACTGGGTCTATTTCACATGGGTGTTTAGCTCGTTCACATTTAATATAATTCTTGGTTTGTCTCTAATTGGCCATTTTACTCCTGCTTTCAGATTCTCTCATATTTTATGTTGTTCTTCTCCTATCTTGCCTTCGTTTGGAGAAACTGAGCATTATTTTAGAATTTCATTTTAATTTATCTCTTGACTTCTAGATATGTTTCTTAAATATTTGGTACTTTGAGAATTACAATACACATTCATAATTTGTCATAATCTGCTTAAGGCTAATACAGTGTTGTACCATTTCATGGAAAATGAAAACAGAAATCATGCAAGGAGATGGGTCCGTTACCTCATGCCCAGGCTTTATGCTCTGGTTGTCATATGCACATCTACATACACTGTATGTTAGAGTTCCAGGGTTAAGCAGTTGCCTATATTTAGAGAAATTAAGAGAAAAACAGCTTTTGTTTGCCCACATATTAATCCATCTGGTGCTCTCCACTGCTTCCCAAGGATGAATCTCCACTCTCCAGCTGGACGACCTTCCTTTACCCTTTCTTGGCATGCAGGTTTGGTTAGTGATTAATTATCTTATTTTCCTTTGGTATGAAATATCTTCATTTCTCCTTGATTCTTGAAGGATAGTCTTGTTGAATACAGAATTCTGAAATCACAGAGGGTTTTTTGTCTGTTGGTTTTGCTCTGTTTTCTATAAGCCCTTTAAAGATGTTATCCAGCTACCTTCTGACTTCTATGGTTTCTGATGAGACAGGAAGATAATTCACATTCTTGATCCTCTATAAGTAATGCGCTTTTTTTTTCTGGTTATTTTCAAGATCTTTTCATTCCTTTTTTTTTTTTTAGAATTTTAACTAAGATGTACCTGGGTGTGGTTTTCTTTAAATCAATTCTATTTAATGATCACTCAACTTCTTGAATCTATGAATATATGCCATTTATCAAAGACATTTTCAGGCATTATTTCTTTTGAGGGCATTCTCTCATTTTATCTTTTGTAAATCTAACAAGTTTCAACTTGTATTGCAACAGATATTAGAGCTTTGAATATTATTCCACAGCTCCCCGTGTCTCTGTTTACACTTCTTTCTTCTGTCTCCAGTTCTTAAAGTTAAATAATTTATATTGATTAATTTCTCTGATTTGTCCTCGGTCATATCCACTCTACCACAAACTCACCCAGGGAGTTTTTCTGCTGTATATTGTCCGTCTCGGACCTAGAATGTCTAAGGTTCCTCTGCAGAGATTTCCTGTCTTTTCCCAGACTGTTAGCATATTCTGCTCTATGTCTTGGAGAACACTTATAATAGCACCTCTTTGCTGGCTCTTCCATCTTCTGGGTCTCGTTGGAGGTCAATCTTTGTTGGCTGCTGCTCATCGTGTAGTTATTTTAGGTTGCATCATGGAAGTCTTGAATGATATGCTGTCAATATTAGGTATTCCATTACATTTCTCTGAAAGTCTTTTTTTTAAATGGGTAGTTAACTTGACCAAAAATCATATGGCTAAAGGAAGCAGCCATTCAAATCTCAGTTCATCTCTTGTAGCCCAACCTGGTAAGTGTGCAGTTCACCTTGCACATATAGTTCAGAGTCCAGCTACAGAGCTGGGAAGATGTTTTTATATGGAACTGGAGCCTCACTCTCTAGCACACGCCTTGGGGATCGTGCTTCCTGTAGTGAAGGCTGTCCTGAACCCTGATATCTGGTTATTCAAGCCAATAAAAAAGGTGTGCTTTCTCCTGAGTTTTGCTTTTCCCACTTAGCACAGAATAGGGACTGCACTTAAGATAAAACCTGCAGAAAATGAGACATTCACCACAACCCTTCCCCTTCACCCAGCAAGCATCAACTCTCTCTGCTTCTCCTTCCCTGAGTAATCAAGTAAGGAGAATAAAATCGTTCTCTATTTTCTTTATAACTATTTTACAGAGCAACAGGTAACAGACAACACCAGATCTACCACATTCCTCTCATCTGGATCTTCCTAGACACAATACAACTGACCAAT
This sequence comes from Fukomys damarensis, assembly GCF_012274545.1. Lineage (NCBI taxonomy): Eukaryota > Metazoa > Chordata > Mammalia > Rodentia > Bathyergidae > Fukomys > Fukomys damarensis. Next base: position 16,005,811 of record NW_022900932.1, read on the forward strand.
GTCACTTAAAATGTCACTTAGGAATTCCATTCCTTCCCAAGATGTAGAAAATCACAAGAGACAATCACTCCCACACTAAAAGGAAAGGCCAGATAATTTACAAAATTATAACTTTTATCCAACCTATCAGAGAGTTGAGGTTGAATTCTGAACTGAACACCAAAGCATGACTAACCCCTACAAAAAAAAAAGACAGAGCATAAAAAATGTTTCACTTGTATCAGATGACAGGTCAAAAAGGAAGCCATCATAAAAATGAGTAAGAATGAAACAGGTGAAATTTTAATAAATCTGTCAATGCTGGATATGGACTGGTAAGGAAATTAGGAATTCTTGAGAGTCCCAGACACTCTGAGAGTCTGTATGTTCTCATCAGCTTTTTTCCATGGTGCTCACAAGAGAGATTAAGACCAAGAAATAGACAAAAGAGAGCCCCCTACACAGTGGACAGGCGTGAAATCTTGCCTACTTCCCAGATCTTTCTTTCACAAAATAAAAGTCTAAGCCGGAGCAGTCCCAGGAAAAGGTTTGTCCACCAAAACAGAAATAGAAGCAAAATATTTCTGCCTTTGGAGGAATGTATAGGAGACCCTTTCAGGCAAACCATCTCACACCATATGTTGCAACTACCAGAAGAAGGGCAAGAAAGTTTCTTCCAGCCAAGAGCTCCTCCTAAAATGACTCAGAAATGAGTCATACACCTGGGACCCAAAAACATAGGGCCTACTCTGGACTGCAGTTAGAACAGAAGGAGAGAGAAACCACCTCCACCACCACCACCCACAATCACCCCATCACAAGCTTCATGCTACATAATAGGCAATGGTAGCCTAGTCCTAAGGGAGGGGCAAAAGCATGGAGAGAGACTTATGCTCTGTACACACATACACATGCAGGATCTTCTGCAAGGTGAGGATGAATTAGAAATATGACGAAAACCCACGTCTCCAGGCTCCACACTAAGCACAAGATAGCAGCAAGACATCATGGGAGGAATTCAAAAGAGCAAAATTCAGATCCAATTCAATTACTGACTACATTGACTCAACAACCCACACTACCATCCCAGGTAAAAATACTATTATCTCAGTCTCTACTATTCTCTTTATGCATTTTACCTGATGTTGAATCAAGAATTATACAACAGACAAAATTTTTAAATTTTGGCCAAAAGATATAGTGGCAAACATCAGTAGATCTTCATCAGTGATGAAGATGCTAGAATGTTCAGATAGAAACTTAAAACAACTGCTGTTAATATTTTTAAGCTAGAAAAAAGGTAGAAAACATGAATAGATACATGGATAATTTCAGAAAGGAAATAGAAACTTTTAAAAGGGAAATAGAAATGCTTGACATAGGCATGATAATGCAGAGGAAGAATTCCTTCAACAGGCTTATCACCAAACTAACTGAACACCACAGTAAAAGATGTATGAACTTGAGGATAGGTGAAATGATCCAAACTAGTGATATGGAAAATCAACCAACCAAGAGGTATAGGATGACATAAAACAGTATCATGTAACTTGGAATCCCAGAAATGAAAGAAACAAAGGGGAGCAGGAAAAAAATGTTTGAAAATGTAATCATTAAGAATTTTCCAAAATTAATGAAAAATGTCAAACCATGGTTCAGAGAACCTCAGAAACCCCTGAAGCCAGAGAGAAGAGCGAGAACTGATGAATTTCATAGTAAAAATGCAAAAACCCAAAGGTAAAGTAAAAATTTTGAAAACATGCAAAGAAACAAATACAAAACAAAGCTGAGAATGACAGCAGACTGCTCAATGGAATGAACACAAGACAAAAGAAAATGGGATGATATCATTAAACTACTAAAAGAAAAACTACAATTTTATACTCAGAGAAAATAAAAGAGGTAAGATGAAGAATTTTTTCAGACAAATGAAAACAGAGAAATCATTGGCAGTATAATTGTACTACAAAGATGTTTTTAAAAAGTCCTTAGACAATAGTCTGGTTCCAAAAGGAAATTTAGACCTACACAATGAACAATGAAATACAGATGTCTAGAAATAGTAATGATGCAAGTGATAGTACAAAATTTTTTCATTTATTTTAATCTCCTTAAGAGATAACTGGCTCTGCAAATTATACTTAATCCACAAGCAGATTAAACAAGAAAAAAATTAAAGAGAATAAAAAATTAGAATAAAATGGAATAAAAAATTAAAGAGAATTTATTAACTTCTCTGTTAAAATAAGCAAATACAAAAGCATTTTCCCTTGTTGAAAACTATAACTGATGTCTAAAGAAAAAATAATAGCAATAGTGGAGATAAAATACAATCATAAATATATTCAAATAACTCAAAAGAAGCAGGAACAGAGAACAAATAGGACAAATAAACAAAAACTTGTAAAATAGTAAATATAGGGCCACAGATGTAGCTAAGTGGCTACAGAGCTGCCTGCCTGGCAAGCACAAGATCCTGAGTTCAATCCCAGTACCAAAAAAAAAAAGGAAAGAAAGAAAAAAGAAAAATATTACATATAAAATCAATAATTATATTAAATATAAGTGTCCTAAATATCACAATTAGAAATCATAAATCATCATATTGAATATGAAAGCAAGATTCAATGATGTACTCTCTAAAAGAAATTGACTGTAAACATAAATGCAGAGATAGGTTAAAAGTGAAAGCATAGGAAAACACAAATATTAAACAAAAAAGTTTGAGTCTATATAATAATATAATGCAAAGTAAGCTTCAGAACAAGTAATATGTCGAGGGACAAACCTGATTGATCAAGACATAACAATAATGTATGTATCTACTAAGAGTTCCAAGATATATTTAAAAAAAAAAACTGGGTAGGGGAAGTGGGAGGGGTAGGGAAAAGGAAAGAAGGGAAAGGAAAAAATATGAGATGGAATAAATAAATGGAAACAAAGCCTTTGAAAATTGGGAGGGGTGGGGGGGGGTTGAAGGGAAGACAGGGGAATGGGGAAAAACAAGAACCGAGATACAGCATGTAAAGGTACAAGTTCCCAGTGATGAATATAACTGTATTGTATACCTAAAATGTACCAATAAAAGAATTTAAGAGAAAAAAATTTTTTTAATTTTTTAAATAAATAAATAATTTTAAAAATCTGATCAGACTAAAAGAAAAAGCAGACAAATTTCAATATTCCTTACTAAAAACAGACCAAAATAATAAGACTATTGAAAAGTTAAACAGCACTATCAAGCAGTTTGACTTAATCAACACATATGGAAGATTCCAAGCAACAACTGCAGAATTCACATTATTTTTCAAAACCCATGGAACACTGTCCAAGATAGACCAGTTTCTGTTTTTTTGGTACCAGGGATCGAACTTGGGACCTTGCAACTTGCAAGGCAGGTGGCAGAACCACTGAACTAAATCCCCGACCTGATAGACCAGTTTCTGAGAAAATAATTTTTAGTTGCTTTATTCTTAAAAGCTAAGAACTTGAAACAATCCAAACATCCATCATATGGTGAATGTGTCAGCAACTGCGGCAGATTCACACAACAGAATACAAGTCAATGATAAAAAGGAGTGAATTAGTGACACGTGCAACAACAGATAACTCTCAAAAGCACTATGTCAGAAGAAAGAAACCAGGTGCAAAAGGCTACATACCACATGCTTTCACTTCTTTGACATTCTGGGAAAAGACAAAAGCTTTAGAGATAAAAATTAAAACAGTCCATACTATGGGCTAGAGATAGGAAGAGGAGACTGAAAAGGGGCACAAGGGAACTGGGGTAACAAAAAATGTTCTAGCTTGATTTTGGTCACAATGACATAACTTCATGCATTTATTAAAACTCATTTGGGCTGGGGATTTAGCTCAGTGGTTCTGCTGCCTGCCTCGCAAGCACAAGTCCCCAGTACCAAAAACAAAAACAAAAACAAAAAAAACTCATTCTACTGTTCACATAGAAAGGGCATTAATTGTATGTAAATTACATTTTACTGAAGATGACTTAAAAATTAAATTCTGTCAACCAAGATAGAAACCAGTAGTAATAAAATGAACTCATAATAGTAACATGGACAGATCAGAACAGGCCTTGAATTACATTCCTACCAAAGACTTTTTGACTAGTTATGTCATCTGGTCACCTCAAATGGAATTTCACAGAGCTCCTGGCACCACACAGATGGACGATAACAGTAAACCTTATTTCTAATACACATTTAGATTTTATTTAGAGGTCAAAGATCAAAGTGATACAAAACATTATAAAATTCAAAAGCATGAAGGTATATGAAAATTCATTTTCATGTTTGTAATGAACCACCAGGCATCTGTTTCTGAGTTGTCCTCCTTAAGAAAACAGTGTTCAAAAGGGAGTTTGGGGAGGCAGAAGGCCATCTGGGAGCCTTTACTGAAAACACAACTCCCAATCCTTGACCCTCACGCTGAATATATTGTGGGCTGGGCTGAGGGATGTGGGTCAGTGATAGGGTACTTCCTAATAACCAAGAGGCCCAAGTTGGATCACCAGCACCAAAAAAGAAAAAAAACTGCATGCTCTCTGTCCAGGTCAGAAGGAATCTAATAAGTAGGGAAGAAGACCAAGGCTAGGTCCTAGACTCCTGGGTTCACCCCCAGAATATTAAGAGCTCCTCACTCTTAGAAAGGCAGGCAGCTCCTAGAACTCTTCTGGGGGCAAGCAAATCCAGGACACAGAGTGGGCTTTCCTGCACAGAGGGATGATGCTAGCAGTGCTACCTGAGCCTTGATGGTCCTGCCAAAGTAAGTCTAGACTGGGATACTCTTTGCTTTGCTAAAGGTTAATCTGCAAAAATATCAAATGCCTTCCCACTCTGAAGAAGAGTCTGAAAAAGTTCACAGCATTGCTACCAAGCCCAAAATAACTTCATTAATTGCCGTTAAAGGCTCCCGACAAGCCTCCTCTAGAGAAACATTTGTTCTCAGAGTGTTGTTTTCTTTTTTTTCTTTTAAATGCTGTCTTTCACCACCATGTTTATACTTTCCACAAAGATACAGCATGAGTAATGCAGAAAAAATAAATATGAAAAGCCTTACAATCAAATTAGGAGAGCACTTGATAAAATGAGCCCTCTTCTTGTGAGTAATTTGAAAGAATAACTGGTTTTCATTACAACCTCAGCTCCCAGCAGGTCCTACATAAACCAAGCCAGCTGCGGTTCAAGAAAAGGGCCAAAGGAGGACCCACTCATGAAGGGGATAAATCACGATGTGATCACAGACCCGGTTCCTCTCTTTTTTATCCCCCTTAATAAATTGGGCTTGACCTGAAACTCCAAAAAAGTTAATTTATAACAGCCCCCAAAATTCTTTTTTTACATAACAGCTCACCTTTCTTTTTCTTTTAAATTTAAACCATTATGACAAATGGAGATTTATTATATACTATAAACACATGTGGCTTGAGTGCTGGTATTTAGTCTGGAAACTCCGATGGGGTAGTAAGCTGCTGGTACAATAAGGAAATGCCATGTGACATTCCTGATAAAGACAGACACACACTCATTCCCCAGCACTTAGTGGCCACTGTGGTTTTGGCCATTGGGTAAGCACTACAGACCCTGTGCAAGCTGTGAACTGAAAGATGCTTCAGCTAGACCAAGGATAGGTGCTCCCTGTCAAACCCATATTCAAAAGACAGAGTTAAAGCCTTTACAAGGTCAACCAGAGCTGTAGAGATCAGCAAAGAAAAACCAGCTTCCCAAGACACTGCTCCAACCTGGGCCTGACCTCCTCCTCATCTGTGCCAGACATAATTCTACAAGTGGTTCTTGTGTTTTGGTCCAAACATACTCAGTAATGCTGCAGAGAATCATCTGGAGACTTCAGGCTGGGTGCACCAATGAGTAAACAGAATCAAGGCAGAAGATGGGTTGGGAACCTTACTTCCTACTATGCTATGGATGGGATGAGACTCCTAATCCTTCTGCTTTTTCTTGTCCAGGCTGAAATATCTACTGCTCTTCATCCCATCATTCTTCTGGTACTCACAGGCAATAAGCACAAGGGGATTTACCAGATGACAAGGGTTCTCTGGGAGGTTGGATTAACTGGTAAACAGATGGACTTTGGAGGCAATCTTAGTCCTATCACCTCCCAAATTCTCTAAACACGAGTTTCTCTATTTGTGAAATGGGAATATTTATTAAGGTACCCCCAAGTATCTGTTGGGGGGATTCAGTGAGATAATACATGTAAATCACAGCCAGTGATAAACATTATAAAAAAGTTAGACCTTCTCTATCATAATCTAATTAGCCAAATAATGAAACAATAATTAATAGCCATCTGTAATGGTTATTATTATTATTAAGCTTTGTATATGTGCAGTCTCCCTCCAGGACTACAATAACGGTTCCAGGAAGATAGAATCTCCAACTTTACACTTTCTTGGCCTGGAATACATTTGTCCAGAATAAGCAACTTATTAATAAATATGTTGATCACATCAATGCTACCATTCAAAAAAATTCGTAGTATACTATTTATAAAATATAAACTAGTGAAAACATAGAAAAAAATTAAAACAATCCTCAGTCTGAAAATTAGAGTTTTCAACCCAGTTAATATTGACTACAGTCTTTCCTATCTTTTTCTATGTGTATTGGCTTAGATCTAGATTGGCCCCCAAAAGCCTTGTGTATTTGGAAGTAGGTGGGTCATGGGGGAGGGATACTCATGAGTGGATATGTGTGCTGCTGGGAGGTAGGATTGAGTGAAGGAAGCAGGTCACTGTTGGTGTAACACGGAAGGGTGATCTCCATGGCTGGCTCCTCCCATCATTCTCTGCTTCCTGACCACCATGAGGTGAGCGGCTTTGCTCCACCATGCCCCTCTGCATGGTGTTCCTGCCTTGGAGCCAGACAAATATGGATTGAAAACATGAGTCAAAATAAAATTCTCTTCCGTTAAAATGTGGGTGCCAGATATGTTGTCCCAGTGACAAGAAAGTGACAAAAACACACATGTTTATTTCAAAGTGTGTTGGGAAAATACTGTATACACTTTCATAACCTTTTTCTTTTCAACTTGTGAATAATTCATGGATATTTTCCCCTTCCATTAAACATTCTTCATGAATAGGATCTCTAAAGGCAGTGTAGGCTATTGTACAGTTATACCCTTTATTGTTCTCATCTGCTATCCTGTAGATGGAGAAGGCCTGTAATATGAGAGCTCAGAAGGACTACGGAAACCAGAAAGTGTATGTGGAATCACCTGGCACCATGCCCAACACTGATCAACACTCTATAAATGTTCTCTCGTTCCTTCTCTGCTTGTGTAGAGTCTTTAAAGAAACTTCATGAAAGATTCCAACTTCTACCGCAAAATAATGTTTCTCAGCGCTGAAAGAACCACAGCCCAAGACCTTCCCTCTAACACTACTGCTCATTTAGTTTCCAACAAAAGATTTTGGATAATCACCAGAACAAAATCCCCATGACTTTCATGGATAGTAAAAACTAAAATCATACCCCCTTCCTTGACCTTCTAGAATCCAGAGCTCTCAGATGAGATGTTTTCTCATTAGATGTTTCTCTAATTATTTCAGACAGGTTGAACTTTCCTTCTCAACCAGACTTAAGTTCTAGGACATAAAAGGAAGCTTAATACTATAAAGAATACAGGACTTAGAAAGAGAAGACCTGGTTCTAGTCCCAACTTTCCCCTTCCTAGCTGCCATCATTTTGGGTAATCTCCCCTCTGTGGACCTCAGTTTTCTCATCTGCAAAATGGAAGCCTTGGGCAAGATAACCCCAAGATCAATTATGTTACCATACATAGGGAAACAATCAATTTATACATTTATCATTTATTAATTAAGGTCAAGTGTAAGCCAGACACCAGTGGATAGGCTTTGCCCTATGATGTCAGTATTTTTATCTCCTGCAGTTAACAGAGAAGGAAACGGAAGTGGAGTGAGATTAAGCAATACAGACAAAGTCATGCAGCATAGCCACTGTCTGAATCCATGTGTCTAAAGCTTGTGTTTACAACCAGGAAGCTGTTCACTTCTCAAATCCTTTTGTATCTGTGTCTCTCACACCACCACTAAGCCTTCACTTGGGCTTACTGATTGGTAGACTGGGGTTTCTAACTTAATTCATAGACTTTAACTGAGAGCTTACTTCTATATATGTCATTGTGCTAAACAAAATATTGACACTTGGACCTGATTGAATGTTGGAGCTGCCCTGTACACTGTAGGACCTTTAGCAACATGCCTGGCCTCTACCCACTGGATGCCAGAAGCAACCACTACACCCTAGATTTTAACAAATCAACTGTCCCTAAGGGGTAGGGAAGATGTACACTCTTCGCACTGAGAATCACTGCTCTGAAACAATAGACACTAAAACACGAGAAAGACAAACAAAAGAATAAAAGTGCTTGGCTAATACCTATGTGAATAATAAGAATAGAAATGTAGTCAAATAATGACATAAGATTCTAGCAGCACATCTTCATTTTAAATCACCTGATACCTGAGTATGCCCCATACAGAAGAACCCTACAGCAGACCAGTGGAAAGGATTTGTACTCTTACCCCAGTACCTAAGGCTAGGCTTGAGCCAGCGATTCTTCTGTTGAAATCATCCAAACGGAGATCTTTTCAAGCTCTAGACAGTGAGGACGAAGACAAGAAAAACCATCCTCTGAGAATGGATTCTAAGTTAGGATTCTGAAGGAATTTTCCAATAGAACCAATGATTAAGTTCTAAAGCAAGCCCTGCCAAAGCCTATTTCACCTGAAATAGTGCTTTGCATTGGGCAGTAATGAATTTTGTGAGGTGATCAAGGAACTTAACATTTTTTTAAACCTCCATTTTTTTAAGAATATAAATTCTAGACATGTACTGCCAATCAACAATAAACTTTATGAATCATAGACTAAATATAGGATAATCACAGCCCAATCTTTTTTTACCCAGTCCCCCAGAAATTGCCAATAGCAGGAATCTGCACCTTCTAAGGTTCTCCACCAAAACCCATCTATCATGTGACTGTGAGGAAGCCACACACTTGGACAAACTCATGCAAGCCTTTTCACTTCTTAAGTGTATCTGTAGTTGAGTTTTTAGAGATCTTCCAGGCACTCTTTTGAAGTTTGTTCTTGGTATAAAACCATGTTGGCACACAAGAGGGATGAGAGACCCAAACTTTAGACATTCCAGAAAGCACAAGCCACCACAGGGAGACACACTGAGGGACCTCTGTATCAGAATTAGTAAGTTTCTGTCACTGACGGGAGTGGAAATCCAGAAGTGCTATGGATCACAGGGGACTCTTGAGCGGACCATCATATTTCATAGACAAAATTACATTCCGGGAAGGGGGAGGGGAGAGGGGAAGAGCACAGAGAGAGGGAGGGAGAGAAAGCCACATAAAAGTTCTGAAATACATCAATGTCCAGAAGTGGGAAAGGAAAAAAGAAAAGAAACCTTGGGGAGTGTAAAAAACATGAAATAAAACATCTATCTTACTTCAGGATCCTGGAGTAAATAATATTTCTGATGCTTCCATAGAGAGTCAAATCCAGCCAGTAAACAAACACAAATACAAATAAATATTGGCCTGGAGAATTAGGGAAGGAACACAAAGGAATTTAAAAACAGGATGAAGGTTTTGTTCAGAAATGGGATCCTTCCTCCCTTCTGCTTCATGCCCCTAATTTTTTTTTTCTTGAAATAAAATCCATTATTTTGAAAAGACCATTTGAAATCCTAAGGAAAGAGCAAAACACAGTATTGTGGTATTCCAAAGTAATATCTCTTGTTTATAACCATATAAATTTAGCCTGTGGCACTCCAGGGCTTATATAATAGAATAGAGTTATTTTAACAGGGCCCTGTTAAAGAAGAAGCAAAATATTCAGCTCATTTTCTCCAGTGGGAGGGACATATGGCCTCATGCGAGAGGGAACATGCCTAAGTCATTACTGCGGGAAAGCAATCCGTCAAAGCCGGGTCGCGTTGGCACGGTCCACACCACTGGCGAGATCAGAGAGGCAGCCTCTGCTCGCAATTACCAGCCGAGGACCTTGGCTCTCAGAAGCCTGCTATCAATTACTACCCTGGCCTCACCGCTTGGACTTGTCAATTTCCCAGTGTCTTCTGTTTTGTAACAGTAAGAAAAAGGGCTCCTCCTGACTGATTCTTGGAAGTTTCTCATGTGTTGTGTCACTCCTCGGTGTCATTAACAATTCAATTAAAATTTCACAGCACACAGGCAGGCGTTGCTGGACAGAGAGGCAGGAAGGGGCCCGGTGGAGGTGATTTCTGAAGGGCTTGCGCTGGGGCCACATCGGATCAAGAGGATCCAATCTGGAAATTTCTTTGACTTCACAAATCAGGGCTCGCATGTGTCTGCCATCTGACACGACGCAAGGGCTGTCATCTTGGCAAGATGACATGTTTGATGTTCTCACCCCGCTGGGGGTTGGGGGATAGTGATGGAAGGAATTTCAGGCTGGCTGGAAACAAAAATCTCACATTATTTCACTAAACGTTTTGGCTCCACAGTGGGTAATTATAAGTATTCACAATCATCTCTCTTAATCTATGGTGAGTCCTACAAATTTCTTTTTTCTCCTCTTTTTAATTTTGTTTTGTTATTGAGTCCTCCTACTTTCTCACTTTTCGGAGCTGGGCTGTCTGTAAGATCTGAGAGACATGGCGTAAATCACAATTAAATTCTTCAGGAAGGTAGATGACTGGGAATGCTAAGACGAGATGGCTGGAAACAAGAAAGACTTGCTACTGTCATTATTAACTCTGTGAAAGTGCAAACATTCCTTTGTCTCGCTGAACGATGGAGCTACACACGCTCACGTGCTTTTAAGCAACCCAAGGGTTTAGGGAAAAACTAAAAAAAAAAAAAAGTTTCGGGCTTAAGACTTCTGAGGCAGCTTTCTCTCTAACCCTCTCAATGAGTTTAGTCATGCAAGGAAAGATTCTTTAAAGTTACCAAAGACTTTGTTTAATGCCCAAGAAAATGCAGACTGTCAGCGCCCTTTGTCAGGTTTTGGTGGCTTAAGTCCATTCCCCAGTACACTGCTGACCCTCCACCCTCATTCACTAGTTTCTTTTTGACATCAAGCGCAGAATAATTGTTTGATTTCCTTCTAGGTAAAAGGAGATTAAATGCCCAGCTGCAACAGCTGACACACAAAAGGGAAAATATAGTTTAACCACCATATTTATCAAGATAATTTTTCTTCCACACACTGATTAATAACATTAGCCAACATCCCCTCTGGCTTGGGGGAAGAGAGGTGGGGAGCAACATGTCCCCCTCAGAGTATCAGGAACAGGAGTTGACAGTCCAAGGCAAAAATGATTTGCATGTAAATTCTGATCAAAAGCAAGTCTGCACCCTGAAGTTGTCAAGTTTTGCTACCAATTTGACACTTAAATGGGCTATAGCAAAACTTGATTTAAACCGAAGAGGAAAAAAACATGGCAACTCAATTACCCCCTAGCAGATCGGATCTGGCAGCTGAGGTCAAACTTCTCACCCTGCCATTACATTTCTCAATACCTGATGCTTTAAACAAACACTATGTATTCCTCCTACAATCCTGGAGGAAAATGCATTTCTCAGGGCTCCCTACTGTGCCCCAGATTAAAAAATAAAGTTTCACTTGTGTGGGATCCGGGGCCATTTTCTCCATGTAAATTTCTGAATAAATCAGGTATTAAGAAACGGCCTTTTGCACTGGGAGGGAAAATAGTCTCTGCTTTTAAAAAGAAAAACTTTGTGAGGAAGATTTGTGGAGTACTAAAAAATGATTTAAAAACAAATATTCCCATAGCATTAGAAGAAAAACATTGACCTGTTTTTAGTTTGCTTTTAATATATTTCATATTTGAGCTCAGGCTGAACAGCACATTAATTCAGCAGGGAGAAAAACAGCTAGCTAGTTCCAAATCGGCTCCAAATTTATGAGGAGGAAGTATCTCATAAGGCTGCAGGACAAAGACTCAAATATAGGAAAGGCCCAGTCTAGTGACCCAGTTGGCCCCTGGGATTTCCATCCACCAGGATTTGAATACCGCAGTGCCCAGGCCATTCAACCCCAAGAGATCTCCTTCCTACAACACTATTTAAACCTACACATCTAAAGCAACTCTCAAACTGGTGTTTCCTCTGTGTGTGTGTGTGTGTGTGTGTGTGTGTGTGTGTAAGTTGTTTTTGAGCTCCTTCTATTAAAAAAAAAAAGTCCAGAGTTTATTGACTTTGCATTCACCATAATTTCTAGTACTCCTAATGGACAGAGAGGAAATGCATAGGGAATTGTTTCACTTATTTAATCAACAAATATATTAAACATGTACTGAGTGCCAGGCACTGTGCTAAGCACTAGGGGCCCAGACAGGACTGAAAGCTGCTTATAGCTGGAAAGACAATCACATAAGCGATTAATTGCAATAGTATGGGGTAAGCATTGCAATATTGAAAGTAGCAGAGAACACATTGAATGGGGCGGGGCTCATTCTGGGGAAGTGAAAGTTTTAAAATCTCCTGGTGACTGGAATGCTGTCTATATTGGCATTCAGAAAATGGTGGAACAGCAGTGCCCAGTAGGAAAAGAAGATGTTTTGACAGGAGCGAGCAAGGTAGAAGTAGGAAAACCTGCTGGCCAGACACTATGTAAATGAGGACACAGTGCTCATCCAACAAGAACCCAGGCGCTACAGATACGGTACCAATTTTCAGAAACACAGTCCCTGGTAGCCAGTCCTCCAGTAAGCCTATTTTGCCACCCTCAAAATCAGAGTCCTCCCATCACTGCTGCTGAACTGGCCTTCTTGTTGGTTCTAGCTGTGGGGCCTTTGCACTTGCTGCTCCCTCTGCCAAGTTGGCATGGCTCAAGCTAGCCTGTCTTTCAACTCTTTGCTTAAATGTCACCTCTCAGAGCAGCCCTCCCTGACATCTCTATCTAAAGTGCTCCCATTCCCACTTCTCTGAGACACTTTAATCCCTCAGACCCTGCTTGATTTTCTTCATAAAATACACGGCTCCCTGAAATGGTATTATCTATTCATTTTCTTTCTCTCACACAAGGTTGTAAGCAACAGGAAGATCCTGAATGTAACCCCAGTTCCTACAACAGACAGCTGGTGCTCAATAAAGATATTGTGAACTTAGTAACATCCATTCGGCACCCAGGTACCACTAAGCTAATCCTGAATTAAGGAAAATTAAGGCCCCAACCCAAAGTCACCACAGACTCTGATTTCTAAGCCCTTGTATCAAGAACAAGTCATAACAGAGAAATGAATGCAAATAGAGCATTTTTGAGATCTAAATATAGCCAGACAGTGGAAATCACCACCGCATCAAAAAAAAAAAATGACTATTTAACTGAGCCAAATCTCTGAGTTAGAACTGAAAAATACACATTTAACTCTAAGCAGGTTCCCAGGCTTCCCACAAATCACCACCACCCAAGAGGAAGCCATGTGAGAAGTTATGTTCTGCTTCTGAACATTTAGGCATTTTTATCAATATTATTTGCCAGTATAAATATTTTCTCCATAATTTTATATTTAAAATAGGAGTGCACCAACCCGGGACTTATAATGTACGGAGGAAACAGTTGAGTTGAAGGTATTCATGCCTTCAGTCATTCTCTCAGAAAACAACAGATGAAATAAAATGTAAGACATTCCCAAAGAGGGAGTTTCTCATGTAATTCATCTTAAAATGCAACGTTCTGTCATCTCGAGTAACACTTACTGAAAGCAACCATCAATACTTTTTGTCAAAAGCCTGTACTCTGTGTAAAATGTTCCATCCATCTCTATTTACATAAAACAAAAACTTTAACTGTGGTTCTCACACATAGCCACGGAGCAACTCTGTCTCCTGGTTTCATGCTGTGCTGAAAAATAATTCGCCTGACCCCATACAGACACGGTTGATCCTTAAAGGTAAGCTCTGGGGAAGGGGAAAATTGTGAGGGGAAACATTCTCAAACCTTTCATTGCTGTCCTAATGGAAAGGGGACGTGTTGTTGTTTTGTGTTACACTGTGTTGTGTTTTTAAATCGTAAGATACATATTCTCCTAAAATAAAATATTCTGTTTCACCAGGAAATTCCCTAAAAATTCTGCACAGCTTATGTAACCCAAAAGGGATGGCATCCTGCAGATTCCAACCCCACAGAGACCTGGGGACAGGCATCCTCTAGTTCAAGCCAGAAACCTTAGCTTTCAGGCCTCAAGAAGGTGAATATCACAGGAGGCTACCAGAAGGTTATCTCCTGGGGCTGTTTATAAAACACACAAATTAAGGTATTAGCCTTTCACCCTGAAGGTCTGAAGATCAAATCCCAGCTTAGGTAACAAAACAGAAAATCTCTGTGCCAGCTTTTTTCATATGGCCTCTTTCCTCTGACCCAAAGTCGCTAAGGCCTACATGAGAAAGCTAAGAAATTGTAGGTCAAAGCCAAGAAAAATGACTCAATGCCCATGTGGGACATTTTAACTTTGCACCCAGTGACCATTTCCACTATTCTTGTCCTACTTCTTCTGACTTCGGCAGTCTGGGGTTGAGGGTTTCACAAGGAACAACCCAGTTGTGTATATATTTTAATGGCAAATAAAAGAAGGCTTTGGAAATGATTCAGCCTTTCGACATTATTCCTTGCGCCCAAGCCCCACTATGTAAAATGGTGTAAGGCAGGGGGAGGAGAGATGGGGCCTGGCTTCAAGTCGCTGTGAAGCCTCAACTGAACCACTGTCCTTGAGTTTCTCGTGTCTGATTTCTTCACCTATAAGATGAGAGTATGGCTAGGCCAGTGGTTTTCAAAGTGCATTTCACCAAGCTTGGTGGGCAGAACAACGGCTCGAAGGTATTGCAGGAGGGGACCTAACAAGCAAGCTCCTCTTTGACCCAGCACTGCCTCAGTAGCTAATGACTCTAAGGTTGCCTTTAGAACACCGTCCTCCGATCTCTAATATTTTTCCACCTGCATCTCAAGCCAGCATGATTGGTCCCAAGCCTTCAGTGAAAGAGGGCAGGAAGCAGACTGCACCTCACGAAGGGTCACGGGAGCTGCCTGGGGACCACAGAGTACCATGCAGGGAAGATTGTCCGAGGACAGAGCTGGGACTTGAGGGAGGGTAGAAAGGGGACTCAAAAGAGGGGGCAAATGAGAACAAAAGCCCAGAGGTGGGGTAGGAGGCCTGTTGGAGAAGCATCGCGCATCTCTCACAAAAGAGAGGGACATAGATGGGGTGATAAGACCACACCACACATGCCAGGCAGGGGATTCCAGACTCTCTGGACCCCAGTGGACTCAGCCATGAACACAGGGCCCCCAGAGTGATCCCCACTCACTTTGATCCTTTTGATCACACATGCAAATCTCACACGTTTGTCCAGCTCTGAATTTCCATCCTTAAGAGCTTGGCTCAGGCCTCACATATTTGGTGGTCAACACAGGCACTGAGAGCAAGGATCATGAGGACAAAGTACACCAGGCACTGTGCTGAGGGCCATTTGGTCAGGGCCGCACTTAATCCTGACAACCAGGACATGAGAACATCACGGATGGGAGAGAAAGCTAAGGAAGGTGTAGAGAGGCTCCATGACCTGCCTGATGTCTCACAGCCAGAAAGAGGCAGAGCACACCTCAAACCCAGAACTACCTGGCCCAAGACCCAGGTCCTTAGCCACACTGCTCCCTTAGGATATTTCCAGGGCCTGGGCCGGAAGCAGTAGGCAAGTGGACGCCTCCAGATGATGGAGACGGAGATGATGCTTTCTTCATGGAATAAATGATGGACCAACAGGGCTCTGTACTAACTGGGAAAAATCCTTACCAAACAACATGGAACATGGACGAAAGAGAAGTCCCTCGGCACCTCACAGGAAGGAAAGTGACTGGGACATACCAGAGCTCTCGTTTCCCAGCACTCCTATGCTTAATTAGCAATGGTCACTGAGACATTTATTATCTGTCCAGCTTACTTGGGTGCTGGGGAACATAATAAGGATGCAGTTTTGTCGTCATGGTTCTTAGAGCTAAAAGGCAAGCAAGGCTTAAACACAAAGTCTCTTTCAAATCAAAACTATAACACACAATGGAGTACTGCTCAGCCCTAAAAAAGGATAAACTTGAGTCATTTGTAGCAAAATAGATGTACCTTGAGACCACAATGCTAAATGAAATGAATCAGACACAGAAGGTTACATATCTTATGGGTTCTCTTATCAGAGAAACTCAGAATACAAGTAATTTAAAGAGCAAAATACAAGATAAATAATAGGAAACAGAAAGGCAGACTATAAAGAAGAGAAGGGAGCGGGGAGACAGGAGAGCAAGATGGGGGAAGGGGAAGTAAAAATGACTAAGATGCTATAGGCACGTTACCGATTCCTCAAGATGAATGTTAGTTATTATGTGTCAAGAACCTAACAAAAAAGAAACAAAAAATGCTATGACAAAAGAACAGCAAATGAGCAGAATGGACAGCTGTGCTGAGCAGTATGAAACGGACTAGGCATACAATACAGATTCTGAGAAAGGGCAATTCAGGAAGGACCCACGAAGCCTGACGTCATCAGAACAGGCCCTGCCAAGATGGCTGAGATGTGGGCAGGCAACAAGAAGGCAACGAAAAGGAAGCAGAGTGGGCAGCTCAGCAGGTGAGGCTGACGTGAGCAAAGCCAGGGGAGGGGACAGAGGGACCACACTGTGGCTGAAGCTGACTGACGTGTGATCCAGGCAGGCAGCACGCAGGTGGCTTTACCCTTCATCACACATCCAAACATGATCCAATCCCACCTGCCCTCTTACAGGATGTGTAGAATAATTCGTTCTTGCTTAATTTAGTGACAAGGGCAGATGAGAACAGCTCTCATCCCAGCCTCCTCTCTGATACACTTTCTACCACACCACACTGCCTCCTCCTGGAAGCAAGATTTGTCCCTCCAGAAAGAGGAGCCCTAGGGTCTCCAGGGAGTGAATTCCAATGGTAAAGATGAGTCCCTTTCAACTCCATCCAAAGAGTTTACAGGGCCCTTATGTGCTTTTTCTTTAGCCGCACCTAACTTCTTCTAGGGTTTCATTGTAAAAGTTCTTGAATGATAAAGCTGTCTTCAAAGATCATTTCACGTTCCTCAAAAACAACCTCACAGATACTTGGTCTGGGTTACTTGCGTAAATTAACTCATCTTTACCCTTAAAATGCACTAGGAACAGAAAAGAAATGGAGGTGGGAGAGCCAAAGAGGAAGAAAGTACCTATATTTGAGCTTCTGCCTTCCGCAAAGGGATCCGTGACATGTATAGCAAATCTGTAAGCTCCTGCTGACAATGCACTTCCAAAAAAAGAGGTCTACAGTGAAAAAGAGTGACAGAAAATAAAGGACAGACAAGGACCTAGACTGAAATTCTGGAAAAGAAATTAGAAAACAGAAGAGACTCTCTGAGTGTGTAAGGTTATTGATGGAAGGCTAATCTAAGAGGAAAAACTCAACGGAAGTCTTTGTGAGAATATTCCAGTCATAGTGCAATCTTGGTATGAAAAAGGCAGTAAAAGTGGACCAAAGAAAGCAATGACAAACCATTTCGTGACAATGAACTTCTAATCTGGAAAATTTTTTAAGCAGCCTTTTACCCATTCTAAGACACATTCACAAAATATTTTCCTCCCGTAAGTGTAACCAAGTCCCTTCATGGCAGATATAGACATCACCAAATAAATGTGGTATTTGTTTTGGGTTTTAAATTTTGCTTTTTATATTTTAATAAAGGCTGTGGGAGAAGAAAAATTCTGGTGCATAGTTTAAGCTCATACAACAAACTCCCCCCACCCCAAATTGGATTCTCCTCATTACCTAAGTGCAAATCCTAATTCAGCTTAAAAAGAGACAAAAAAAAAAAAATCATGTCCATTTCTTTAAGGGTCCTATTTTGGGATTTTTAAATTCTTCAAAAAAAAAGTCAAGCTTGAATTATTCAGCTATTTTGTGGTTTGAGTCAAAGTTTTATAAGCATTCTTCAGTCCATCAGCCACTGCAAGATGGGAAAAAGAAGACAGAGCCATTGTAATTTAGATGCTATTCTGGGGCTACAAACGCGACCCAAACGATACTCAAAGTCAGTCTGCCTGCCAAGAACTAACACACAATTTGAAAAGCAGTCCTTGACTTAAAAGCTAAATCAGAAGCTAGATCAGAAGCTACCGTCTTCTTTCGTTCTTACTCATGAAGTTGACTAATAAACCTAAAGCCCCCCCGACAGAAATAGACACCCACAACGTTGCAGAGAACGCAAGTAAGAGTTTCAAGACTCAGGGTGGCTAGAAACAGCTTTAAATGCCACTAGATTGGTGGATACAACTTTTCCACATTTTTTAAACTTCTGTTCTAGAAACAACCCCTGGTAACAGGGCTCAAGAGAGGCTGTGCCACCCAATGGGATGGGCAGTTAACCACCTTGCCCAGCACTGCACATATTAAAGTTATTTGCTGGACTGAATCAAATAATTACAGTGGAACCTACCTTGGTTCACAAACAGTTCTCTCCACGATTCTGGTCGCAAAGTGAACTGGATGAGAACCGAAGCAAATTTCCCCATAAGGTCAACATTGAACTTAATCGCTGAATTTGATTCAGTTCTTCTCTGACTTGGTTTGCAACCAGAACTGAGGAAAGAATCAAGTTCATGAACCGAGGTACCACCGTATAAGGTTTGCGTTTTAAACCCAGACCCACCTCGAAGGTCCACCCTTTTATACCATATTCTTCGTGAAGGCCTGTGAAGGTCATCAAGGGACCATGGAAACAGCCTGTGGATGGGAGGAATGGCCAAGAGGAGCAAGACTGAAGCAAGGTTCATGAGGGTATCATCCAAGCCACTGGATCAGCTGCCCTAAAGCCACCCAAACATCTAGGCAATTCATTTCCTTTACTGTTGAACTCAGTTTGAGTTGGGATTTCTTTCTTGCAATACACAGCATCCTAAGCGTTATGCTACACAGATTCTACATCCACTGTATTATAATAATGTGTCTTTTCATTCTATGATGAACCTTTCAGTCCATTCCCAATGTCCGCTCCTCAAGAGGGCAATTAAACTGTTACTTCTCGGTGCTCCCTCCTTCTCCACTTTAACTCCCTCGTTGGGTCCAACTGTGCCAGTGACAGCAGGTGACAGGGAGCACTCCCTGAAGCAGCAGACTGCTGCAATGTCCTGACCCCAAACCTACTCACATGGGACACCAGAAAAGCACCCAAAGACTCCTGCTCCAAGATCTCCCATAAAGTGACGTCCCCCAGCACAGCAGATGGCAGAGATGCACACTGATGTGATTTATCATTCACACGAACTCTAACCGAGTCAGGGGGAGAAACAAGAAATGTAGGTGCACCTAGAAGTGTCTCTCATTTGTTCGTGAACTTTCCACCCAGGATATGCATGTTTTGTCTGCTGAAAAAAACAAAACAACAACAACAACAACAACAACAACAACAACAACAACAAAACCCTCTCAGGCTATTGTTGGCCTTTCCTGAAGCAGATCCAGAGACCAGGGATCGCTCCTCCTCTAGTTACTGTGCATTTCAATAGTAGGTAGGTTTTCTTCATTACTACGAAGTCACTGCAAATGGAGGTCCACGTGAAGCATAAATGAAGAGCGGTACAAACATCCTGAGGCCTGTTCGGAAACTAACTTTCACAGCATCAGACCAGAAATGTTCTTTGTTAGCCTCTTCCCTCTAGAGTTGAAAGGATGAGCATATTCTACAGCTCTGTAAATGACTTCTCTCTACGTAACACCTCACTCGGATATGTTTCTCAAATGCAGCAACCAGGAGCATTTATTTCCTATTTGCTTCAAGAGACTTCCTAGGAGCAACAAGATACATTCAGCAGGCCAGGGATGGAGCTCAGTGGTACCAGGCCTGCCTCGGGAACACAAGGTCCTGAGTTCAATCCCCGGTACTAAAAAAAAAAAAAAAAAAAAAAAAAAAAAAAAAAATGAAGATACATTCAGCAAACAAGGCTGGGTCCCATTCTGTATTAAAGCGAGGAATTGAGGCTTGTCTCCCTGCTTAGAGAGGAGACTATGAAAGCAAGCACAACATCTCTTCTTTTAACATCTGCAGTGCCTAAAACTGGAGTTTGTGCAAAGCAAAACAGTAATTTTCAAACCTGAGTTCACAGCAGAATCAGCCCACAGATTTATTAAAAATATACTCCTGAGGCCCTGGGTTCTGAGAACCACATTTCTAACAAAGTCAGTCTGACTGGCTCAGACCTTCTGCCCAGCATACTGAGAAACACAAAAGTAGGCCCTCGATCTAAAAAAAAAAAAGTTTAAGCTTTTGAAACAAATAAATATGATGCAGCTCAAAAGTCCAACCTCTACTAGGAAGCCAAACAAATAAGAGATGTTGGAGAAAATAGTGAAAAAAGTGGCAGGACCAACAGTAGCCCAACAAGCGTAAAAATGTGGCCTTTGCTTCCTTTAATAAAAATGTTAAAAGGGGAAATGGGAAGGGTGGGGGAAAGGAAAAGAGGGACAAGAAAAAATATGAGAAAAGGAAAAAATAGAAACAAAGTCTTTGTAAATAGGAGAAGGTAGAGGGGGTGAAGGGAGGGCAGGGATATGGGGAAAAAATGAGAACCAAGACGTGTCATGTAAAGGTACAAGATCCCAATGATGAATGTAACTGTACTGTATACCTAAAATGTACCAATAAACTCAAGGAGAAAAAAAATTAAAATGTTAAAGCCAGGCATGATGGCACATGCCTGTAATCCCAGCACTCTGGGAGGTGGAGGCAGAAGGACAGCAAGTTTGAGCGCAAGATGGACAACTTAGTGACAGTGAGACCCTGTCTCAAAAAACTTTTTTTTAAGGACTGGGGATGTAGCTCAATGCAAAGGCCCTGAGGTTCAATCCCTGGCACTGAAGAAGAAGAAAAAAAGTTTAGCACTGGCATTGCCTCAGGCTCTTCAGGTTTTTCTCTAAGGCCAATTCTGGTAGGTCTGACTAGACTGTAATTCCCTTGATGGCAGGGAATGTATGTCCTATTTCTAGTGTTTAGGTTAAAGTTAGGCAGATGAGAGGTGACTCAAAGTCTCTAACAGAGAACAAGACAGTGTAATACAGTGAAGAGTGGTGGCCTGAGAGCCAGGGAGAACAGAGTTCAAACACTGCCTCCTCTGTAAATCCCTGCAGTGCCATGATATGGTTTGGACAAAGCAAACCAGTGTAACCATCATTTCTATTTGAGCCAGTCGCTCAACTCCCACTGGAGAGCAAGGGAGGAGGGAGCCCAGGGTGAGGAGGACCCGTCTGTCAAGACCCTAGGGTTTTTTCACTCCTTGCTGACCCTTTAAAAGGCTACAAGTCTCTGAAAGGAGAACGGAAACTTCAGCTCACACGGTGGCCGCTGCTCAGCTGTCCTTCCTCTTTCAGGTGCAACTCCTCCTCCTCCCTCAGGATTAAACTCTGTCACCCGACAGGATTTCCTTGACCCCTGACTATGCTTCCTGCAGCTCTGGTCACACAGTGTTACACCTTCCTGCGGACTTGTGTGCTCTCCCCCAGGGGGCAGTTCCCATGGACGGGGCCCCCAGGATCCTGGCCTTTCCCCGTGATCCCAGGAACAGCACAGCGCCTGGCGCACGCAGGCCCTTGGTCAGTGTGTCCAGGGGAAGCAGGGACTTGCTAAGCCTTGATCTTCTCAAAGGTGAAATAATGTGTTACTTACAGGACTGCTAGACAACAGAAGATGATATATGTAGCATGGCTTCATTCAATAAAGTATAGGGGCTCTTGCGGAGGTTGTTAATATTGAACTATTTATTGCCCCAAAGCCCAGAGTGAGCCCAGAAGGATGGGAAGAAGCAACAGGACTCGATATGGGGGCCTCTGAGCCAGAAGCCGTGGTTTCTTTGTGAGTTTCTGAGATCCTGTCTCCTAGAACCAATCCCTGAAACTGAGTTTTAGCTCTTGCTTCCAAGAAAAGCACTGAGGAATATGAGAAAGAGGAACGCTGGTACTCTGGTGCAAGGAGCCCGGTGTTTTTCCCCATCGCGGTGAGCCATTACCTGAAACCAAGGGCCTGCAGGCAGGGGATGCAGAGAAAAGCCATTCCCCACAAGCGAGGAGGGAAGCCGGCTGATTTACCAGGCAGCTCAACAGAACACACAGCGAGGCACAGCATCCAGGGCCAGGCCAAGGGCACCTTCCACAGCCAGGAAACGGGGGATGAATCGACACAGAGCCGCGGCGAGAAGGGACTGCAGGCAGGGCCGGGCCTTCAGGGAAGGACCCACGGGGGTCCTCTCTCTTGCCAGCTGACCCAAGGTGCTCAGAGCACTGCTGTCCTGGGATTCCTACAAGGCGGTTAGGGACTCCTCCCTGGGGGGAAAGGCACAAGCAGCAAGGTTGCAAGAGTTCCCATCCATCATTCTTATCCATCAATATGTTTTTAATATTTTTTCAAAGTATGTAAGAAGCATATGATCACTGTAGAAAATGTGGGACATAAAATGTACAAAGAGGCAGAAGAAAACTACTCATAGGACCATCATCATGCTTCCCTCAAGATTTTTTTGGTTGTTTTGCTTTGTTTTGTTTCAGGTTTTTTTTTTTTTTTGTTATATCTAGCTATCCGATAGACACGATGGTGAGCACCTGTAGTCCCAGCTACGTGGGAGGCTGAGGCAGGAGGACTGCTTGAGGACAGGCATTTGAGGCCTGCCTAGGCAACTAAGGAAGATCTTATCTCTTAAAAATAAATATTGTATACTTCTTTAATATATACAACTATATAATAAACATGAATATAGAACTACCTAAAAATTATACACACATAACCCCCAAACTCCCCACGATTTGTTGCAAAAAAACAAATCTCTAGCCCCTTTTTCTCATCTCTCCCTACATCATTTCTCTGGGCTGACACTTTCCACGTCTCTAACTCGGGGCTCACTGTCCCACAGTATAAATCTTTCCTCTCTCCTGCCTCCATTTCCCCAAGACAGTCACATGCAAATGTGGGTTAGACTATACTGTACCCATCATCACAGTCCTCACACTACACAGATGTAAAAACAGAGAGGGAGGGTACCTAATGAATTCCTGGCCAACATCCTAAGCCTACTCAGGAGATAGCCAGGTGCACCGGGTGCCCTGGCACATCCAGATCCTGGGGAACCCTCTGCCAGAGTTTTCTCTTCTGAATGCTCTCGGCTGGCTGCCCGCCTGGCCTGGGCACAGCTGCCATCCTGGGATCATCCCTGCCATGTCCCTGGAGGCACCCTTTCCTGCCCCCTGCAAGCACAGTCTGTCATTCAATCTCCTGTCTGTATGGAACACAGCCTCTCATAGCTTCCACAGATGTTAAAATTTCTGCCACGTTTCATACCTGGAAGTTCCTTCGTCCTCCCCCGAGTCTTAACTGTTGGGCTAATGACAGACTTTCTGGCTAAGTACCATCCCCTTCAGGATATTAAAATCACAGCTCCATTGCCCCCTGGCTTCCAGTGTTGCTGTTTGAAAGTCTGAAGCCCCTCTGAGTCCCAGTATTTTTATGTGTGACATATATTTCCACTTGCTAGTATTTGGAAACTTCGCAGCCATGTGTGGTGGTGGGAATCTATTTTTACAGTGGGCATTTGGCGTGTTCTTTTAACCTGAAAGTGCCCTTCAGTTCTGGGAAATACTTTTGAAATACAGTCATGTCACTTAGCAATAGGGATACATTCTGAGAGATGCAGCAGTAGGCAGTTGCGCTGTGCAAACATCAGAGAGTGGACCTACACAAACCACGGCGGCTGCAGTGCCACTGGGTGATAAACCTTACAGGACCACTGCCGTAAGCGCAGTCCACTCCTGCCGAAATACCATTATGTGGTGCGTGGCTACAATCCATGCATTATTTCTTTTCTTCTTTTTTCTCTAGAACTCCAATTATATAGCTGTTGAACCTCTTAAACGTTCATTTAACTTTTTCTCACTTTCTCCTGTTTTTCATATCTTTACCTTCTCTTACTCTACTTTCTAGAAAATCACCTTCCATGGCGTTTGCATTTCTGCTTAGTGCATTTCATTGCCAAAAGTTTTCTTATTCTCTGAATATTGTTTTTGTGATATTCTATCTTGTTTTAGGACACTATCTCCTTTTACCTAAGTGTATTAATCATAACTTTACTTCTATGTTTACTTCTCCCAGCATAGATCCAGTGCCTCCAAGTGTCTTTTTTTTTTCTTGTTTGTACTGATCTCTATCCCTCATGTTAGAGGCTTACCAGGCAATCCTTTGATCTCTGTGCATATTTAAAAAGGAGAATAAAATCATTCATAGGAAAATGGATACATATTGAAGATATACTCCTAAGTGAAATAAATAAGTCCCACATGTGTAAATACCAAATAGTTTCCCTGGTGTGAATATTCTGCAACAATGCATAAGATTCTAATAAGATTACTGACATTTAGAAATGGGAGGAAAGGAGCTAAAGGTGTAGGGAAGGTGTGATACGTAGGGGAAGAACAAAAAGGGAAAAGAAAAAAATGTGAGAGAATGAAAAGATGAAAATAAAGTGTTTGTAGATGGGGAGGGGAGGAGGGGGTGAAGGGAGGGCAGAGGTAAGGGGAAAAAATGAGAATCAAGACTTGCCATGTAAAGGTACATGATCCCAACAATGAATGTAACTGTACTGTATCCCTAAATGTACCAATAAACTCAATTAAAAAAAAAAAAAAGGAGAATAAAAATGCAGCTGGAATATCTGAAAAAAACAAGAGCTTGTCATCTGGACCTGCACCATAGGCCTGGCCATTGGAAACTTCCAGGGAAAGTACTTGGGCTCTCTTCTCAGGCTGGTCAGTGTCTTCCCATAACTTGCTTCAGGGATCAAGGCTGCCCTTAATGAAGAGCCCTGGGCAAAGGTGGAGAATGTCTCAAAATGCAGTTTTCATGTTCAACTAATATGCATGCTCAGTAACTATGTTTAGTTACCTGCTGCCTGTAGGGAACCCTGGCCCCACCAAAGCTTGGGGTTCACAGGTGCAGACAGAGGTCCTCTGGTGTACTCTCTCCATAGAGGAAATCGCCAGCCTGTTGCCACAGTGGAACAACAGCAGCCATCAGGCTATAACGGAGTGAGAGAGGGTAGCTGGGTCTTAAAACTTCCAGGGTACTTACACCAACAATTCCTCAGACTGGAAGGAATTATGCATCTAAATCAGACTGGCTCTCAATTTGCCCTCCTACTGACTCAACATTCAATTTTTCTCATCTACTTTCCAGCCTGCAAAACTCTACTGCTCACCCAAAAAGATTCTCAATATCATTGGTCATTAGGGAAATACAAATTAAAACCACACACGACACAACCTCACATCCACTAAGATGGTTATACTTTTTTATTAGTATGTTATTATTTGTTTGTATTATAGATGTCTGTGATACAAAATAATTACATTCATCCTGGGGAACTGGTACAAACACGTATCACTTCTTGATCATTTTGACTTTCTTTTCCCTCTCCCAGCCCTTCCCTCTCCCTCCTTACCCAGATTCCCTTCCTATATCCACACAGTCTACCATCTCTCTTTTATTTTTCTCCTTATTTATATTTTAGATTTCTCATATAAGAGAATGGGACGGCCATACTCTTTTAATTTAATGGAAAACAAAAAAGGTTAGCAAAGATGTAGAGAAACTGGAACCTTTGTACATCACCAGTAGGAATACAAACAGTACAGCCATTGTGGAAAACAAGTTGGCAGTTCCTCAATAAATTAAACAGAATTACCCAGGACCCATTAGCTCTTCTCCTAGTTATGCATTCAAAAAATTTAAAATAAACGTTCAAACAAAAAGCTGACTGTTCACCATAGCTGTATATAAAAGCCAAAATGTGAAGACAACTCATTTAGTCATTTTCTGATAAACAGATATACAAAATATGACATATCAGAGTGGGAGTGTGCTCAGTGGTAGAGTACTTGCCTAGTACACTGGAGGTGCTGTGTGCAATCCCCAGCATTGTCAAAAGAAAAAAAGAAAAAAACTGAACATGGTACACCCTTACCACCAAATATTATTCAGTCACAAAAAGGCACGAAGCCTTCCATATGCTACAATGCAGGGGAATCTTAAGAACGTTATTGCGAATAGAAGCCAGATAGAAAAGCCATAGACTGTATGCTTTCATATATGTGACATATTCAGCATAGATTAATTCATGGAGACAGAAGGTGTATTAGTGTGAGGGGCTGGAGAGGGAAACAAATGGCAGTGACTAGGATTTCCTTCCAAGATCATGAAAATGTTCTGCGACTAATAGGGGTGGTGGTTACACAGTATTTTAAATGCCACTGAATTGTATTCTATAATTAAAATAGTAAGTTTTGCATTATGTATATTTTTACCACAATTTAAAAGATTATAAGAATTTCCATTCTTACAATCTCCATCACATGAGTTTGTGCCTCTTTTATCTTTTTGCTCTGTTTTATGGGGCTTCAAAGGAAACCAGAAATTCATAGGTTCTATCTGCCATTCTTATCCCGAAGTCTAGCCACACACTGGTTAAAATATGAAATCAACAAATACTGATGAGGAGTGATGGAAAATACAAAGGATTTTAAGGCAGAATCCTACCATCAAAGAGTTTAAAATCAAGTTGGGATTTTTGCAAAAAAAAAAACATGATGAAGGAAAAGCACACTATGCAATAAATACTTGTGGTCAAAATGGTTCAGAAAGCATGTGACATGGAGATCAAAAGAAAAGGCCACGGATATTGTAAAAGATTCCAAAATAAAGACGGAATCAAGAGCTGGACAAGAAATACCCTAAAAGGGACTATTATTCTAGCAAGTTGGCTCAGGAACGAGATAAACACAGGAAGACACAAAAATACTTAGGGTATGATCAGGAGACCAGCTGGGACAGTTTGTAATAAACTGTATTATGGGGGAGGAGTGGTCTGGGGTCAATTGTCTAGAGCTGCTTTCTTTAAGAAAAAAAAAGGTACCTCCAGATACAGTTACAAGGATAGATCAAAAACTACACTGTGTCTTTAAATGTTAAAAATATTAGAATAAAAGACACATGGCCATTCATCTTCCTCCAATACTCCCCCCCACACACTTCAGACACTTACCCCATCATCCTTACCACGTTTTGGAGCAGTTCTGCAAGTTCTCTTTCATGAGTGTCTTTACAAGATGTTAGTAAAGCTATGAAGAAAGCTGCTGCCAAGTGCCACCCAACAGAAAGACAGGCTGGGAGAAACATTCTGGTGTATCCTTAGCTATCTTACTCGTCAGATATACCACTGTGTGACTCCTGGCTCCTCCCCAAACTCAAAATGGCCATGAAAGGTGAATGTTTTGAACTGACTCGGGACATGGAGGCAGCCACACAGTGCCACTAAAGACACTCCTGAAAGTGAAAGTGGTGAGATGAGCCGGGCATGGTGACACATAGCTCTAATCCCAGCACTTGGGAGGCTGAGGCAGGAAGATCCCCAAGAGTTCAAGGCCAGCCTGAACTACATAGTGAGACCCTGTCTCAAGGAAAGAAAGAAAGAAAAAAGAAGAAAGTGGTGAGATTGATAGGGCATTTGAAGCCCAAGGGGGTATTATCAGAGGGGTTCATGGTAATGCGTTTTTCACTGTAACAAATTTTTAAAATAAATGAACATTCATTACATTGTCTTTATCACACTGCATTATCTCAATCCCAGTCTCACCAAGCCAAGTGAAGTTGCTGGTACTGGCCAAACCATTGAGCAAGCCTTCCACACTGGATTTAATGCTTGACATTCCTATCTTCAGCTTAAAAGAAGGTAAACGGTCTGACCATCATAAACTAGGTACTCTGCTCTGCTGTCGAATTTCAGGACCCTTGGGATGACAGACTTGGGCTCCCCCACATTTTCACACATGTATCATCTAATGACTAGAAAGCCCATACACAGTTACACAGAAGAAGCCATGTCCAACACAGAGAGCTCCAGGAGGGCAATCCACACCAACTACCCATTTCCTACCAGGTCTCCAAGGGCAAGAACAAAGGAGAAAGGAATGACCCACCCCCTGAGAGCCCATATACGCTAAGCACTACACTAGGTATTTTGCAAATATTCAGTCAGAGTCCTGAACACTGACCCTCACTATACAGATTAGCAACCCTGACTTTGAGGGAAAATGAAAATCTTGCCAAAGATCACACAACTATGAAGAGAACAGGTCCACACTTGAGTATGTCCATCTCTATAATTCACAGCACTCCAAAGTCAATTATTAAATGAAAAATACTGTCATGACATGAGGTAAGGGGCCCCCAAAAAACCCAGTTTCTCCCAAAATGTCTCTTTTCCTAAAGTTCTGCCATTATAAGTTCTTTGGATTACTTCATCCAGTGCCCCTCTCAAATCTTATTAATAATGTCCACCTGTATTAACCCCTCATCACACAGGAATCGCTTTCATATAAATTCTTGTGTTTTAATCTTCACAGCAGCCCCATCAAACTCATTATGTTGGTCACAAAACACCAAGGGTCAGAGAGAGAGAGGCGCTTATCCACAGCAAAGCTGTTGGCTGCTGACATCCAACTCCATGTTTTCAGAGGCTTCTTGCAAATGAAAATTCCCCGCTGGCATGAGAGCCAACAGGTGATCAGACATTAAGGGAAATGGTGCTTCCAGAAGGGGCAGACAGGAGAAAGGATGCTAGAAAAAGAAGAGATGGAAGGAGCGGAAGAGGAGGCTCAGGGTTAATTCTCCCCATTACACCATCTGCCCTGGACTTGGGCTGCACTGAGATGCCCAGATGTTGTGAGAGTTGCCACACTGCCCCGGTGGGACCCAGGTACACCCCGAGTATATTCCCAAGCGTCCTGGGAGTGATGAACCTTGTGGCCTCTTCAGTTTTTACCCAGGCAGAGGTGTAGGGTGGTCCCCATAGGTGGTCCCTGCATGGCTCCTGGCTCTGGTTTAGGCTCCCTGGTTTAAGACAAAGAAGCCATGTCTGGGGCTTGGGACTCCTGGTACCCTGATCTTCACACCCACGCATGGGCTGGAGAACAGGGACAACGTATCTTATCTTTCTGCACTGTCTAGGGAATATGGTTGTATCCTCTTGCTTTCCCTTCCAGAGGAAATAAAAGATAGCATTGCAGCAGTCCACCCAGAGGTCCTGGGCAGCAGGACTGGGCACCTGTTGCACAAGCCCTTTTCCTCCTTCCATAATTACTGGTTGCTCAAGGGACTTAGCACCAGCCCCTGCATAAGCCAGCATGTGATTACGGGAAGACTTGAAACAAGGATGTTCTCAACGCAATGCGGGCTTCCTAGGAGGCCCCATGTGCACACACACTTCTGCGCCTGCTCTCCCAAGCTCTCCACCCCAGGACAGGCAGAAGGAGCAGCGATGGCTTAAACGTGAACAGCGCCCTTCAATTCATGAGGCCACATTACCCACGATACTTATTTGCCTCCCAACAGCCTCATGAAGAGACAGGCAAGTGCTAAAAGGAAAGAAGCCACAGTTCAAAGCTGTAGTACCCAAAGCTGGGCCAGGCGCAGGTCTTCTGGTGGCTGCTCAGTGGCCCTCTCAGTGGTTCCCACCAACCCCAAGCACCCCAGCACTACCTGGGGGGAGGGCGGTGGAGCTCAGCTCCACACCGAGCAGCCCTGCCAGGGCCCAAGCTCGTCCCTTCAGCTGCTCAGCCACGTCCTGCCAGCCCTCGCATTCAGCACTTCCCTGCCTTTCCACAGCCTCCCTTTCTAAGTTTTACTTTAATTTCAATTGAGTTTGTATTTAGTAAGTGATTCCTCTATGCTCAGCCTCAAGGAAATCCACAGTTTGGCCTCTGGCACCACCCATGGTACGAACAACCCCCTAGTTTAGGAAAAAGAAGGAGGGTGTGGGACTCGGGGTCTCCTGGCATCCAGGTCTTCCTGGCCACCCACCTGGTGGTTATGAGATATGACCAAAAATCAGAAAATGAGGCTCCCAGGTGCTATCCAACAGAAAGGCAGGCTTGTAAAAACATTCTGGTATGTCCTCATCCACTTATCCACTGGTTCTTGTACCATGTGACTCTTGGCTCGTCCCCAAAATCAAAATGACCGTGAAAGGTCAACATTTTGAAGGGTTTGGACATCAAGGCAGCCACAATAGCACAACTAAAGACTTTCACAACCGAGGACTTCTAAAACTGCTTCAGAAAGTGGCAAAAATGATGGGTGTGCTCAAAGCAACAGCAATTACTGGTATTTTGAGGGGGATTAATGGCAATATGTCTTTTGCCATAATCAATTTTTTTTAATTTAAACATGCACTGTATTTTTGGATCCCACCTCACATATGCAAATTTTCCAAAATCTAAAATCCAAAACACTTCTGGTCCCAAACATTTCAAATAATGCACACTCAACCTATGAACACATTTGGTTTATAAATTTTTCAGTTGATGCACATCCTATGTTCTCTTATACTATCTAGAATAGAAACTCTCAGAGAGGCCCAGTCACCCTCCCTGGGACCTCCTCAGTCTCAGGTACTCTGACCCCATAGATTTGAAGGCTTGTTTGTTCATTTGTTTGGGGAAGTTTCTGTCATTGTTTGCAGGTCTGGGGATCAAACCCAGGGCCTCACATATGCAAGGCAAGTGCTCTATACATAACCACACCGCAGCTACCCCGCATGCATCATGAACAGACACTGGAGAGATGTCTGCACCGCCCTCTCCAAATGAGGGCTCAGGCCTCCCCCATACCAGAGACACAGACAGATGGCATTTAGGTATTGACATATTAGGGTTTATTCGTTAGGGTGCTTCTTTTTAAGAAGAACAATAACACAGTAAGAAAGTGGTAGGCTCTTCTCTTGTATACCAAGAAGGAAAAAGGAAAATATACAGATAAAAGAAAATTGCCTTTGAATCAGCTGTACCACAGACTGAGTAAAGCTAGGTTGTACAGGTTATGTGCTGGCAAACAAAAATACCACCAAACCAGGAAGAAATAATCACCCTGGTTATAACAGCATTAGAGTAATTCTAGGAGTCTCCTGAGAACAATGCCAAGAGAAATATGCCCATGATCACCACTGTGATCTCCCAAGATTCCCACAGCCTGGTCCGTAATGCCTATCACTGTGTCTCCTTACAAGCAAATGACATGTTACAGATGTGATTCGATTAAGCATTGAGAGATGGGGAAACCATCCTGAATTATCCAGGTGGCCTCATGGAATCCAACCATCTTCTATAAGAGGAAGGCAGAAGGGTCAGAGTCAGAGGAAATGTGAAAGCAGAAATAAAAGTTGGAAGGACACAAGGTCAAGATCCAGAAAATCCAGGAAATACATTGCCCCCTCGAGTGACCAGAAGGAACCAAGTCCCTGTGAACGCCTTGACTGCAGTCCAGTGGGCCCATTCTAGATTCTGACCTTCAGAACTGTCAGACAACAAATCTGTGTTGTGCTAAAACGAGGTCTGTGACAGTTTGTTACAGCACCAATAAGAAACTACCACGGGCACAGAAAATGCCTACCATTCTCAACCAGCCAGTCCCCAGAGGGCAAAAAGGCACCCTGAAAAAATGGACCATCTCCACAGGGATGGTATTTGTGCCTTGGCAACAGAAAGGTTATGTCTGTGTAAATAAGAAATACAATGGACACATGAAAGACAGAGGCAGAGACATGAACATAAGGAAACCTGGAAAGAGATGCAAAAAAAAAAAAAAAAATCAATCCACAGTTAGCTGCACCATAATGCGAAAAGGGAAAAAAAAAGGCCCTTTCACAATCCCAAATTTTTCACATCTGTCATAAAGCATTTCACAACCCCTTCAAGTCAGAGGGGCCCCGGTGAAAGGTTTTAATAAGCAACTGCCCCGTGTGGTAAGGCTCAGCAAATGAACTTTCAATCCTCTTAATTTTCCACTTAAATGAATCTGATTCTCTCTACAAAGAGGGACTGAAACTCCCCCAAACCACGGAAAAACCCCCTTTCCCACATAACAACTGATATGGCAAAGATAAAACTTGGCTATGTAATGGCCTCATTACTCTTGCTGCAAACCATCTGTCGAATTTTGTTTAACAAGTAGGGTAAATTCAAGAGAAATAAATAACAGTTTTCTGTGAGCCCTCATGTCCACACAGGTATACTTTAAATGAGCTATGCTTGACATAAAGCACACATGCACATTCACTTTCACAATTTCCTGGCAACACATGCTTGCTTAAATACACAGCCATCAAGGGGAGGGAGCTGCAAACCATCTGTCGAATTTTGTTTAACAAGTAGGGTAAATTCAAGAGAAATAAATAACAGTTTTCTGTGAGCCCTCATGTCCACACAGGTATACTTTAAATGAGCTATGCTTGACATAAAGCACACATGCACATTCACTTTCACAATTTCCTGGCAACACATGCTTGCTTAAATACACAGCCATCAAGGGGAGGGAGAGGAGAGAGGGGGAGAGAGAGAGAGAGAGAGAGAGAGAGAGAGAGAGAGAGAGAGAAATGCAGACAAATCATTTCCGCTGCTGGGGTTCACCACCTCCTCTCTTCCTACTTTGCCCCTTCCTCTTCTCCCTCACGTTCCTCCTCCTCCTCATCCACTTCCTCCTTCGCCTCCTCCTCTGTTCCTCTGAGAACTTAGACCCAAACCAGTTCTGCTCCTTCCCAGCTGCTGGTTCAAGATTCGCTCCCAGCCCTCCTAAAACAAACAGCCCATAAATCAGTGAAAAAAAAGAAATCAACTTCAAACCAGCCCGTTCCAACATTAATTGCGCCTTTGTTGTCAATAAACCTATATTTGACTTCTCCTATTTTATGTGCATTTTATTTATAAATTACTAATGCTTTTCCTGGAGCAAAATGGTCAAAGTAATATTCTACACAGAGCTGTACTCTGTCAAAAAAATACAGCTCTAAGTGCATCAAGGAAAGGAAACTGTTAGCTGGGAATCTGCGGGCGCCTGCCCATGCTACTTGATCACCCACACCTACCCTCGTCCTCTTCCCTACCAGGGAGCAGCCAGCATGAGCTGGACTTTTATGCTCTAGTCAATCAGACAGGTGGAAAGTGGAAATCCTCACTCTAAGGAGCCATTCAGCTCGGCGCTGACTGTCTTTCAGAGACAGCAGTATTGATGCACTTGTCTAAGCAAACGGAAGTGTAGATAATGCGGAGGTGGTGGTTTTATTGCCAAGCGAGAACCTACGAGAAACCAAGTACACATCAGAGCTGCTGGCCCCTTAGGAAAGAAAGCAAAGATCTTCAAAGCAAGTTTCCCAGACTTCAGAGCAAGCTGGGATACAGTGCTTACTGGAGGAAATGAGATTGAGCCTCCTGCAGGAAAAGCAGTAAGAGAGGCTCTGATTAAAGTAAAGTTCCAGGGCCAGGGATTTAGCCCAGCGGTGACATACAGCCTCGCAAGCACAAAGTCCTGAGTTCGACTCCGTGGTACCAAAAAAAATAAAATAAAGTGCCAGTTATTTCTTTGCATAGAAGCTGGAAGATCCAACCCTCCCCCTCCCCCTTTGGAAAGTGCATAATCTGGCAGCTTTTGTTTTCTCATTTGCCTTTGGTTTTTGGTCCTTGGGATGAAACCCAGGGCCTCATGCATGCTAAGCACAAGCTCAACCACTGAGCTCTACCCACCAGCCAATCAAATGGATTTGAACGGCGAAGCACCTCATCTTAAATGGTCCGAATGTCTTGGGCCATCTGACCTAAAGGAAACATTCTTCCTCCGGTTTCCAGGTTCGAGTGGTTCAAAATATAGGTTCCTTTTACCCAACTTAGGAGACGGAACTGTATGGGTGTGGGTAACTTCGGACATCCTGGAGGAAGAGAACTGCACCAAATTTGCCAACAGTACCTGGTCCTTGGCCTTGCAGATGTCACAGGTTCAGGACAGGTGAGCACAGGAAGGCACCTGGGAGGCGGTCTGTCTAGCCCCTCGTGTAGTCACCAAGGAAGCTGACGTGCAGTGCCACACAGAGACAGTCGTCAAGGTGCCAGCAGACCCCACCGCACCCAGATGCTATTCTTCACCCATGCAAAGTGATTCCTCTGGAAGTCACCGAGTAGCTGTGAGTGCAGAGGGAAGCAGAGGAAGAGGGGCTCTGTGACACTGCCGAGGCCTAGCAGCCAGGTGAGGAATGAGCAGGGTAAACTCAGAACAAGAACCCAGCCATGCAGGGACACATGTGGCTGTTGCACAAAAGCAGGTCCACTCTGCAGCCTCAGAGACCAGACCTGTCCTGCCTTCCCTAGGGTGGCTCAGCTCTCCCCGAGTTCCCTCCTGTCTTCACACCGATGTCCCCACCACTTCCAGCCTGACCAATGGACCAGCCTCCTTCCTCCGTCCTCCTGCCACTTTCCACAATCCATTCTGCTGCCCAAGAGAGCCAAAGCAGGTTCAGACCCTAGGAGGACACAGCATGGAGGTTTCAGCTTCAAACTGGTAGATTTCCACCAAATCTCAGTAGCCCTTCACAATTCAGCCCAAAGAAGTCTCTCATCCTCATGTGCTTAGACAGCTTGGGATCATTCCAGCCCCTCCTTGTACTTTTAATGATACCTAACATGTCAGGAGCAAGTTTTGGTCCAAAATGATTCTGTGAACCTGAGCATTGTGGTGTATTCTGCTATCCCAGCACGCAGGAGGCTGAGGCAGGAGGATCTCTGTGAATTTGGTTCCAGCTTGAGCTACAGAATGAGTTCAAGGTCAGCCTAGACTACATAGCAAGACCTTGTCTCAAAAAAAAAAAAATGACAGTGTGTAAGACACAGAGCCCCTTTCTAGGGGCCCATAAGCA
This sequence comes from Fukomys damarensis, assembly GCF_012274545.1. NCBI lineage: Eukaryota > Metazoa > Chordata > Mammalia > Rodentia > Bathyergidae > Fukomys > Fukomys damarensis. Next base: position 16,040,678 of record NW_022900932.1, read on the forward strand.
TCTTCACATTTCTTAACCTCTGTCTCTCTCCTCCTGAGTTCCAGAAGTCTTCTCTCAGGATTCAGACTCAGCCAGTTCTATCATCGCACATTCTTCCAAATCTTTTTTCTAAAACTTTGGAAATTCAAAACCCAGGACTGGACTCTCCTCTACTTTCTGCACATCATCACTTGTTGAAAAAAGTAAACATCAAATACCAAGCTAACAGAAAGGGAGGAAGGGCAAGACCAAAGAAATGTAGATGTTCTAAAACTGAAGACACTTTTTAAAGCACAGTGATGACCTCAAGGTAAGTATCCTGTCACCCTAACATGGATTCAGTGCTCCTCCTATGCTGGGTCCTTTGCCACGTGTTTTCATTTCTGTTCTCTCATTTAAACTCGGGACAACCCTTTCTCCCCATTAGGAAAAAGTCAGACTCAGACGGCAGATGGCTTCCTCAGAGTCACATGGTCGGCGAGCCCCACGTCAGTCTCACCTCTGCCTCAGACAAGCTGTACAAGCTCGAGAGGAGGCTGAGAGCGCCTGCCTGCGTGGGGTGGTGCAGCAGAGCAGTTAAGAGCGAGGTCAGCCCCTTATTTCACAAATGGAGAAACTGAGGCCAGAAAACTGAAGTCACTTGCCCAGTGTCCCCTGACCAAAAGACACCTGAACGCTATTCCTAGATCTGCCACCAGTCAAGAAACGCCACCACTCTGGGCTCTGCCTCGTCTATAAAACACCCCGCACCTGGAAGAAATACACAACAAACCAGAGTGTCAACCAGAAGGACTGAGCTAGCATGGACATGTGAGCCCAGGGATCCTCGGGCTTACAGTCTAGAGCTCTTCCTTAACAGTGGAGCACTAAAGACAACATAATATATACTGCACTATATAACAATGTGTGAGAGGCTGAGGCAGGAGGATCACCACAAGTTCAAGGCCAGCCTCAGCTACATAGTGAGTTCAAGCCCAGCTGAATTACAAAGCAAGACCCTATCTCAAAAAACAAAAAGCAAAGCAAAAGTTATTGTGCAACGACAGGAAAACTGCAACACAGAGTGTTTATTGTAATATTTGTTTAGATTGTCTTCTTCCCTATTGGTAAAACTGCCTAAATGTATTTAATGTTCACCCACACAGAGGCTCAACCTCTTTGGCCCTGAGAGTTTCTGTTCCCAGGTAACACTGCACCGTGGAAAAGGAAGACGTCAGACAACAACGGTGGCCCAAGAGGGCCAACAAAAAGTGGCCAAGCACTCTCACTGTCACCACCCCAAAGCACCTGGTCGAGTCTGATTAATGAGATGAGGACCAGATGCTAACAAATGTCTGCTAAATTAAAAGGAAAAAAGAAACAAAGAGAAAAGAAAGGAAACCAGAAGCCTGCCTTTAATATAGTGTACTCTGCTATCTGTAATGTCTTTCAACCACAGATAAGAGAATCAACCACATGGAATCTAAGATGCATGCCAGGTGAAAAAACATCATAAAGACATAATAAAAAGTTCCACCAGTGCCTATAAATTGCTGGGGGACTGTTACAAGGGCAGAGCCATAAATTCTTGACGTCTCCCAAATTAGAGGGTACCAACACATATGCAAATATATTTGTGTGGGTAATTGAGGCCTAAAAATCCTACATTAAGCACAGCTACCTCCTTCAAAGGCTGTGAGGGGAGCCTCCAGCAGGCTCACACACAGCACACACTGTAGGAATTCAATTTGGAAACCATCATCTACAGCACAGAGGAGAACAGGAAAGTCATATTGCTACAATGCTTAGATTATCAATCATCTTGACAGTTTATTGGCTTTATCACCACACATACCATTAAAATGATGTCTGGCCTAGACTGTCAGGAGCAAACATTAAACAGACCAGGATTAAAAAGCAGATCCCAAACAGCACTCCAGTCAAGTTTCCCTTCCACTCTGAAATTAGTTAGAGCTGACTAAGAAACTGGCGCTAGACTTTGAAGAAATATACAGCCCACAAGACTGCGAGTCAACTCAGACCTGACGAGCTGATAGGTAATGTCATGTTATGGCAAATCTGACTCTCCTGCAGTTGATTTATCACGCACTCTGTGTAACAGAATGATTGCTAATGGTGGGAGGGAGATGGAGAGGAGAAAGGAAAAAAAAAAAAGACACCGCCATAATCGCCTCTTGCACCAAGAGCCTGCCTCCAAAGGGCCACGCTAGCTCCCCGAAGTGGGGTAGGAACGCTAATAAATTCACGCTACTGAGCAAACAGATTAACATTACCCCCACACAGGTTATTAAAGTAATTTCACAGATTCAGGTGAACGGGATAGGCGGCTGAAGAGACATTCATAATGCAAGAGCTAGAGACAGCAGAAGAGTTACGGACCCTCTGTGTTTTTAAAATCTTTCCGTGTGAGTCACTTTGGCCAGGAAATCTCAACACAATTAAAACTATACTAGCAATCAATAGGGCTCAATTGAGAGCTGTGTACCTGCCTTTTCCTAGGCTGGGACTTTATAGAAGCCTCAGGAAGAAAGGGAAAATGGGAAATTCACCGCTAATTAAAGGGAACCTTCTGTGCCTAAGGGGAAATGTTGCCATTTCTAAAATATATATGAAAGAAACACGTTTTCAAATCTCTGCCAAGGATTGGGCTTTCACACAGTCCCTAGAACTGTTCTATGTTTGTTTGGAAGTTACAGAGCTATTCTGTTTATGATTAATAGCTTGCTTTCCAGTACAAATAAGTCATTAGGAATTGTGGGGTGGGGCTCAAAGAGAACCCAGGGGGTAGGCGCTGGCCTTGAAACAATGCAGCGAGTAAGAAATTCATACCACATTTCTCAACCTTTCACTCCTCTGCTTATTTACCCAAGTGGGGTCCCCTTCCTTCCCCTCTGGGTGACTTCGGCATGACCCCTGATGTGAAAGGACTCACCAGGCCACCTGAGTGGCCCCGTCTCCAGCCCGCTTCCCCTGGTGGGTGGGTACCCTGGGAACCGCTGACACTTTATTCAGGAAAAGCTCAGGAAATGGCAGCCTACAGGCCGCTGTGCGGTGTAAAGGGGCTGTACCCAGAGCGGCTCCCTCCTGGGGATCCCTGACTCCCAAGCTCTCCCCGCACGGGCTGTGCCCTCATCTTGTGACACTTGCAACCAGCCACAGGCGGTCATCCAGTTGTTCCCACTTCATGTCACGGGGAAGGCGGCCGATGTACCACTTACCCCCGGAGGGTCAATCCCTGTACATCGGATGTCACCAGGAAAAACGTGGTACCAGAACATAAGGCTTGGACAAGCTCGTAAACACTGGGCTTTACACCCATTTTAGAATCTGAGTGGGGAAAACCAGGCAAGACCCTCCTCTACATGCCCCAACCCAGGAACATCTATCCCAGCTCTGCCTGCAAGAGCCAGGAGAGCCTGACTCTGGGGAGGGCAGCCCACGCCCAGACTCCACACACCCCAAACTTTCTCTGCCATCACCCGGGGCTCAGATCTGCAGAGCACTTTCATTATCAGCAAAGAAGGAGCCTCCCCCAAGGGGCCCCCTTCCGGCACTGGCCCCTGCCAGGAAACAGACAAAATCTCCTCTTTCACACTCCAAGACATCAAGGCACCAACAGTTCCACAGGGAAAGATGCAGCAAGCAGTCAGGGAAATCAATCATCAAGGTCACTGGGCAGCGGCCAAAGGACCAACATGGTGCTGAACTCCTTCCGGGGCATGTGGGGTTTCTAAAGCACAGTGCGTGCCTCCACGGAGGCTACAGGCACCTCTGCCAGAGACTGCATTATCACCAAGCACACAGAGGGACGGCTGGCTTTTCTGCCACACAGGAGCCCCTGCAGGGCAAGGACCATGTTCCTTGATCTGCTGCAAAACACCAAGAAGCAAATAGAAGACATGAATGATTGTTTTTTAATCAAACAGTAATGCAAGCAAAGAGTGAAAAAGCAGAACTGTTCGTCAGTTTGGAAATCCCAGTTTTGTGGCCAACTGGGGCCATTCTTGTTCTTTCCCTCAGAGACTAAAAGACATCAGACAGTGGAGCAGCAGGACGCAGTATATTTTTGTTCTCTTTCCCTGTGGTCCTCTTAAAATTCACTTCTGCAGACCAGCATGGTGGTGCACACCTGTAATCCCAGCACTCAGGAGGCTGAGGCAGGAGAATTGCCATGAGTTTGAGGCCAGCTGGGGCCAGGTTGGGCTACGTAATTAGTTCAACTACATAGCAAGACCCAGTCTCAAAAATAACAACAAAAAAATTCACTTCTGCCCCCACCACACCTTTCACTACATCACCATCCAGGCAACACCGAGAACCCTGTCTGGGTCACCTCAGGCCACTTGTGATCACAGCAGGAGGGTAAGATGAGCGGATGTGGGGAGTTCAAGTAGGAAGTGAGGAAACTGAGCTTTGGTTTTGACTGTTCTACTTACATTCCACTGCCTTCCACTCTGGAAACAGCTCCAAAAGACACCCAAGGGCCACTAATTTCACTGGGACTTTTCTCACTAGGAAAAATAAGAAGCCTGAAAGGTTCTTCTGAAAGGAGTTTGCGTCCTAGGTGCTACACAAAGGAGGGTTAGGAGAGAGGAAAACTGTGTCTGACCCACAGCAGACTCTTCATACACACACAGAACTGAACTAAGACCAACAGTGGTTTGGAAAGTTAAATAATTCTGCATGAGTGTTAAACAGAAAACACAAGCCATTGGTGTGAGACCTGAAGTCACTGCAAATGTAGGGATAGCAACAATGAGTTAAAAGTTCACCCAAAGAAGCAGATGGAGCAGGGACAGCTTTAGGGAAAGGGTGACAATCAGCTGGCCCTTGAAAGGCAGTGCATTAGTCTGTTTTGAGTTACTCTAAGGAAATGCCTGAGGCATCTTACTTTATAAAGAAAAGAAGCTGGTTTAGTTCACAGCTGTAGAGATTCCAGGGCATGGTGCCAGCATCAGCTCAGCTCTGTGAAAGGACCAAGGTGATGACATCACAAGTGGCAGGAGTGTGTACAAAGGGAGAGATCACACCACCAGATACAAGCCAGAGCCCAGGGAGGAGCCGGTCTTGCACAGTTTATAGTGACCCACTCGTGAGGACAAGCAGGGTCCCTAGAGAGCTGCCTTACGCCCTTCCAAGGGCAGCAGGACAGTGAAAGCTGACGAATACTCACAAGGTCTCATCTCTCAGGGGTCCCACCAGCTCCCACCATCACCACACTAGGGACCAAGCTCCCAACCCAGGAGCCCTTGGGGACAAACCACATCCAAGCCACAGCCCGAGGGATAGGAGAGAGAAGGTCACGGGGTAGGAGGGGCAGAGCAGTACACTGAAACGGTAGGTGAAGGTGAGCGGGCAGAAATCAGGGCACTAAGACAGGACGGAAGATACAGGCACAGAGAGGAGCATTTAACACCCACTCCCATGCTTGCGGCTCTCTGGGTCTCCGCCAGTGTTTCCCACAGAGTGATGGGGCCACTGTGCTAGAAGCCACAGGCTGCCCCGGTTACCTCGACCGAGAAGCAGTCTCCCAACAAAGTTCCGGCCTGTGGATGCGAGCCAGGTGCAGGGAGAAATCTAGAATATGGACACAGCAGGGAGCCAGCTGGGACCAAACCGGCCAAACAATAAAGCAGAAGGATTTAGGAGCACGACAACCTGGAACACCCATATCAGCCCTGGGGTGCTTATACAGAGAGTAAGAAAGCAGGCCATGTACACAGGAAAAGACTTTATGAACAAATCCTCAGTAGCACAGGAACTAGCACACAGAATTAACAACTGGGATCTTGTCTTATCAAAAAGCTTCTGCACTGCAAGAGAAGCTACCAATACTAAGAGACAACCCACAATGTGGGAAAATATTTTTACCAGCTATTCCTCAGACAAGGACTATTATCTAGAATATATAAAGAAAAAAAAAATCAGACCCCCCCCAAATATAAAGACCTGATTCAAAAATGGGCATCTGAAATGAACAGACATTTCTCAGACAAAGAAGTAAAAGCAGCAAATAAATACATGAAAAAGTGTTCCACATCACTGGCCATTCAAGAGATGCAGATGAAAACAATACTGAAATTCCACCTCACCCCACAAAGAATGGCTGCTATCAAGAAATCGACCAATAACAAATGTTGGCAGGGTTGTGGGGAGAAAGGAACCCTTCTCCATTGTTGGTGGGAGTGCAGACTGGTGCAACCACTGCGGAAATCAATATGGAGATACCACAAAGAGCTTGGACTGGAAGTTCCATTTGACCCAGCCATCCCTCTGTTGCGTATCTTTCCAAAAGAATTAAAAGAATCATGCCACAGTGATATATGTGCACCCATGTTTATAGTGGCATAGTTTGCAATAGCTAAAACTTGGAAACAGCCCATCAATAGGTGACTGAACAAAGAAGATGTGGTTTTTCTATAAAATGGAATACTACTCAGCCATAAAGAATGAGAAACTAGAGTTATTCATAGGAAAATGGATGCATATTGAGGCCATACTCTAAAGTGAAATAAATAGGACACACATGTGTAAATTCCGAAGAGTTTCTCTGGTGTGAAAAACAAAGTAAGATCCAAATTGTATAACTGATAATGTGAAATAGGAAGAAAGGGGCTAAAGGTGTAGGGCAAGTGGGAAGGGTAGGGGAAAGGAAATAAGGGAAAAGAAAAAGATATGAGAAAAGGAAAAAATGGAAACAAAGTCTTTGTAAATAGGGAGGGGTGGAGGGGGTAAAAGGAGGGCAGGGGGATGAGGAAAAAATGAGAACCAAGACCTGTCATGTAAAGGCAGAAGATCCCAATGATGAATGTCACTGTACTGCATACCTAAAAAGTACCGATAAACTCAATGAAAAAGAAAGCAGGCTGTTTCCATCTAGTTTAGACACTTTCAAGTCTTATTCGCCTCCAAACCTGTACCACCCCCAGGACAACCCTTGCTCATCCCCTTCCAAGCCGGGCACTCGGTGTCGTGCTGAACCCCTTCCTCTTCCTGCCCCCATTAACTCTCTCACACGGACTTTCTGGTGCCCATTAGGAACCATTGCTCAAATATGCCACTTTACTCTATTTCAACGCAGTAGCCAAACATGTGATCCACCCACATCTATTCTGAACTCTTCTGATCCATTATCCACACTGCAGCCAGTGTGACTGTCTTTCCAGACACAAATGTGATCATGTCCTCTGATTAAAATGCACAATGGTTTCCCACTGTTCTTAGAGTAACAAAGTAAGTAATGTGTAACACATCATGCAGATTCAGCACAGTCTGATCCCTACCTGCCTGTTTTAAAAACTCCACACCAACTTTCTACTGGTTCCTAATAGCTACCACAGGCCACCACAGGGCCTTTGCACATGCTAGTCACATTCCCTAAAATGATTTTTCTTCCCTCCTTACTTAGATAAGTTCTACTTATTCTTCAGATCTTTACCAAAGCATCTCTTGCTTAGGAAAAACATCTTCACCTTTTGCTAATAACACAAACTCACACCTGTGATGCTATCTTACCATATTTCTATTTATAATTATCCCAGTGTCCAATATATCTTCTTTCTACAAATCTAATACAATATTAATGTCAGTGTCTCCCACTTCAGATTCTACACTCAGTGAGACTGGGGACATGATTCTTGTTACTTCTGCATCTCTGCCACCTAGTGTGATGCACAGCTTGTGAAGCTTCTCAATAAATAAATAAACTGACACAAAAATGAATTCATGGATGGCTCTGGTACCTTTGAAGGCTCTTACGTCATCACTACCTATCTGGCTACTCAGAGACGCACATGTTCCAGATCTCTGACCTTTGCAAATGAAGCAAAGGCCCTCATAACTAAATACTGGTCAACATCCTCTCCTCTCATCCTCCTTCCACATCTTCCCCCACACAGGTCCCTACTGTGTCAGGTGCCTCCTGTGCACTTTATTCCCACTGTAACTACTATGACTTTTTTTTAAAAATCCCAGAGAAACTGAGCATCACTAGTACTTAATGACCCATTAGACAGCCACCTGATGCAAAGCAGAAGGTGGTTAACACTCAAAGAAAACTGACTCTAAACTAAAGTTAACAGGAGGTGGCCACAGGATTACATCTCCTAGAAACCAATAGTCATGGTTTATAACACAAATAGTTCACTAACCGACAGGTAACCAGGCATATCGGATTCCTGAACGATTATAAAGCAGCACAGTTGAGTCAGGGGCTATGGCCAACTCTGCAACGTCTAAATGCACAGGCCTGAGGTCATTTACATCCCCCTTTATCCATCCACCACCACCGCCCCTGCTGCGTGCACACACACAGCACAGCACACAAGGTAGCAACAGCTGCAGAAGGAGAAGTCACAGCCCCAGAGCTGCACAGTCAAGGATCCCGGAAGAAGCCAGGACAGCTTCCCTATAAGCCAGCTGACTTCACATTCAAATGCAACCTGGAGCTTTCAACAGGGGGCACGAAAAGCGAATGGGTCAGGGATGAACCTCAGCAACCTCACCTCCAATGTGCATCCCCTACAGAAAGCAGCCCCTCCCTGGCCTTTGTACTTGTATACGGTGACCGCAAAAAGCCTTTATGTGCCACGCCACCCTGCCAGACACCTCAGAATCTGGGGCTTTCGGGTTCAACTCAAGAAGGGCACGTGTGCTGCCGAAGAGGGCAGCTGTGGGGCGCAGGTGGTGTGGGCCGCACAGGGGTGTGGAGGCCTCCCAGGCAGGGGAAGGTGGCCCCACCTGGGGGCTGCAGGACTGGGGAGGGAAGACCAAACACAAGTCAGGACAAGAAGATGGACATGTGTGTGCCAGAGAGCCTGAGGAGGCCTCTGGATCCCCTGGAAGAAACAGTAAAGGTAGACTCGGGTCCCTGCTTGCACTGCCCCAGCTCAAGGGCCAAGCAGATCCAACAGTCACGGACGCCAGAGCCAGATCGGGCTTGAACTTGACATTGCTCATTCCAAGGAAGTTTACTGATCCCAGTTCCTTCCAATGCAATACAGTGGCTTGGTGAGGGCTGTTCTTCCCCCAGTGCAGAAGGGTAAACAGAGGCTTCCGGTAAAGAGCTCATGAATTCAAGTTGGAGGTTAATTTAAATATAAATGGTGAAAAACAAGACAGTGACTAACTTGTTCTCTGGACTGGGTGGGTCAACAAGAGTGCCCTCCCTGACCAGGACAGGCCTGAAGACTCCGGAGCTGTCTGGAACAGCAGCTGGCGCTCCTTACCTAATGGGACGATCCAAACTTCTTTAGCAACTGGGTTGAGACCAGCTTGGGTTATGTTTATTTGTGTAGCAGATTTGGCCCCTTGATTAGGCTGGGCTCTGGTTCCTGCGAATAATTAGGTTTGCATTCTCTCTGTTGGGGTCCTGAGCCGAGCCTAGGACAAAAAGTCTCACCCTGGCAAACCTTCAGTATGGAAAAGGTACCAGCAGACATTCCGCAGTTGACCTCACACACGTTCGTCAGCGTCCATTCTGCCTCACCTCTGGGCTCCACCCGGCCTCTCCTGGAGCATCCAGGAACCCACTGGGGTCCACCCCCCCACGGGCTTTTGAAGTCAGCTACTAGTAGGAAAAAGACTGAAACCCGCACCCATCGGGCAAGTCTGGGAACAACTGGGAGCAGATTTTACAAGGGAATAAATATGAATTCTAATCCATGGAACAAGCTGTTATCCACTCCCTGCTATGAGACCGCCAATTAAAAAAAAATACTTGTTTCAAAGAAAGAATCGTTCACAGTTTATTCGGAACCATTATGGTCCATTTAAAAAGGGTAAGCCATAGACTGACTGCTAGGGGGTGGGAAATAGAAAAGAAAAGGCACTAAGAAAGCAGAACCCCAGAGCCTGAAGCAGTCCAGAAAGCACATTGTGGCCAGAGAGGGTGGGGAACAGAGGGACCTGTGATGGGGCTTGGAAGTGGGCAACGGGCAGAGACTGGACCTGAGAATCTGCCCAGTCGCCTGGGAGCAGGAAGTATGATCTCATTCCTAGGCCTGTGGAAACCGATCCACAGGAATCGATTGACGTGAACGGCCAGGGACTCACGGAGTATGTACCAGGTCGTCTGAAACCCTGCTGCAGAGCCCAGAGAACTCCGACATCATCTGTCAGGCCTCAGCCATGAGACCCCCGACTGACCTCCCAACCTTAGTTTCTTCACCTGCAGTACAGGGAGAATGATGCCCTCGGGCTACTGATGACTTAGTTCAGCTTCCCCAGAACAGCAGTTACCGCCTTGAAGGGTTCCACAGTGTGTGGCGTGGGTATTAACAGTGTTCCCTGGAGGCCTGGAAGTCACCAGAGCACTCCGATGAGGGGCAGAGGAGGACAAGTCGGTGCAGTCTCCAGCCTCCCACCCTACTCAGAAGCAGCTTCGGGCTATTTCACATAGTATTAAACTTCCACAGAACACATGGTTAAACTAAAGGGTTCTATGGCTTGGTGAGAAAAAGTTTTGAAAACACCAATCCCCTCCTCTTTTTCTAAATCACTGAGGAAGTTGAAGGCTGGGAAACAGAAGTTAACCGAAAGTTTTCTAACTCTTAACTCCACTATCTTGTCCTGAAACCAGGCTCCCTGGGACAAGGAGAACCCAAGTTTCTTCTTCTGCCCATGCCTGGGCTCCTAGTGTCCAGACTCTGGCTCCCTACAAGCTGGCTCTGGAAACCCTGGCCTCAGGGAGAAAGCAGTTTCCCACTGTCTCCTTTCACCCCACCCGGGCCACCCCAGAGGTATTGTGAGCACCTCCCTGCTTGCTGTTCACACTGAAGGCTCCACTCTGGCAGGCTCCAGGCCTGAGCCGCAGCACAACCGTAACACAATGGAAGTCACAATTGCCATGGCTACGGCATCAATGGCTACCAGCAGCCAGCGTTTCCTGTGTGCCCAGCACTGGGCCAAGCGCTGCAAACACAGCATTTCAGGGAAACTGAGACAAACCTACGATGCAAAGGGCCATTATCTTCCTTTTGCAGAAAAGAACATGGAAGCCCAGAAGGGAGTAAATTTCCTACCCTCTTCACTCAGCTGAGAAACGGGAGGCCAGATTCTGCCCGCCGGCAGTCTGCTTTCCTTTCACACCCTCTTCGCAGTCCACACAGAGCCTCCCCAAGTCAGCCTCACAGCCCTGACAAGAACCATGGGCAGTAAGAGAGATAAATGCCCTGGATTTAGACTAGCTGCATATCCCGGGGCGGTGGGGAGGGAAAAAACAGGGGAAGTGAAAGACGAGTAGGGTAGAAACTGCACACCTCCAGCAAGCCAGGATACAAAAACAAAACTGCTGGGCATGGTGGCGCACGCTTATAATACTAGCACCAGGGAGGCTGAAGCAGGAGTTCTGCCCCAAGTTCAAGGCCAGCCTGGGCTACATAGTGAGATCGAGGTCAGACTGGAACACAAAGTGAGACCGGTCTCAAAAAGCCGAAACAGAAAAAGAAAAAGAAAAGAAAAAAATCTATGCCTCTTTCACTGATCTAGAGAAGCCCCCAGGAGGCTCACAGATGGAAGGAAACACTTCTATGGCCTCGTCCTCCAGCACCACCCCGAGTGCCCACCCGAGCGTGAGATACAGGTCATCCACTCCCCCACAGATCCCGCATGTGGTCAGCACTGAAATATTCCCCCACCACCCACTTGCTTCAGAGGTGAACCCAGGTCTTGGGCTTCTAATCAAGCCACGGGAAAGGAAGAGGATCCCAGAAGGCCACGGCCCTGCTAACCCTGTGCCAGGGCCCCCTTCAGCTCCCCCATTATTCCTGGATGGGTTTCCACACCCTGCGTTAATTCCTCTCCCTCTCCGAGTCGTGCCCCTCAGACATTTGCAGGCTATTATCATGTACCCACTTAGTCAAGCAGCACACATTAAGTCCTTTTCATCTTTCCTCATAAATCAATCCCTTAATCCGGCCAAGCCCTTTAATCGTACTCACTGCTCCTCTCTGAACTCCATCCAGTTTCCTCAAGTCTCCAATGGTGTTGGGACATGGGGCTGCATGCAAGGCTCCCGCTGCTGACTCACCGCCCTCCTCAGACGTCCAGGAGCTTCATGCGGGCATGTGTACGCACACACGTGTGAATGCACACCCATGCGCACGCACACATGCAGCTCCATCCCCAGGGGTGGACCCCTTGCCTTGCCAACTGCTGGCTCCCGGCACCCTCACTGCAGCACCACAAGGGGCACCGTGCTCTCAAGCATTCTGCTGCCATTCCGAATTTAAAGAGCAGAGGCCAGCAGGAAGTTGTACAGCTCCAGAAGATTTTCACTAGCTAGTGCCACATACTCCCTAAGAATAAAACTAATGCCTCTGAGATCAAGGGAGACTCAGGGACCCAGGAAAAGGCCATCTTGGGCCCCAGGCCACAGGTAAATTAAAACCACAGTAAATAGAGAAGGGTGAAGGGAGGGGGTGAAGGGAGGGCAGAGGTATGGGGAAAAAACAAGAACCAAGACCTGTCCTGTAAAGATGCGAGATCCCAATGATGAATGTAACTCTATTGTTTGCTTTAAATGTACCAATAAACTTACCAGGGAAAAAAAATAAAACCACAATAGACACCATCACCCACTCACCAATTAATGACTGCAACTTAAAAAGACTGACTACATCAAAGGCTGGTGAGGATATGAAGCAACCAGAACTCTCCTACTTCATTGGCAGTGGTGCAAAAGGGACAGTCACTTTGGGAAAAGGTCTGGCACCTTACTGTATAACTAAACACACAAATATCCGAGGACTCAGAAATTCCACTCCTAGGTATTCACTCAGGAAGTAGAAGTACATGTCCACACAAAGGCTTGCTTAGAAATGTTCACAGCAACACAACAGCTAAAATTTCAAAGCAGCTCAGTTGACGTTCAGCAGGAGAATGAAGAGACCACAGTGTATGCTCTCACTGGGAGATTCTTGAACCACACAAAGAAGCAGGCCACGGTTACACGCCGCGTGGATGAATCTCAAACACTGTGCAGGTGAAAGAAGCCTCACATACACAAAAATACAAGCTGTATGATCCCCACAGTAGTCAAAAACAAGCCATGGTAGATACTACAGGTAAGAGGAAGTATGGAGATAGATCTTTCCCACCGGGCGAAGGATCAAGAGATGGAGGGAGGGAAGAGGATGCAAAACGGAATGAAGAGGTGTTACGTACAGGCCCCAGCTCTGCACAGGGAATGTAAACAGCATGGACTGCGCACATGCATAAAAACGTTAAGCTAGCGTAGAAAAGAATCCGATCGGCCCTGGAGAGGAGGGAATACTGGATGAACTACATTTATCAAAACATTTATCAAAACTCAGTAGAGTATACTTAGTTAGGGTCTGTGCATTTACCATAAAGAAATAAACCAACCCTGGGCGCTGTGTGACGACGGTCCGCACACCTAGTGCTAAGGGAAAGTTGAAGTCAGCGACTCACTCTGGAATCACAAAGAGCTGTGGCACCCGGGGCCAACAGAGGCCGAGCAAGACGAGCAGAGCGAGGTGCTCTCGGAGGGCCTGGGTGGCCGGGACCCACTCAGTTTACTTTCCAATTCTTCGTGCCCGCCCCCCGCCTCAGTTAGAAATTTATCATCAGAAAGTAGTGGAGTTGGAGAAATTTTTGAAATAATAAATACATAAACAAACAAACAAACCTCTACCCTTTCTGTTCCCAACATCTTGGAGACCCTGAAGGGATGAGTGTCATACTGACACTTGTCACTCCGCATGATTTTTATCACTCAATTGCTCTTTCAACACCTGCTGTCCGCTCTGTGTGTGGCCAACCCTCCCAGTCACCCTTCTCCACCCTATGTATGTCCTCCATCCCCTGCCCTTCCCCACTCTCTATCAGTCTATATCCACGAGGGCGGGAGGGCTAGGCCAGGGATTCCCTCCCTAGGATCCCTACAGGGAAGCAGGGACTGGGGCAGCGAGGGCTGAAGACCCCATGAAACTGGATGGAAAGTTCTGTGAGCTTTCTGAGAAGAGGGGCCGCAGCCCTCAGCAGATCCTCATAGAGGTTTGTGGCCTGAGAGGCCTCAAAGCACAGCGCAGACACCCCTGGAACCAGCTTCAAGCATCTGTTAGATCAGGTTATGCCTCCAATACAGGAATCACCTGCATTTCCGGTGCCAGTGTGTTTCTTCATGGTACACACACATGCAGGGCAAGGGGCCACATAACAGATGCTCATCCGGGAGCCTGGGTTCCTGAACAACACCTCCAGCCGTGTGTGATGTGACTGGGGTTACTGAATGTAGAGCAAAGCTAAACTTACAACATACACCGTTGAACAAATTTTTTTTAAAGCTTTTGATCCTAACAAATGAAATAATTACTAAGCATTTGGCACAGTGAATTGCACACAAGAGAAATTAACTTTCGCTAAGAATCGAGCGTGTATGTACTGGGCACTTTACATATGTTCTCATTTCCTAGATTTTTAAAAAACTGAACCTCAAATAAATTAGCCTTCTAATAAATCATCATCCAAATATCTTATAGGAAGGGTATTTGAATCTGGGTCTCTAAAGCCCCAAAGTTTTTTGTTTTTGTTTTTTTTGTTTTAAGATGGGGTCTTACTATACAGCTCAGGCTGCCCTCTAACTCACAGCAATCCTCCTGCCTCAACCTCTCAAGTGCTGGGGTGACAGGCAGGTACCACTATGCCCAGCCAGTTTTTTTTAAAGCTTCTCTAAGGTAGGACACCAGGTACAATCACGGCTCCTGTATCTTTATGAAATCTCAAATTCAAACATTCAGTTCCCACGGATCCTAAAAATGCTCAAAATGACCCAGAAACAGAAACATTCCAGAATGCAAAATTTCTCTGCACAGACTACCCTTTGTTTTCAGCGGTGACAAACTCTTTCACCAGATTATACGTCCCAATTCCTGATTTGGAAGCCTTCACCACTGCCAAAGAACACAGAGTAGACAGGCTTGGTGTAAGAAGGGACACAGCAATGTCACTGCACAGAGTCATCCTGCCGCCAAGCACCTTGTGCTCAGTGGAAGGGGCCTGCCTTCCCTGGAGCATGGGGACCACCACACGCTTCCTCACTGGGCTGGCAGCAACTCTGACTACGAAGCACCGGCTACCTAGAGGCACTGCCTTCATTTTCTACCTGAGAATTCTTTCAAGTGAGACTGTTCGCAGGACAGGGGTATGTGACTGAACTTCGATCCAGGTTTTAGCGATCTCTGTGAAGTAGGGAGCACTTCACCCCCACAAGCCGCAGGGCTCTAGACCTCAAGAGCATCCCGGATCCCTGCAGGCAAGATGAGCAGGAAGGTTTCTGGAGAGAAGTGGCCATCACCTACCATCATCCCATGAAAGGTGCAAAGATAGCTCCAAAGCTTCTGAGAGACACTCTGATAGATCTTGATCACCTGTTCCTCTGTAAGGAAGCATCTTAGTCACTTTTATAGTTGCTGGGACAAAATACCCTAGCCCCACAACTTAAAGAAGAGGTTTATTCTGCCCACATTTCAGCTGGCTTCAAGGCAGGCACAGTGGAGAAGATTGCCAAAGGAAAGCTGCTCACGGCATGGCAGACAGGAAGTGGAGAACAGGAGGGAAGGAGTCAGGAAGAGAGAAATTACTTCCGGGTCATGCCCCCAGTGACCTGCCTCTTCTGACTAGGCCCCACCTCTTAATAGCAAGTCAGCTACAAGTCCCATAATCCAATCACCTTGTGAAGGTCCTGCCCATGATTGCACAAGGATTCAAGGGATATCTAGATTTAAAAAAAAAAAAAAAAAAAAAACAGGACAGTCAGGCCTTGATGTGTCAGCTGCATAAAAATGTTATGAAGGGAAGAAATGAAGATCTAGTTGTTAGGAAAAGGCCCCCTCCATCCCTGACATCTTAGAAATGGTAAAACAAATACCAAGGAAACCATAAAAGGGAAAAACAGTTATGAAAGGCCAACCTCAGGGATATATGGAACTACAGAAGGCATTCCAACTACAGCTTGGAAGATGAGGGGGTAGAATAGAGGGGCTAAGTCAAGTGATAAAATGGCACACTAGAGCCAGGCACAGTGGTGCACATTTGTAATCCTAAGCACTTGGGAGGCTGGAGCAGGAGGATCGCAAGTTCCAGGCCAACGTGGACTACATAATGAGACTCTATCTCAAAAAAAAAAATAATAATAATAATAATAATGGGCCAGGGATTTAGCTCAGTGGTTCTGCTGCCTACCTCACAAACGCAAAGTCCTGAGTTCAATCCCTGGTACCAAATAAATAAATAAATAAATAATTTAAAAAATGATAGATGAATGAACGGATACATTATGTGCCACCAACTATAGGTGGCCCATCTCAAAATTGCTCTCCCCTTCTCCCCAGGAACAGAACCCTAAATTTTAGCAGGCATGCTGCCATCTGTTAAAGACTGCAATTCTTTTAAAGCTAGATGTGGCCTTACCTCTTGCCTGCTGTATGGATCCACTAAAAAAGGAGGGACAAATGGCCTCTTTTGTTTTTCTTCCTGCTGCCAGCCTGGAATATGGACAAGATGTCAGAACCTCTGGTGCCATCTTGGGCCATGAAGTTTAGTCTATGATGCCATAGCCCTGAGACAGAGTTGAAACAGCAGGAGCCCAGGTCCCTGGTGATATGAAGCCATCGTATCAGCCCTAGACTACCAGTCTCTAAATTTCTTTACATGAGAAAGAAATAAACAGGAATCTTGTTAAAAGTAAAGAGGGTTACTTTGCTGTTAACGAGGGTTATCTCTCCTCTGCAAGGGAATCAATCTTAAATGGATAAATAGATAAATAATATGTTTTGAAGAAGCTAAGTTTTTAACAATAGCTAGCAAAGCTAGCACATCTTAGTCATACCAGAGGTCTCTCACGAGCTCCTACTGCCCTACCCTCCTGTGTCAGTCTCCTATAACAGGTGACAAAATACCTGAGGTAATCAACTTATAAGGACAAAAGGCTTATCTGAGCTCACAGCTGCAAAGGATTCTGGCCACAAACATCGTCCCCTTTACTTTTGGGCTTGCAGGGAGGCAGCACACGGCAGAAGCACAAAATGGAGGAGCCTGCTCCCTTCGTGGGCAGCTGGGAAATGAAAGAGAAATGAGGAGAGGAAGCGTTCTACTCCCCCTTCCGAGGCCAGGCCCCAGTGACCTAATTCCCGCCGGACCCTGCCTCTTCACGGTCCCAATACCTCCTGATAGCACTACCACCACCCGAGAGGCACTAGTTATTAGAAGCTGTGGCCCCTATACCTCCTCATTTGGAAAAGACCACCACTTTGAAGATCCTAAACCAAAACCACCATTTTGAGCCAATTCACCTTCTTGGAAGGCCGTACTTATAGGAGGAAGTGGGGATGAATGTGGATTCCACATTAACTCTACCTCACAGCAAGTGAACGCTAAAGTGCCTACTTAAGGAAAGTTAAGAGGGGGACCTACAGGCTTCAAACAAGGATACATCAAGCAAGTCAGTCGCAAGATCAGAGCTACCTAAAGAGACTGTGGGAATAAGGGACCCAAGAAGGTGACCAGTCTTTCAGGCACCCTGCCTCCCTCAGTGATGACTGGGGGCAAAGAATGCATCTTCCAAGTGCCATCCAAGGCCATCCTGGACCCACAGGCATGTCTCATCATGCTTATGCAGTAAGCAGTTACCAATAGCAGGGCAAGGAAGCCAACGATGCCAGATTGTAATGACACGATGGGACCTTCTCAATGAGATGGATGACAACTTCCCATTACATACATAGTTGCCACAGCTTCCCCGCTGCACTCTACACAAAGTGGCTGGGGTACAGGCCAGGCCTGCCTGGACATCAAGGCAGGGCCAATCTGAGCAGAGACCTCTCCAACCCACAAAGGCTCTCTAGGCTCCCCTGCTGTCCCACCTGCTATCTTCCTGTTCTGACTTCCGGGGCCCATGCACTGCCCCCAACCTTGATCCTCCATGGTTTCCCCTTCTTCCCTACACTTCCCATGGAGGCCCAAAAGGGCCAACATTCATAAGATTCTCAAGAATAACCAAGATCTCTCTACTCACTTCCCAACTTGGAGGGCTTTTTCTCCAAGGAGATCCAAGGGGGTGGGAAAGTCATCTCTTAAGCTTTCACAGGTCGGATTTTAGTGATAAGTTAAGTTTTAAATTGCTGTCCATTATTAACGTTAACTCGCAGCAGTCAGCTCTGAAATTTGCAATTATAACAATTCATAAAAACAGCCCCTTTGTTAGTCACGCTTGAAGAGCTTTTGAAATATAATTGCAACGTGGTGCAAAGTAAAATAAAAATTCAGATTTTCTTTTACCGAGGCCATGAACAATACTGTCCTTTTTACAGCAGCGGAAAGCCTCAAGACATCCGTTATATTCCTTCAATGAGCTTTGTTCAATAAATGCTAAGCCTCGAAGCTTTTAAATGTATTAAAGTGATTATGATATCATCACTCCAAAGGCACTTCAATAGAACATTAAGACAGAAACAATTTTCCTCCACACAAACGGCATAACAGTAACAAAAAGTTGATTAAATGCACATTGTATCAAAAATATTTTCAATATTTATAGACATATGTAGATAACACTAACTGCGATCCACACCATACGTGTGGAAGAGAGAAGAAAAAGCATTAGGGGGAGAGCAAATTTTAACAATAAATCTTCAAAATTTAAACTGTACCTTGACTGTGACATTACTCGTGGATTTACAGCCAGAGTCACATAACATGAAAGAGAATAAGCTCAAAAATTAAGGAATCCTAGAAGAGAACAAGTCCTTGCCTGCTTTTCTCATAAGCCCAAGCACAGGGGCCCCCACTTGTACCATACCATTCCTTCAAGGCCTCAGGATGGTCACAGGCAGGCAGTGCCAATCTATTTATTTCAAACATGTTAGCATGCTGCCTTTATCATACTGCAGGAAGGCAGAGACTCCACAAGGGGCAGATGCCTTTAGGCAGCAAACCAGGAAGTACAGAGAGGTTAGGAAGAGGCCATGAGGTGGGGTCACAGCAGAACCACAAGATGCAAGGTTCTCTTTGTTGCGGGCTTGTTAGAGAATGCTCTTAGCACAGATAAGGGGATTATGAATTCACATGTGAATTTATCCCCTATTAAACTTTCAGCAAAAGGGTCAGTTGGCTGGAATGGCAAAACCAAAGGCACCATGGTCACATGCCAAGGGAAGAATTACTCGTAGGCCCTCCTGACAGAGGTAAGAGAGAGAAAGGGGAAGTTTCAGTCCTTTCTCAGAGTGCGTGCAGATTAACATTTACATCTGTTCAGTTGTGCACCGTTTTGTTCCACTGCTTGAGGGAATGTTCCCTAGGCACTGAAAACTTGATGGCACCCTTTTTTTTTTGGGTCACCATGGCATGCTGGTGTTTAGTTTTTGTAGTAGCTATTTATATAGTAAGGATATCGATCCTGGGCCTGTCACAGTTGATACAAATATTTACAAGCTTGTTTTGCCTCTTCAGTTTGTTTATGGGGTTTTAGAAGAAGGTAAAGGACTTTCACATCTCAAAATACAAAGGAGAACAGGATTCTAAGAAACAGACAGGAAGACTACAGAAAAGACAACCAACTCCCAAAGTGGTCAAGACCAAATCCTTCCATCTGACCAAGTGCCATTCAACTTGAATTACCCTCTAGGCCAAAAGGAGAATGTCTTATGTTTCTCAGTGGAAAACACTCTATACAATGTGGTCTACATAAGAAAAGCCACTGACAAGGCCTTTTATTACCCAACTTGGGCCCTTGTGATTTTCTTTATGGGGGACTATCTTTGTCCATCATTCCAAGCACTGTTCCCTGGCCCTAGTGGCTTCTTAAACCAGCCCAGAGAAAGGAACATGTAACAAAAGGCCCCTGAAAATGGGAAATAAAGACCATACAGTAGGTGACAAGTCCCCCACTCAAGCAACTAGCCAGCGCCATGGGCCAGAACTGATTTTCTATACGACATCAGAAAGGATTACCTCTCCCTCACAATACCACCCACAGGGTTGGAGTGGAACTCACAATTAATTCAGGCAAATTCAATTCTGTGAGTCCAAGTGACAAATACTTTCCTTACACTATAAAGCACAGTCTCAAAACATCTTAAAACAAAAGCCGGGGATTTAGCTCAGTGGTTCCACCACCTGCTTCACAAGCACAAGGTCCTGAGTTCAATCCCTGGTACCAAAAAAAAAATCTTAAAACAGTTGGTGGAAGCTATAGCAACATACTCAATGCAATAAAGACAAGAAGCTACACAATGAAACACCTGTGACAAATCACACTGCTTGCGAGCAGGGAAAGCACGTTCTTTTAAAAAATATAATAAATTCAAACTTCAAAGAAAATGCATTTCTGTTAATAGTACTACCTCCCTCCCTTCTGATGATATGAGATAGGTAGGTGTGAAGGTCAATTTAATTCCTCAACTCTCTTGGTCCATTAACCCAACATAAATATTCTCTGTGCCAGAGTGAGACATATAACTGTTCCTGATGCAAGGAATCCAATAGGAGAAGTTGCTTTCTTGACCAATATCACCCAAACCCACAAGAATCTACAAATACTATGACAGTCAACTGCAAATTAGCCTCCAGTGGAGAATAAGTGGCATTCACACTTCAAAATAGATGATTAAAACAAAGTATATATATATATTTTTTTTTCTTCAGAGTCTTTTCCATTGAATAGGAGGGTCACAGAGAATGGGGAACCACTGGACCAAAAGGCAGATGTCCCTGGCTCTAGTTTTAATCCTAGGACAGTGAACCAGAGGCCTTGGACCAATTAATCCCTTTCTGCAGGGCCTGAATCTCTTTCTGTCTGAAATGTAGTAGTTGACTTATGTGTCTCCAGGTGCTCATTCTAATATCCTATAACTGTGTGACTATTACAATACTCCTAACGATACTCGGCCTAGAATTATATTAAATGAGTTTCTAGTTTCAGACCCCAATAGTAAGGATGAAACTATGCTGAGCAAAAGAAGATGACATTCCAGAATTACAAAGTCAGCAGGTTGTGCTCAAAGCAGAAAAATCAGAAGCTGACTCTGTGCAGTTACACGTCATACGTGCCTGAATACCACCTTGGCCAAAATACTTCTCTTTTCGTCTTCACAACCTAATATTTATTAAGGGCCCAATAGGGCTAATTATATGTGATCAGAAATTAGATGACTGGCTCACCTTCCAGCTCCTTAAGCAAGCTCTATAACATCTTTAAACCTCTGTTTCTTCATCTAGAAAGAAAGATGATAAACAGTGCTGTGCATGTTGGATTATTGTAAGATGCAAATGAGATAATCCACATAAATCGAGCACAGTAATTGCTGTAATTACTATTGCTTACCACTACCACCCCCATTACCATCTCTATTAAAATCCCACTGGATTGTTGTAAGAGTTAAACGAGAATACATATTAAGCATTTAGCACTAATACCTAGCACATAGTAAAAGGCAATAAATGTTGCCATTATTCTTATCATCCACCACATTCATCTATGGAGTTTTACTGTGTTGTCCTCATCAGATAAACTTGAAGTATTTTCCTTTACTCCAATGTTCCTTTTATTCTCCGCCAGAATTATTTTCAGTGGAACAGTTCTGGCGCTCGGACCCCCTCAAACACAGACCACAAACCTCAAGCGATCTAATAGTTCTTGGTGTTAACAAAGCTTGATAAGAGGAACTGCAGAATGTAGACTGGGAGGCTCGTCCCCCCCGCCACACACACACACTAAAATGTAAAAGGGAGAGAGCCAGTGAGCTCTGAGACCCCTTCCCATTCCAATGACACACAACCCTACCTGCCCAACCACTAAAATGTGAGGGTGGCCCACGCTGCTCAACTTCCTGTCACACAAATCTCGATGTCTGCTAACCCCACATAAACAACCTGGATTCACATACAGCTGCAGATCCACTGGCACACAGGAGGGAGCGGTAGAGAAATTTGGGCTTTAGCCCAGTTTCATGTGAAGTACTGAGCTGGACATTTCTGGACACCAAGTCCTGGAGACCAGTCCGTGAGTTTCTCTACTAATTCTTTAGACTCCACTTGTAATAATATTCAGCCACACTCCGTGTTATTTCAGTCCTCCACCACTGAGATTTCTGTTTCTTTTTCTGGAAGTCCAAGCCGCTACAAAGCGGATGTCTTCACTCTTTGCCTTCTGCACCACCTCTGCTCCTTATGAACCACATTATAACAAGCACTGTGTGATCCTTTGGCTGTAACCTACATGATTTATCTTTCTGGGAAAGATGCACGAGATCCTAGGACTCAAGTGGAGACTGACGCACCATGTGACAATGGTCACAAGTTTCCCACTTTCAATTGGTTCTCAGGAGAGGAGGGAAAATTGCGTGGTGAGAGTCAAGGGTGCTCCAGGCCTGTCAGGGGAACATAAGCAATCATGCTTTTAGGGAGCAAGATGACATTTAGCCTCTTCCCCAGGAGTCGCTCCATTCTATACCCACCTGAATCCACAGTTCTGCCACCGATCTAAATTTTCCTCTCACTTCAAGAACATTGATGATGATTGTGGATAATATATCACACCTTCCAGAGTCCCAGGGATGGTAGCAGGACGCTCCTCACAACACCCCTGCCACCTGCTTATCTAATGCCTCAGTGAGTCTCAAAAAAGAAAACAACAAAGCTAACTTTTTATCCCCATTATTTAGTTACTTTATTAGAGTTTTCCTAACTCTGCTGCACAAAGGGAAGGGTACGCTGTAGAAAACTAAGTGGCTTTATCATCAAAAGCCTTTAGCACACTGGCACACAAACATCTGTCAGTGCAAAAGATGCCTCTTTATCAAGTCTTCGTGCCTACCATGAGCATAGCACACTCTGAGCTTTCAGACTATTTTCTTCCAATGTTTTGAAGTCCCTTTCAGTTCACATGAAGGCTAACGATTTCAAAAAGGTGGAGAAAGGAAAGGAAAAGTTCTATTTTTTTTTCCTTAAGAAAAAGAAAAAGATACTGAGCTGTGATTATGAAGTCCTAAAAGCCTTTTAGCTGACAGCATAGTCTTTGTTGAATAGCCTCTAAGAAGCTCCAGTGAGAGACACAACGCGGCAATAAAACCGAGGCTGAGCATACACAATTTAGCATCCCTGGCCTCCCTGATTCAGGGACCCCGTTTTATGCCATAAGTTAGCTTCCTCCCCCCAGTAGCTCTTTGGAACACTCAAGGTCCAGAGAGGCATCAGAGCAACTGACACATGAGCTCAACCACCCTATCCATCATGTGCTGCCAACAGAGAAATGAGTTTGTATCAAACTCAGCACAATTCTGCAGCTCAAACCAGAATTTCAAAAATAGTAGAAATGGTTTAAACCCTCAGAGGGCCCCACAGCCCACCTTTACAGGTCCAGTCAGGATGCTCTGCCCATGGAACCCACACTGGGCAAGGATGCCTGGCTCCCAAGTGCTGCTATCCCAAGAGCCTGTGCCACTCAGCAGGGCTCGGGCCACTCACAGACACCAAGCACTTGGGCACTGAGAGCACTCACAGGGGTCATTCCGGCTTAGGAAGAGGCACGGTCACCGCTCCATGAAGCCACCTGTCGCACCTCCAGAGGCAAACGCCCTTCCTGCCATTCTGCCCTAGCACTGAGTTGAGCTGTGAGAGAGTAGAAGTGAGCAGTGCGGAGAAGAAAATACAGCCAAGGTGATTTTCGAGAACCTCCCAGACTTCCACACATCCCAAACATGAACCCAGGGTCTCCACGGTACACGTGTGCGTGTGTGTGAAACCCCAGCTTCTCAGTGATGCAGCACTCAGCCCCTTTCAGACACACTTTTCCTCTGAAACCATTACACCCAGAGAGCTTCGAGCGATGGTTCCAGACCTATCCATCTAACAACAAAAAGCACCTCTCGAGCTCCTTTCTGACACGAGCCCATCACTCACCATTTGCTGGTACTCTCGGTTTTTGCTGACAAAGCTCCATTACTAGAAAAAGCGCAGTAAGTAAAGCTGATTTGAAATAACGATATATTATACGGAGGCTGGATGAAGAAAACTGATTTGAAGTCTAGAAAATCATCATATAAAGAGGCTCTAGAAAGAATTGCTTAATTATTTAAATACCTTCACTTCCTACAGACCGCACATCAATTGATTTATCATCAATGTTAAATATTTGGTAATTTATTGGGATCATCTTACAAAACAACTCCATATAGCAAGTCCGTATGAGACACTGTAATTCTCCCAGGGAAATGTCTCGGTCTCCATGATTAATGTTGGGATACTGAGCTAATGCTATCAGACGGAGGCATGTGCCAACGTTGGCTCGCCAGTAAAAGTGCATAGCTGAGAGCAGGCCAGCCGGGTGGCCTGAGCAGCAAATGATCACGTGCTGCCCACGACCACTGCCAGGGAGGCAGAAGACACGGCTGAGGTGATCCCAACAAAGACGCTCCTGCAGCATTAGCTGGGTAGAGACAACTGGCCACACAAGACTCTCATGCCCTGCCTCAATGACAATGATGCAGCCGTCCCGGACAGCAGAGCCTCCACGGAGAGGAGGGTGTATGCCTTCTCCTCTACATGTCAGACTCTCTAAGACCGAGTGTGTACGTGCTGCCCCTAGCTCAGGATGCTCCGTTACCGACTCTCTGCCTTCAAACTCCTCCCTGCTCTTCAAGACCCTTCTACGTAAAGCTGTCCTTCATTACTCAAGCTCAAAATGCTCTCTCTGGTCTTTCAACTCCTACATACTACCAGGAGTTGTTGGAACAAGGTCAAATAGTCTCCTTAATGGGTTCAATGTGGAATCTCTATCTTCCACACAATCTGAGGTGTTCTTAGCACAATAATGAATAATAGTGGCTCTGTATGCTTCATGTCATGTTAAGGCAAGTGAGTTAAACAGGAAAAACAAGACACCTAATATCAGTTCATCAAAAGATCTAATAGACTGTGAATGTTGCAACTTGAAAGAAGAGATACAACTTTTAAAGTGCATGTGACCATATATAAGGTCATAAAGATGACCCAAAATTCCAAGAAGTCGATTTGACCACAGACACGGTCATAGAGATGACCTTAAATTCCAAGAAGTAGAAAGACTCCAGATCACATTCACTGATCACAATTTGCAGAAATTTGTAAATTCTCCCTTCAACAACTCTCATGCTAAGAGAAAATGAAAATGAAAATGTCCAAACATCTAGAAAATAAATGCGCAAGCAATAGGCTTAGGGCCTACAGGATACAATTAAAATAGTGCTTGGGGAAAATTCACAGTTGTAAGTATATACAGTTCTAAAGAAGAAAGAATGAAAATGCTTAAATTAACTATGCAGCTTAAAAACAAAAAAAAGAACAAAATAAACATAAGGAAAACAAAAGAACTGGTAAAGATAAAACAGTAATAAGAAAGAGTAGTGCTAATAAATCTAAGAGTTATAAAAGAAGATTTAATCAATTACTAAATAATCAAAGGGGAAAACAGAAAATATGGTCAAAATAAGAATGTATACAGATATAAAATAAATTAAA
The DNA here is from genome assembly GCF_012274545.1 of Fukomys damarensis. Taxonomy (NCBI): domain Eukaryota; kingdom Metazoa; phylum Chordata; class Mammalia; order Rodentia; family Bathyergidae; genus Fukomys; species Fukomys damarensis. The sequence goes on from NW_022900932.1 coordinate 16,066,169, forward strand.
AGATACAGAAAATGTAATTTTGCTCAACTTTCTTCTAATACATTTGAAAACCTGTATACTCTGGGTATTGTCTAAGACAATTAAAACCAAGCCCCCAAAATACTACAAATCTACACTTGATCTTAGCCAAAAGGCCGAGAAGCAATTACTATAAATCTAAAGAGAGCTTATACTGCAAAAGATATAAAATTATCAGATGATAAAGTAAGCCCCACATGTTCTACAAATGTCACCACTCTTCAAGAAGTAAATAGCTATAATGCTATCTGAACTGTTTGTTCCAGAACATAGAGAAATGTTCTAAGTAGTTTTACACATAAGTACAAATGTTCTTCAACCAACGATGGGGTGAATCCATCAGAACTATTGTAAGTTGAAAACATATTTAATACACCTAAGCTGTTGGGCAGTCTAGCAACACAGCACACCTTGGAAAATGGCTGTTTCCCCTTGTGACTGCATGGCTGCCTGGGGGCTGCACACATGGCCACCACCCAGCATTGTGAGAGCTCTCCTATCGCATAGCACTAGCCTGGGAAAAGACCAAATTCAAAGAATTTTTTTCTACTGAATGCATATCATTTTGTATCACAGTTAAGCTGAAAAATCATAAGTCAAATCACTGTAAGTTGAAGGACCATCTATATAACATTCTATCAGTCTGCTCAGGCTGCCTTAACAAAATCCTACAGACACTAGGTCATTTACACTAGAGGATTTTACATTCTCACAGTTCTGGATGCTGGAAGTCCAAGACCAAGGTGCCATTACAGTCGGCTCCTGGTAAGGCTTCTTCATGATGTATAGATGGATGGCTGCCTTCTTGCTGTGTCTCCCATGGTCTCTTTGCACAGAAGGAAAGAAAGAGAGAGTTCCCTAGTGTCTCTTTCTCTTCTTGCAAGGACATTTGACCTGTTGGATGAGGGCCCCATCCTTTTGACCTCATTTAATCTTAATTACGTTATTAAAGGCCCTAAGTTCACTTCCTTTAAATATCTTCAATTTCTATAGACCACAATTCATTTGATTGATCATCAGTATTAAATGTATGGTAATTCATTTGGGTCATCTGACAAAACAACTCCACACAGCCACATTGGGAGTTACGGGTTTGGAGGGGACACAATTCAGTCCATAAACAAACACAGGCAAATCTTGACAAGTACAAAATAATAAAAGAAAACTTCACCCAAATGCTCTCATGAAAACCAATGCAAAACTTTAAATAAAACATTAGCAAATAGGAAGTCAGTAAAACATTAAAATAATAGGATACCATACTTCACAGAAATTTTTAAACCTTCTCTTCATCAAGTAATCATATTATATCACTACTAAAGGAATTTTTTAAATAGGATTTCGAAGTGTCTCAATATTAAGAAATTTAATATAGTTTATCACATTAATAGGTAAAAATGGAGGAACCATCTGCTCATCTCCATAAATGCCAAAAGTTCAGCATCATTTTCTAACTTGAAAAGAGAATAAAGTAATATTGCCTTCTCAGAAATCACAAAAAAAAAACCTCTCATACAAGCCAAGCAACTAAAGAAGGTAAAGATATAAGAAGCACAAAATGAGAAAGGATCATAATTTTTTCAGATAATATAATTATATGCCCAAAAAAGAGAACAGGATGCCAGGGATTGTAGCTCAGTGGTTCAGCCACTTGCCTTGCAAGCACAAGGTCCTAAGTTCGATCCCTGATACCAAAAAAAAAAAAAAAA